>NC_056430.1:47116017-47465184 GCF_018296145.1 Oncorhynchus tshawytscha
CCCAAATAAAATAACACCCATCCCACTTTGCCATACCCTAGGTTTAGCTGAACTGACGCCACTCACTTAATTGTCACGAGAATCCATAAAATAGTTGCATTTGTTATGTTCACTATGTAGTCCTAGTGAATTATTGTTGTATGTTCCTTGACTCACCTTATGTTCTAAGGGAGTCACTGTACCAGCCTGCTCTAAACAGTTGTTAGCTCACGTGCCGACAGTTGCAGCTAATACATGCTAGCAGTTTATAAAGAATTTAGTTAGTCTCATTCTTTCTACACTGAACAAAAATATAAAGGCAATGTGTAAAATGTTGGTCCCAGGTTTCATGAGCTGAAATACAAGATCCCAGAAATGTTCCATACCCACAAAAAGCTTCTCTCAAAATGTTTGGCACAAATTAGCTTCCACCCATTTTAGTGAGCATTTCCCCTTTTCAAGAATATCCATCCACCTGACAGGTGTGGCATATCAATAAGCTGATTAAACAGCATGATCATTACACAGGTGCCCCTTGTGCTGGGGACAATAAAAGGCCACTCTAAAATTGTAGTTGTGTCACACAACAAAATGACATGGGTATCTCAAGTTTATGGAGCATGCATTTGGCATGCTGACTGTAGGAATGTCCACCAGGGCTGTTGCCAAAGAATTTAATGTTCATGTCTCTACCATAAGCCGCCTCCAATGTTTTAGTGAATTTGGCAGTACGTCCAACCGGCCTCACAACCGCAGACCACATGTAACCACTCCAGCCCAAGACCTCTACATCCGGCTTCTTCACCTGCGGGATCGTCTGAGACCAGCCACCCGGACAACTGATGAAACTGTGGGTTTGCACAACAGAATAATTTCTGCAAACTATCAGAAACCCTCTCAGGGAAGTTCATCTGCGTGCTCATCGTCCTTACCAGGATCTTGACTTGACTGCAGTTTGGTGTTGTAACCGATTTTAGTGGACAAATGCTCACCTTTTATGGCCACTAGCACACTGGAGAAGTGTGCTCTTCACAGATGAATCCCGGTTTCAACTCTACCGGGAAGATGGCAGACAGAGTGTATGGCATCAAATGGGCAAGCGGTTTTCTGATGTCAACATTGTGAACAGAGTGCACCATTAGTGGCGGTGGGGTTATGGTATGGGCAGGTATAAGCTATGGACAACAAACACAATTGCATTTTATCGATGGCTATTTGAATGCCCAGAGATACCATGAGATCCATTGCCCATTGTCGGGCCATTCATCCGCTGCCATCACCTGATATTAAAGTATGATAATGCACAGCCCCATGTCGCAAGGATCTGTACACAATTCCTGGAAGCTGAACATTTTTTTCATGGCCTGCATACTCACCAGACATGTCACCCATTGAGCATATTTGGAATGCTCTGGATCAACGTGTACAACAGGATGTTCCAGTTCCCGCAAATATCCAGCAACTTTGCACAGCCATTGAAGAGGAGTGGGACGACGTTCCAAAAGGCCACAATCAACAGCCTGAACAACTCTATGCAAAGACTATGTGTCGCGCTGAATGAGCCAAATGGTCACTCCAGATACTGACTGGTTTTCTGATTGACCTTTTTTAAGGTATCTGTGACCAACAAATGCATATCTGTATTCCCAGTCATGTGTAATACATACAGTATATTAGGGCCGAAAGAATTTCTCCCAATTGACTGATTTCCTTATATGAACTGAACTCAGTAAACTCTTTGAAATGATTGCGTTCATATTTTTGTTCATAACACAGTTCCTAGAGTTCCCCAGCCGTAGCCTGCCTAGGCTATATGCATGTGATCAAAATAACACGTAGACATAACGTAGTTTTTTTCAAACATGTATTATTGGCTCTGGCAGTATTATTGTAAACACTAGACAGACACTTTTTAACTATACATGTCAGAAGAAGGAAGTGGGAGGCCCCTAAATGGCAGGTAAATCCAAAGAAAGATGAGGAGTAGGCAGCCGGTACGTTAAAATAAAAACGTTTAGTTAACTATTAACAGAATATATTTACAAAGGAATAGATGACGGAGCAGTCGGCAGAGAACATCAAGATGCACAACTGCAACGCGTTTTGACTAGTCTTCCTCAAGAAGTGGAGATCCATAGCGCCCACTAGCGGTTACCCAAGCTAGCTAGCTTTATAAAAGCCAGATTAGATCTAGCTTCAATCATAGTGTACCACTCTAGTTTGAGTGCCAGAGCACAGAATAATTGAAATTACGAACCTAGCACCAAGTTGTTATGACAGTAAACATTGGCTCAAAAACTGAAGTTGTTGCCAATAACACATTTACTTATTAACCCTCGAGATAAACAGTATAGCCAACTCTGCTAGGCTGAGTAAAATGATCGGAGTGAGGTGTTCTCTCATTTGTGTCTGAAAGTAACTAGCAAGCTACCCAACATTAGCAAGTTTAGCTTGGGCGCTTGACTGCCGTTGAGGTCAGAAAGCTCGAATCAACCCTACTTCTCCGCCAGAGCATCCAGTGTGCGCTCTGAACGCTCCGAGAGCATATGGACAAACATTGGAGTTTGTGCACAAGTGCACAAACAGATTTGAGGCCAGGCTACTTGTGGTATTCACAGGTCCTAGAACACTGGTTACTTAAGTAGTAGTAGGTGTAAGCAGCAGTGGTGTAAAGTAACCAGGTAAACATACTTTTAAGTACTACTTAAGTCGTTGTGTGCTTTACCATTTATATTTTTGTTTACTTTTACTCCACAACATTCCTAAAGAAAATATATACTTTTTACTACCATACATTTTCCATCAGGTTGACATTTGTCATGAGTATTGTCCTGGAGGCAGAACTGAGAAATGTCCGCTTAGATAGGCCAGTTGCAATGTCAAAAATTGGCTATATTGTAAATATTCAGGAAAACAAAAAATGTGCTTTTTAGTCTTAATTTAAGGTTAGGTTTTCAGATTTTATGACTTTGTGGCTGTGACAGATAGTGACCACTCTGCAGAGCTGCCTCCACAACAAGATTCATGATGAAAAACGCTAACCTGCACTTTTTTTCTGACACCCAAAAGTAATTGTTACATTTCAAATGCTCAGGCACAACAGCAATATGGTCCAATTTATGCACCTATCAATATAACGCTTTGTCACCCCTACTGCCTCTGATCTGGTAGACTCACTGAACACAAATACTGCGTTTGTAAATGTGGAGTGTTGGAGTTTGCCCCTAGCCTGGCTGTCCTTAAAAAAAAAGTAAACAAGAACATTGTGCTATCTGGTTTGCTTAATGCAAAGAATTTGATGTATAGCATTTTTACTCAAGTATGGTATCTTAAGGTATCTTTACTTTTATTTAAGTAAGGCAACAGAGTACTTTTTCCACCACTGGTAAGCAGTGTGGTTATTGCTCTATGCAGCCCCTCAATAGGCAGCTGAGCTTCAATCATATTGCTTCCACCTATACAGCTCTTTGAGATCTGTGTGAACACAAAAAGGCATTTTTCACACTGGCAGTTTCAAAGGGTTCCAAAATGGAAGTGGGCATATAACAGTACAGGTCAGGCTCTGATGTCAAAGTTAGTAATAGAATATGAACAGAACAGCCCATCTGCTTTGACTCAGGCAGCAAAAATAAAAGACACCAATTCTTTTTTTTTTTTCCCGACCACTCCACAACACTGGAAGTTTCTCACCTTTACCTACAATGCTCAGGGAACAATCATCTCTTTGCATGGTTGTTGATGTGTTTAACAATTGCTACCAAACCATTATGCTGCTGTACAAACCAAGTGAAAAACATACCATAGCTAGAATTTATCTAATTATTTGTTTTCCAATAATAATTGATAAAAAACACCAAGACACCTTATCAATAGTAACAGCCACACCATTGAAAAGATGTGCATGTTTAATCACATTGAAGAACTGCCAAATGATTCAGGAGGTTACAGATTATTATTATTTCTTTACATAAAAACTTTCAGGAGCTACCAGGAACACCACATATCATTAAGACATCAAACTCCAGAATCGTCATATCAGACCAGCCCTTCCCAAGTCTCTCATTGACTCACAAAAAAAACTGTAAAAAAAAAAAAAGTTAGGATTAGGCCCAATATCATGTCCACAATGAAAAAAAAAAAGAAGGCTAACAGTTATTGTTCTCTCAACCACCAACGTGTTCTATGTGGCTTGGCTTCTTGTGCCCCCCTCTCCAAAGAAGTCTGTCGTTTTCAAAGGAAATGTAAAAATTATCAGGAGGCTGAAGTTCACCTTTAGTTCAGAGCAAAGTCTGGAGGTGGCCTGGCGTTTAGACGCTATGCTCACAGTCTAATAACGCATAATGGGATCTGGGGTGTTTTAGTATCTGCAGGCAAGTGGATCCTTCTGGGTTAAGGGGCACACACTGTCATATATGTATTGGCAACATACAATCAATAGAAAGATCAAACTCTACATATGTCCTCAATGCCAGATTCTTCTTATAATAGGCCAACGTGATTTTTGTCAACCTGTAACAATTGTTCGTTCACGTCTTGATGGCAGAACTAGATACAACCTCTGAGCGAAGTGCCAATTTTCAGTCGCGTTCCTATGTACTGCTTTTCAGTCCATCTCATAATGTCACAAGATCCACTTGATTACCCAAAGATCAAGAATGCATTCCAAAGAGATCTCCCCATGATTAACAGAGATCAAGACTGTTGAATTCTATAAAAGAGATCTCCCCTTGATTACCAGAGCACAATCAAGACTGTTGTACTTTAAAGAAATCTTTTGTGATCTTCAAAAAGTAATCTTGAAGCGTGGATTGACTGGCTGCTTGGTTGGGAAAGGGCAGAGATACTTTTCTGCGCAAGATTCACACATGAAATGGAGAGCATCATCATGGCACTTCAAAAATACCTGTAGACTCATACACACAGATCAGTAGTCAAAAGGGTCGATGCAAGGTGAAAACATAGCTACAATGAAGTACAATTAGAACATAAAATATCACCATAATGAATTTGGTTCATATCTAACTGGTAAGATGTTTAATCTTCTGACCTGTTCTTGGAAGATTCCTATGCATGACACATGGGGGAGGCAAAACACATTCAGACCAGCATAAATGTGTGACGAGTCAGACAAACACTACTCATAGTTGATAGTGAAACATGAACTCCAATAAATGAGGGAAGTAATGACCGCAAACAACAAAATCAAATATTTTCTTCTACCGATTTCCTCCTCCAGTGAGCGTGTCTCCAGCAAAGGCCATCCGTCATTTTGGGATTTGCCCATTGCTCAGGGATGCCAAAAGTACACTGGGTCTGAAAAAGGTGGATAAAACATCTATTGCACAAAAGTTTTGGTTGCAGAACAACCTAAAACTAGCATTTCAATTTCTCTCGTCTCTCTGTCCAGTCTACTGACCCCAACAGGGACCGTTTCAAAGCACCATAATTTTGCTTGCTTAGAATTTTTTCTTCATATTGATCTCATTATTAAATATCACTGTACTTTTTAAATAAGTCAATATCTAATGTTGGTGTGTGTGTCTGTGCAGTTTGTCACATCTCTGTGCCATTGGGTGCTTGTATGCGTTTGGACATGTTTTATATTTCCTGCAAAATAATTGACAATCTCTTCTCCACTGGCCTTGCAGTCTGTTCCAGTGCAGGAGGAGCCAACAGGCAGTAGGAACAGTTAACTACTGTTAATGCACTTCCTAAAACAGAAAGCAAAGAAAGAGAATCTAAAAAAAAAAGGACACCAAGAAAAAAAATCAAATTAATGTGTGTCCTTTCTAACAGAGACAAATGAACAAGCAAAGTAACAGCATAGAAAAGATGAGATCTGTGAAAGCCAGTTGCAGGAATAGGGCACTTCTTGGAGTCAGTTCTCTGTTCTGCGATGATGCGCATTTGCGTTTTTAGGTTCTGCCGCTGGTCGGTCACACATGGGCCGCTTGGCATCCCCTCCCCTCCACCATTTTGTAGGCCTGCTCTAAATAGCAGATGATGGCAGCTTAGTTAGCTGGGAGTGTCAGTGTTCACTGTTAATCTGTAGAAAGTAGAGCCTGGCTAGTGGTTCCTCACAGTTCTGGGTCCATTGGTCCTTTGTCCCCTCCAAGTCTCACCCACAGAGTCACTGCACACCGCCAAAGTGTTGTCCAGCATCGGGTCACATCTATATGCTCCTATGGGAAGTTCAAGCCTCCTTCAAACCACCACGGCGCGCACACACACAGTGATCGACAGACAAGGTAAAACGGACATGTGGTCAGCATAAACTAACCCACTCAATTCGCAGGTGCTCATTTGTGTCCATTTGCCCACTGCCCCACACTCTAGGAACACACAAGGTCTTATTTCTCACTTATGGAAGTGTACGTGTTCACTATATTTCTTGGAGTCTCTCTTTTGGAGTCACTGTGTGTGAGTGGGCCAGAGTGGGGTCATGAACGGACATCATAGCTACATTGGGTGGGGTGGGAGTTCTCCCCTCTGTGCTGTAACTAGGTTGGGGCATGGGGACTGTGTGTGTTTAGGGGTGGAGGGGCGGGTGGTACTGGGAGGAAGCAAGCCTGGGGCTGGAGGGTGGACGGTTGGGGGGCTCAACTGGCTGAGGCATGGGACATGAGGTCCTCCAGAGCCTTGTCTTGGTCGTTGTTGTGCAGCAGCAGCACCTCCTTGATGGTGTCCTTCTCAAAGCCCATCTCACAGAACCGCGTCATCAGCGATAGGAACTCCAAGGCCTGAGGAAATCATGAAAAATATGCATTGTAATTGGGAATTCTTGTTATGGACTATTAATGTACAATTTAACTAAAAAATCAAATAAACAAAGATTGTTAAAAACATTTCAGAAGAATGTTGGAGGAGAGCAGTAGATGCTTGGTGTATCCAAGTTCAGGGAAAACTGGAAGTGAATCCAACCTTAGGCCAATCGACATTTGTGTTCAAACACATCACAGATAAGAGTTGATAGCTGGCTATTAGCATCTTTGTTTCTGCATGTTGAGTGCATCTGTATAAACATGCACATCTCTGTGTGTGTGAGTGAGTGAGTGAGTGAGTGAGTCTGTGGGTGGACTCACCTTCTCTTCAGAGTTCTGGAACATATCTAAGCACTCCTCTATGGCACTAGGATCAAATCCCCGCTCACAAAGACGTGCGTGAGTAAACAGGTACTCCAGCACCTGGGTCACAGGATGACAGATATTGTTTCTCTTTAGGTGTGGGCTTCCTGTGTAAACCCAGACTTTATCTGCTAGCTAAGGGACTGAATCGACATTTACAGAATGGTTACCTGAAGGAAAATGGGGGAGGGTCTTGTATTTTGTAATTGATGAAATTTCTGTTTTAGAATTAGTTGCTTATTAGGCTATATAGATGTGTGCCTGATGCCACACCTCATCTCTGATTCGCCGCTGGGTGCACAATACAAGTGCGCCTATAGGCTATTTAGTGTGGTCTCAATGAAATTATCCATAGCCTATAGGCTACGAAGTGCATGCTCAGAGAAGCACAGAACAAAGTTATAATATTTCTAAGATACAGTGCCTTCTGAAAGTATTCACACCCCTTTACTTATTTCACATTGTTTTACAGCCTAAATATCTAAATAGATTTTTCCCCCTCACCCATCTACACACACAATATCCCGTAATGACAAAGTGAAAACATATTGAGAAATGTTTGCTAAATGAGTGAAAATGAAATACAGAAATGTCATTTAAATAAGTATTCAAACCCCTTTGCTGTGATGCTCCAAATTGAGCTCAGGTGCATCCAATTTCCTTTGATGATCCTTGAGACATCACTACAACTTGATTGGAATCCACCTGTGGCCAATTAAATTCTTTGGACATGATTTAGAAAGAAACACCTGTCTATTTAAGGTCCCACATTTGACAGTGCATGTCAGAGGAGAAACTATACCAAGTCCATACATATTCGAGAAACAATTGTGATGAGGCATATTTGAGGAAGGGTATAAAACAATTGAGTGTTGAAAGTTTTAGTGGTCTCCATTTGGAAATGGGAAAGAAATATGGAACTACCCAGACTCTGCCAAGAGCTGGCCTTCCGACCAAACTGAGAAACCGTGCAAGAAGGAGCTTGGTCAGCGAGGTGACCAAAAACTCAATGACCACTCTGACAGAACTACAGAGTTCCTTGGCTGAGATGTGAGAACCTGCCAGAAGAACGATAGTCTCCACAGCACTTCACCAATCTGGGCTTTATGGGAGTGGCCACTCCTGAGAAAAAGTCATATGACAGCACACCTGGAGTTTGCAAAAAGGCACGTGGAAGACTCTGAAATCTTATGACTCACTTTTGAGACATGCTACTATTTAGCAATTTCTTCAGTGTACTTGAAAGTGCATATGGGGGTTATAAATCTCAAATTCTTTGGAAGACTATTCCAAAAAAAGGACAGCAGAGTATAAAAAGTTGAATTCCCCATACCATTATTAAAATGTAAAAATAACGTCAGTTACACTCTTTTTAGTGGAATAGTTACGGTTATCCCAAACCAAGTTAAAGTAGTTATAGGTACCATACTGTGGACAATCTTAAGTACAAGACAATTTAATTTGAGAGACTCTCTCCTCCACTTTGAGCCATCTGAGGCATTCAAAGTGGGAATGGTCAAGAGTATGTGCTGAAAGTTTAAGAATAATCCTGACTAATTTGATCGGAGATGTCTGCAGTTTATTTTTAATTATTTTGGGGGCACTAATGTACCAGAAAGAGCATGCTTAGTTTTAGTGGCACTGAACAAGATCCACTGCCAATGCCACCATTACATTCTTATCCAGATATTTTGAGGTTCTTGCCAGAAACCTAATTTTATGGTTCACTTTGGAGATAACCATCTGACAGGGGAGAGCATGGCATAAGAAGTTATTTAGCACACATCCAAGATAACTAACTGCCTACTATTTTGCTGTGACTATGGTCACCTACTACCCCTTCTTCCCTTAAAATCAGGGGATTCCCTCATTTTCACCTTGGACCCATACCAGATGGGTCCAATAAGTGACAGCTTATGGTAATATAGCCATTTACTGACATTCAGAAGTTAAGCACTCAGGACTTCCTCAACCATATTTTTGTCAAACAGTGCAGAATTATCTACATAGGGGAAAAGGTCACATGTTCAAGCAGTTTTCAGATCATTTATATTCAACAGAACTGGACCCAGCACACTCCCTTCCGGCACACCGCAGTTCAAGATTTTTGGGTTTAGACAGGGTCCCATCCATATCCACCATCTGTTTTCTTCCTATCAGAAACATAGATCCACAAAATTTCCCTCCATATGTGGTCAGTCAGATACATTGCATTCAGACCCCTTAACTTTTTCCACATTGTTACATTACAGCCTTATTCTAAAATATATGTTTTTATTCCCCTCAATCAACACACAATACACCATAATGACAAAGCAAAAACAGGTTTTTAGAAATTTTTGCAAATTAAAAGGTCAAACTTGAATCACATTTGCATAAGCATTCAGACCTTTTACTCTGTACTTTGTTGAAGCACCGTTGGCAGCGATTACAGCCTCGAGTCTTCTTGGGTAGGATGCTACAAGCTTTGGTCACCTGTATTTGGGGAGTTTCTCCCATTCTTCTCTGCAGATCCTCTCAATCTCTGTCAGGTTGGATGGGAAGAGTCGCTGCACACCTATTTTCAGGTCTCTGCAGAGATGTTCGATCGGGTTCAAGTCCGAGCTCTAGCTGGGCCACTCAAGGACATTCAGATACTTGTCCCGAAGCCACTCCTGCGTTGTCTTGGCTGTGTGCTTAGGGTCATTGTACTGTTGGAACCATCGCCCCAATCCGAGGTCCTGGGCCCCCTGGAGCAGGTTTTCATCAAGGATCTCTGTACGTTGCTCTGTTCATCTTTCCCTCAATCATGACTAGTCTCCCAGTCCCCACAGCATGACGCTGCCACCATCATGCTTCACCGTAGGGATGGTGCTTGGTTTCCTCCAGACGTGACACTTGGCATTCAGGCCAAAGAGTTCAATCTTGGTTTCATCAGACCAGAGAATCTTGTTGATCATGGTCTGAGAGTCTTTACCTGCCTTTTGGCAAACTCCAAGTGGTCTGTTATATGCATTTTACTGAGGAGTGGATTCCTTCTGGCCACTCTACCATAAAAGCCTGATTGGAGTGCTGCAGTGATGATTGTGGAGATTCCCCTTCTGGAAAATTCTCCAGAGGAGCTCTGTCAAAGTGACCATCGGGTTCTTGGTCACCTCCCTGACCAAGGCCCTTCTCCCCCAATTGCTCAGTTTGGCTGGGCGGCCAGCTCTTGGAAGAGTCTTGGTGATTCCAAACTTCTTCCATTTAAGAATGATGGAGGCACTGTGTTCTTGGGGAACTTCAATGCAGTTAAACATTTTTGCTACCCTTCCCCAGGTCTGTGCCGCAACACAATCCTGTCTCGGAGCTCTACGGACAATTCCTTTGGGTCTGAATAATTATGTAAATAAGGTTTCTGTTTTTTTAATAACATTTTCAAATATTTCTAAAAAAAACTTTTCGCTTTGTCGTTATGTGGTATTGTGTGTAGCATGATAAAAAAAATCTATTTCAGAATAAGGTTGTAATGTAGAAAAAGTCGAGGTGTCTGAAAACTTTCCGAATGCACTGTATAGTAGGCAAGTGTCGGTGGAATGGGATTTCCTGAAGCCAGATTGGAGCTCATATAGTAGGTATTGTAAGGAAATACGACTCAATCTGCTCAATCTTTTCCATGAACTTCGATAAAATACACAGGATTGAGACCGATCATAGAAACTAAATCGGCCTAACTTACTCCCCTTTTTATACAGAAGAATGACCCTTGCAAGTTCTAGCTCACTGGGAAAAATCCCAAGTTCAATAGACAGATTTACAAAATGTGAGTTACTCAGGGGGTGAGAATTACTGTAGCATCCCTTAAATCTGTCAGGAATGTTGTCAAGGCTAGTTGCTTTGGAATAGTCAAGTTCTTTCCGCTTCTCACAGCTGACATGCTTTTTCAATTGAAGAGGTATATACTTGAATCCCCTGCAGTGAGTAAAACTGCTGGAGTTGACTCGCCCCATAACCGGATTGACTAAGTAACTTGCTAACTAATGTAATAGCTATACCCAAGACGACTCAAAGCGGTTATCACCGCCAAAGATGCTTCTTCAAAGTATTGACTCAGAGATGTGAATACTTATGTAAATTAGATTTCTGTATTTCATTTTCAATACACTTGCAAAAAAATCCCAAAACACGTTTGCACTGTCATTATGGGGTAATGTGTGTGAATCCTTTTAAGCCATTTGGAATACAGGCTGTAACAACAAAATGTGGAATAAGTCAAGGAGTATGAATACTTTCTAAAGGCACTGTACGTACATAAAAAAAAGTTAGGTATGTAGTGACTAGGCAACACGATAGATAATAATGGGCGTTATTGTTTGAATTATTTGCTCAAACACGTTTTTTTGTGCTATTTTATTACAGCCGGAAAGTATTTCGCTACACCCGCAATAACATCTGTTAAATATGTGACCAATAAAAAAATCGATTTGATTCGAAACTGTTATCCTCAAGTCTAAGAAGCAGTAGATCTGTTGCATGTGCGCTATGCTTCCTGTTAAGTTTTGTTTTTGCATCTTTTACTTCCGGTCTTGAACATCAGGTCCAAACAGCTGAAAATACAATATTTTTTGTTAAGGAAACTATTTCGCACTGGTTTAGACTGTACAATTATTTTCTACACTATACTTACTCTTTTTGTCATAAACCGAAATTAGGCAAACTACTATATGCTTCAACATCAAAGTTAAGAGTATTTTTTCAACACCACAATCAAATAGATTACGTTAATCTCTACAGACAGAAAATACATCCCTCCCTACCTTGTATCCAGTATTGAAGGTTTGGCTAGAAAATTGTAACAGAGGTCCCTTTTCATTCATCAAATGGCATGACAGGTGCACAGTTTGGCTGCTAGAATTATATTTTGGACGAATGTGCACAGATAGCCTACAGCAGACCTTTGAAATAACCTAATCAGATACAAACATTGTGACTGGTTGTGTTTATGATACATAAAAAGGTATACATTTTAAACACAAAAAATAAATATTTAGGCTATATTGAAGCGTTTGGTTCTAGGTGTGCGAGGAATAGCCACTTGGATCGCAGGACACAGAACAGAGAGTGAGTTGAGCTTTCCTGAATAATTGTGCATGCTGAGAGCATATGTGGCCACATTATTATAGGTTGACTTGGGAGAATAATCAGCTGCAACACACAGCAGATCTCAGTATCAGAATTTTTAAAATTAACTGCCAGACTGGCCTGCTAATGTGCCATTCCAATATTAAAATGCAATTTAATTTCCGTTTACAGCCAAGAGTATAATTTTGTACTCACTTGAATACAACAATGCAAATATTCACTGCATTGTGGTGTTGTAGGCTAGTCTACATACTTTTATTTCCCCCCAAAAAATATTATCAATGGGGGAGCTTTTTAAACTGTCTGTCTCATGTTTTCACTTTGTATTGAAAATTGGTGCAGCTTTTAATGATTTTGTGTGTAGTATGATTTCTAGTTAGCCTATTGCAGATCTGGACAAACGTTCCACCTACACTATTGTCACTATAAATGGTGGATAGAGGGCAGGATTAACCATTAAACTGGTAGACTACATTGAACTGTGGTGTAGTTAGCGTGCAGAAAAGTCAACCCTGCAAAAGGGGGAAGGTAAACCATGAAATAAAAGCACTATCCTCCATGCATCAATATATAAAGAAACTCACCCCCCCCGAGTGATGCTTGAAGATGGGTATCCAAATAAAGCTAGCAGGAAAACTACCATAAACATCCACTGCATATCACTACATCGTTAGCTAATGTTTATTCACCATTAACAAGCCCCTAACATGTCTGTTGTGTCTGATGCCATCATAGTGTTGAGGGTGGCATTAAACCAAGGTGGTGGATGGTGTCGAGACAAAAAATGCTACATAAATTCAAATAGATTTATTCACAACCACCATCCCAATTTTGTTGCCTGGTGGACTTCTAAAGCCACATGTTGTGAACACACACAATCACATAACGCAGGCACCTGATGATTTCAGAGTCAACCATGGGGGCAATGGGTAGTGAGTGAGTGACTTCAGAATCAAATAGAACATTTCTTTATAATAGATCTCTATGGAGAAATGGGCTTAGGCTGCTGTGGCCTGGAGGAGGGAGATCGGAGGGGCGCACCTGCTCCACGTTCTGGCCTCGCCTCTGCATGGCCCGCAGGACCCCTTCGTAAGAGTAGCCCATGGACACTATGGTCTCCACACATTGCCGTTCACTGGGGGACAGGCTGAGCAGTGCCCCGCTGCACGGGAGAGGGGGAGGACCTGCATTTATCTATGGAGGGAGAGAGTTTTTGTAGAGTCATATCTGTATAAGGGTAAAACATATATATACATATTCCTCTTGTCCACAAAACCTCAAAGCCTTTGAGAAGTTTCAGAGAATTAAGCAAAACATTCAGTAATTGAAACTAAGCAAGGCATGTGTTTGCGTGTGCAAAGCTCACCTGCTTTGGTGCCCCATTTTGGGTTTGTTGGGTATGACTGGGTGGCTCCTCTCTCTTCTGCTGGGGTGCTGGTGGGCTGCCGTTGGGTAGGCTACGTGGTACAGGGGCCAGACAGTAGGAGTCAAAGGTCGAGTCCCCGGGGTCTGACAGCTTGGGGAAGGTCAGCGAGCGGATGTTGCAGGGCCGGTCAGGGTCCATTGTCTGTCCCCGAGCCAGATCCCCGGGCCTGTCCATGTCCTGTAGCACC
The DNA here is from genome assembly GCF_018296145.1 of Oncorhynchus tshawytscha. NCBI lineage: Eukaryota > Metazoa > Chordata > Actinopteri > Salmoniformes > Salmonidae > Oncorhynchus > Oncorhynchus tshawytscha. Next base: position 47,129,834 of record NC_056430.1, read on the forward strand.
ACAAGCCCGTTGGGTTTGTGGGCAAAGACCGTTTTGGCTGGAAGGCTGGTGGCGGGGAGCTGGGGTGGAGGGGTGCTGCCTCGAGATGCTGGCCTGAGTTGGGGTGCCTCAGGCGGGGATGGAGTCTGTGGCTGGGGCTGGCTCTGGAGGATGTTGCGCAGCTCCTCCCTATCGTCCAGTGTCTTGAGCTCCAGCTTGTCGAAGGGGTCCTCCTCGCGCTCAAAGTCAGCCAGGTTAAGGTACTGTGGGGTCGGGATGCTGGGAGCGGTCTGCCTGGCTGGGGCAGGCAGAGGGGTGAGAATAGCATTGTGGCGCAAGCTGGCCATCAGCGGGTTCATTGCGGGCGGGAGAGCGTCCTGCTCCTCGGCAGGGCATGGTCTCTTCCCCCCGCAGGCCGATCCCCCGTCAGGGTCCTGGGCAGGGGGCGTGTGCTCCCTGCTCTCTAGCTCCGCCCTGGCCACCTCTGCAGCCCGGGCCTCAGCCAGCTCCGCCCCCCAGCGCACGCTCCGCCTTTCCAGGGAGAAATCATACTGCAGTGCCCAGAGAAGAGGGAAGAGAGAACCGCCGGGACTAGTTAGTGAGCAGCAGCAGACATGGGATTAAAGGAATGGAGATAAATCAATCCAGCTGAATCTGGTCAAGTCATGAGCAGTGGTGTAAAGTACTTCAGTAGTACTTTAAAGTATCTTTACTAAAGTAATTATTGGGGTATCTGTGCTTTACTATTCATATTTTTGCGAACTTCTACTTCACTACTTTCCTAAAGAAAATAATGTACTTTTTACTCCATAGATTTTCCCTGACACACAAAAGTACTTGTTACATTTTGACAGGAAAATGGTCCAATTCACACACTTATCAAGAGAACATCCCTGGTCATCTACTGCCTCTGATCTGGCGGACTCACCAAACACAAATGCTTAGTTTGTAAATTATGTCTGAGTGTTGGAGTGTGCCCCTGGCTATCTGTCAAATTTGTGCCATCTGGTTTGCTTAATATAAGGAATTTGAAATGGTTTATTCTTTTACTTTTGATGCTCAAATATATTTAAGTAATTCCATTTACTTTTGATACTTAAGTATATTTAAAACCAAATACTTTTACTCAAATAGTAGTTTACTGGGTGACCTTCACTCGAGTCATTTTTTTAATAAAGTTCTTTACTTTTACTCAAGTATGACAATTGAGTACTTTTTACACCCAATGGTTATGAGATACTCCTCATGAATGAGACCTATGTGCACATTATTCACATGATTGATGCAACCATGGTTTAAATGACACACTACCTTGAATAAGTGCCCCAAAAAACAATGGGATGGACTGGACCAAGACCATTTCTCAATGCCTACATTGACATTTTAACAATTAGAGGTGCCCCCCTAATACAGACTCGGGATGTGACAAGTGTGAAAATGTCTTAATTTTTAAACTGCCATTTGTTTATCAGTTTTCCATTAAAACAATAAGATTCATAAAATTCCATGTGAATTCACAATGCAGCTGCACTGCTGTCAGCAATGGTTTGGGTCTCACGGTGCATCCCTTTCAGATGGTTAAGCATTGCAACAGTACTATCATTACCGTACCTCAATTCCACCTCAAAGTTCGCATTTCTTTCTCATTTAACTTCTCAAAAGTATTGCTGTGTGATCTGAAAAGTCAATCAAGTGATCAATAATACTCTTAGAAACGTTTCTTTAAATTTACAATCTGTAGAAACTGAGAAAAGAAAGGTTCCGATCTTTTGTGAAACATGACAGCATAATTGAAAAATATGGCAAATTTAAAACTGGATGGGGTTCAGAGGTAGATGGGAGGGGTTGAAGGTAGCTGAAGGATGGGACTAAAAACAAACAAAACGATAACTATTGTAAAAGATACTGTGTCCATAAAATGTATATAGTATGTACAGTTGAAGTCGGAAGTTTACATACACTTTGGTCTTAGGTTGGAGTCACTAAAACTCATTTTTACAACCACTCCACAAATTTCTTGTTAACAAACTATAGTTTTGGCAAGTCAGTTAGGACATTTTTCCAACAATTGTTTACAGACAAATTATTTCACTTATAATTCACTGTATCACAATTCCAGTGGGTCAGAAGTTTACATACACCAAGTTGACTGTGCCTTTAAACAGCTTGGAAAATTCCAGAAAATTATGTCATGGCTTTAGAAGCTTCTGATAGGCTAATTGACGTGATTTGAGTCAATTGGAGGTGTACCTGTGGATGGATTTCAAGGCATACCTTCAGACTCGATGCCTCTTTGCTTGACATCACGGGAAAATCAAAAGAAATCAGCCAAGACCTCCACAAATCTGGTTCACCCTTGGGAGCAATTTCCAAACACCTGAAGGTACTACGTTCATCTGTACAAACAATAGTATGCAAGTATTTACCCTATGAGACCACACAGCCATCATACCGCTCAGGATGGAGACGCGTTCTGTCTCCTAGAGATGAACGTACTTTGGTGCGAAAAGTGAAAATCAATCCCAGAACAGCAGCAAAGGACCTTGTGAAGATGCTGGAGGAAACAGGTACAAAAGTATCTATATCCACAGTAAAATGAGTCCTATATCGACATAACCCGAAAGGCCGCTCAGCAAGAAAGAAGCCACTGCTCCAAGTTTGCCACACAAAAGCCAGACTACGGATTGCAACTGCACATGGGGACAAAGATCCTACTTTTTGGAGAAATGTCCTCCGGTCTGATGAAACAAAAATAGAACGGTTTGGCCATAATGACCATCATTATGTTTGGAGGAAAGGGGGGGAAGCTTGCAAGCCGAAGAACACCATCCCAACTGGGAAGCACGGTCATGTTGTGGGGGTGCTTTGCTGCATGAGGGACTGGTGCACTGCACTTCACAAAATAAATGGCATCATGAGGAGGGAAAATTATGTGGATATATTGAAGCAACATCTCAAGCCATCAGACAGGAAGTTAAGCTTGGTCGCAAATGGGTCTTCCAAATGGACAATGACCCCAAGCATACTTCCAAAGTTGTGGCAAAATGGCTTTAAGGACAAAGTCAAGGTATTGGAGTGGCCATCACAAAGCCCTGACCTCAATCCTATAGAACATCTGTGTGCATTACTGAAAAAGGGTGTGCGTGCGTGCAAGGAGGCCTACAAACCTGACTCAATTACACCAGCTGTCAGGAGGAATGGGCCAAAATTCACCCAACTTATTGTGGGAAGCATGTGGAAGGCTACCCAAAATGTTTGAAGTTAAACAATTTAAAGGCAATGCTACCAAATACTAATTGAGTGTATGTAAACTTCTGACCCACTGGGAATGTGATGAAATAAATAAAAGCTGAAATATATCATTCTCTACTATTATTCTGACATTTCACATTCTTAAAATAAAGTGGTGATCCTAATTGACTTAAGACAGAGAATTTTTACTAGAATAAATGTCAGGAATTGTGAAACACGGAGTATAAATGTATTTGGCTAGTGTAAATAAACTACCGACTTCAACTGTATAAGCTGGAAGTTGAAGCCTTAGTGTTATTGTCCATTAGTTTACTCTTAAGGTTGGGTTAGGAGGAAAATAAGAAAAAAATGAGGATTGGAAATGATGCAGACAATTACATTGATAGAAGCCACAATCTACATGCAATATTAAAGCTGATCCATCCTCTTGCCTTTCTCTGCCATTTTTCAACTGTTAACAACAATGGCTAAATACTTTAACCCACTGTAAGTGGTGGAGCATCAACTCCAAAATAATTGATTCCTCTACTCCTTGCACGTCGACTACCAATGTCGACTCACATCTCTGAGTGTCAAGATTCCTAAGATTAAGTGTTTTTGAAAACGGAGGAGACTAATTAGTTGTGGTACTTCCGAGAACAAAAACACTTGCATCTTTCATAGCGAACTAGCAAGGGACGGAGAGAAAGGGGAGGGGCACAGAATAGGCAGGGCGGCCACCAGGCAGACAGTAAGAACTGTGCACTAGGTCGATCTGCAATGAAAGCTGATCTCACAATTTCTTGCAATGTCTCGGAACGTCAGTAAAGCAGGTTATCATCAATGAATAGGCTACAATATTTTGATGAGTGAGATGGAAGACTTCGCTCTCACACACAGTATTTGGGCATGTGCATGGGTTTTCATCACGCTGTTCAGTGCGGTAGCGAGGGCACCAAAACAGAGGAGAAGTTGAGCCTCGCGCTTCAATGCTCTTACTTGTAACGGAAATTGTCCCACTAGGTCTATGCTGTTTGCTTTCTGCATCTACATCATATGGCTAAGTCTACCTTTCAATTACCCAACTTTCCCCAGGCCTTTATAGCCTTTCGTCTAGTTAGGCTATAACACAGAAAATAATGTTTTGTGAACTACACTGATTGTCTTATTATTTTATATTTTTTTAATATGGTGTAAAAAAAAAAAATATTGCGTAATTGTTTTTTATATTGCGTAATTTAAGTGTTTTGGTTACGTATTTTTCTTAACGTTAAGGATCCCAGACTAATATAAAGAGGGTGCGATTCCAAGCATCCCAGTCATTGAAACCCTTGATGAAACAGCGTCAAAGTCAGAAGACTTACCTGCAGATTGGCGAGCAGAGTGTCACAGTCAGGCAGGCAGATGCCAACGGGAAGCCCCACTTTGGCAGGGCAGCGGAACTTATCGTTGATTTTGAAGGGAACGTCATCAAGGTAGCTAATGGGTCCTGGAAAAACAGTTTGAGAAGGCGGCCTGAATGAAAATTACACCAAAATGAGCAGACGGATGGAGAAAATGAAGAGGCAGAAAGAGACACACACACTCACCATTGTTGTGGGTATCAGACTTCCTCGCAGCCATTTAGAGTCTAAAACACACACAGGGCTCATGAGTGGACGCAGTGAAACAAAAACAAGATATCAAACACCACAACTACCATTACAACTGTATCCCTGCCTGTCCATACCTGACCAGAGTTGCATCATGGTAAGGTTACAGGTTTTGGAAACATAAAAAATAAGCACATCTCATCACATTTGAACATTGCTAAATGTTATATGCAGAACTTTATCATTTATCATCTTTTTCTTTTCTTTATTAAAACTGTAGATGTTTCAACCGTCATGTTGCCTACATCAGAATGACTATAAGGTGGCGTGCTTCTGGTGAGCCCACCCTCTCCCAAAAAGCTCAAAGACAGCTAAGCAAGCCCCCCCTCTGTGCAGACAGTGGCATGTCCCCGGGTGCACAGGGCCAATTAAGGCTGGGCAATATAGCTAAAATACCACATACTGTCAAATATGTGAAAAATGGTGTGATGACATATTTAATGGTATTTTGTGTTTTTTAAAGCTGCAAAATGTAACTTTTTGGGAAACCCAACCAAATTCACATAGAAATGTGAGTTATAGATGTGATTCTGAATGAAAGCAAGTCTAAGAAGCTTAATCAAGCTAGACGTCTTCATTACTTTCTTATGTCATTCTCTCTTGCACCAAAAGTTTAAGTGGTGATAGTGGACAGAATGTGGTCGGATCATCACATAATCGGCATATATATTACACTTACAGAATTTCCACGTGGGCGAGGAAATTGGAAATTTAACTCAAAGTCTACTGGATGATAACTTAGTTATATATGATTCTGTCCTAGTTATAAACAATGTTTTCCCGACATAACATAGGTACAGCAGATCTCCTTATTGTATGGGACACTTAAATGTACCTTTAGAGGCCATGCAATTCAGTACTCATCTATAAAACAAAAGCAATATAGATCAAGAGAGTATATTAACAAAGGAAATTGAAGGACTAACAGTACAGTTAGATAGCAATAAAAACCTACACCATAGAGGCACAGAATAAGTTAGAGGAAAAACTAAAAGACATGGACGAACTTATTCAAGATACAGTGTAATATATTAATCAATTAAAGTGAACTGGATGGAATATGGGGGAAAATGCACCAAATTCTCTCTCAATCTTAAACATATAAATGCGACCAAAAAAAATGTATTGAAAATTGTTACAAATGGAGTCACGCATGAGTCACCAAATTATATTTTGAAAGAGGAAGTACTTTAAGAATGTTTTCGTTTCAGTCTCCATCTCCACTAACCGAAGCGAATTGAATGGATTTTTTCCCTATTAATAATTTAAAATTAACATCTGTACAGAAAGACTTATGTGAAGGCCAAATTACAGAGGGAGGAACTTCTTGATGCAATTAAAGCCTTTAAGGCTGGGAAAACTCCAGGGCTGGATGGCATACCAGTGGAAGTATACCAAACTTTTTTTGATATACTCAGGAGGACCATTATTATCATGTTTTAACCATTTAAAAATATATGGTAAATGGATGGTGTTCCTCTTGCGTCGACCTGAGACGCAGACGTCTCATCTAGCCATCAGCAAATGCAAATGCGCTACGCCAAATGCTAATAGCACTCGTTAAAACTCAAACGTTCATCAAAACACACATGCAGGGCACTGAATTAAAGCTACACTCGTTGTGAATCTAGCCAACAAGTCAGATTATTAAAATGCTTTTCGGCGAAAGCATGAGAAGCATGAGAAGCTATTATCTGATAGCATGCAACACCCCGAAATACCTGAAGGCGACGTAAACAAAAGAATTAGCGTAGCCGGCGCTACACAAATAGCAGAAATAAAATATAAAACGTTCATTACCTTGGACGAGCTTCTTTGTTGGCACTCCTATATGTCCCATAAACATCACTATTGGGTCTTTTTTTCGATTAAATCGGTCCATATATACCCAAAATATCCATCTATGGAAACTGTGTGATTCAGAAAAAAACACTGTTTCAAAACACTACGTCATTTTTTAAAATTAAAAAAAGTCGACGATAAACTTTCACAAAACACTTCGAAATACTTTTGTATTCCAACTTTAGGTATTAGTAAACGTTAATAATCTATCAAATTGATCACGAGGCGATGTGTATTCAATAGCTCCACGCTTTCAAATCATCTTCGGAAATCTCTCTTCCAAAACTTCCTGTCGGAGACCGAAGTGGTCTCTCTTCCTCGTTTGACCAAGAAACAACGAGAAGGCAATTGACAAGACTGGTGACATCGTGTGGAAGCTGTAGGACTTGCAATCTCGGCCAAATTTAATTTCGTGCCCCTTGAACAATACATGCAAGTGGCGCATGGATATTTTTTTCAGTTTTCAGTGATCAGTTTTTCTTGCGCTATTCGATGAAACAGACGCTCTGTTATAGTCACAGCGGTGATTTAACCAGTTTTAGAAACGTGAGTGTGTTTTCTATCCACACATACGAATCATATGCATATACTATATTCCTGGCATGAGTAGCAGGACGCCAAAATGTTGTGCGATTTTCAACAGAATGTTCGAAAAAGTAGGGGCTCGACTTAAGAGGTTTTAAGAGATAGATGGGAGGGGTTGAATGGAGCTGAAGGGTGGGACTAATAAAAAAACAAGATAACCAATGTTAAACATACGGGGTCTGTAAAATGTATATAGGTTCAGAAATGTTTCAATAGTACAGTTACAAAGAGAAATCAAACTGGATGGAGTCAGAAATAGAGGAAGGACTAAAAACAAACACAATATCACTATTGTAAAATAGATTATGTCTGTAAAATGTGTATAATATGAAGGTAGAAGCCTAAGTGTTATTGTTTATTAGTTGACTCCAATTGGGGGAGGGGTGGTAGGGTTTGTGGGGAATAATAAATGGTATATATATTTTTTTTAAAGTGTGTACAGTTGAAGTCGGAAGTTCACTTACACATATGCTGGAGTCATTAAAACTCGTTTTCAACCACTCCACAACTTTCTTGTCAACAAACTACAGTTTTGGCAAGTCGGTTAGAACATTTCTTTGTGCATGACAAGTCATTTGTCCAACAATAGTTTACAGACAGATTATTTCACTGTATCACAATTCCAGTGAGTCAGAGGTTTACATACACTAAATTGACTGTGCCTTTAAAACAGCTTGGAAAATTCCAGAAAATTATGTCATGGCTTTAGAACCTTTGGATAGGCTAATTGACATCATTTGAGTCAATTGGAGGTGTTCCTGTGGATGTATTTCAAGGCCTAACTTCAAACTTGATGCCTCTTTGCTTGACATCATGGGAAAATCTAAAGAACTCAGCCAAGACCTCAGAAAAGAAATTGTAGACCTCCACAAGTCTGGTTCATCCTTGGGATACATTTCCAAACGCCTGAAGGTACCACATTCAACTGTACAAACAATAGTATGCAAGTATTACCACCATGGCAACACGCAGACGTCATAACGCTCAGGAAGGAGACGCGTTCTGTCTCCTAGAGATGAGCGTACTTTGGTGCGAAAAGTGCAAATCAATCCCAGAACAACAGCAAAGGACATTGTGAAGATGCTGGAGGAAACAGGTACAAAAGTATATTTTGCCACAGTAAAAAGAGTCCTATGTTGACATAATCTGACACCATCCCAACCAGAAAGCACAGGTATGGCAGCATCATGTTGTGGGGGTGCTTTGCTGCAGGAGGGACTGGTGCACTTCACAAAATAGATGGCATCATGAGGAAGGAACATTATGTGGATATATTGAAGCAATATCTCAAGACATCTGTCAGGAAGTTAAAGCTTGGTCGCAAATGGGTCTTCCAAATGGACAATGACCCCAAGCATACTTCCAAAGTTGAGGCAAAATGGCAACCAAGTCAAACTATTGGAGTGGCCATCACAAAGCCCTGACCTCAATCCTGTAGAACATTTGTGGGCAGAAGTGAAAAAGCATGTGCGAGCAAGGACGCCTACAAACCTGACTCAGTTACACCAGCTCTGTCAGGAGGAATAAGCCAAAACACCCAACTTATTGTGGGAAGCTTGTGGAAGGCTACCCAAAATGTTTGACCCAAACAAGATGTTTTCTGAAGGAAATTGGAACTTTCACGAAGATGCAACTGAGCAGGAAACATCTCAATGAGAAATGCACATTTCAAGACCAAATCCACATTTTAAAAAAGTAGAAGTGGTGAGCAATGAGGCTTTGTTTCATCTGACAGAACTCCCCTTAGGACATTAGTGCTCCTTTGACATCCTGGGGAATAGCCTAGTATTTCAGTCCCCAAGAAAATTGGTTGAAATCAGTGAAGTAATGGGCTTTCCTTTTATATCTGCATGACCAGAGCATAACAAGGACAGTGCGCTACTGAAGAACCATATCTGCCATAGTAATTGCAAATTCCTCTTTCTGTTCCTGAGGTTCTTTTTCTGTGAAAATGTGTTTTGATTTGCATTTGAAGTCACAAACCGGTAAATTGGTTATTCTGCCGCACGCCACAATCCTTGGCATTATAAATAGAGGCGTGTGTGTTAAGTGTTCAGATTTGATTGGAGTTTGCGTTGGGTGCTGCTTCGGCTGTATCCTAAGTAGGCTATAGCATTACAGATGTCAATGTGCAATTGATACTGGGATATAAAACAGAAGCAACTACTCCAATGAATGCTTCTGCCACATACCGAGGTAAAATAAGGTTTTATATCAGACGTTCAATAGAAATTTGCCGTTAGCCTATTTAAACGTTGAAGAAGTTCATTCTTCTGATAACTATGAAGGATCTTTCACAAGCAAATGCTTTTGTTAGGGACCGGGCAGATTGTTCTTTTTGACTGGGATGAAAGTGCAATCACAATGAGGGCCCTTGAGTGTCTCAGTGATGAGGTTAATTCCACCAATTCATTTTTTAATAAAAAAAATAATATATGTACCTTTTAACTGCAAGATCTTTTTGAATGATTGTTACATCAACCTCAAATGTTTTTGAAAAAGCCTGTCCCACTTTTACAACCAAGTTTTGACTTGATAGAAATAATCAAATCATAACAATATGGCTAAGATAGTAAATCATTGAACGTTAATGGATTGAATGGACCTGTTAAACAAAAACGAGACCATATGTACTTGAAAAGGCTAAAGACTGGATGTTGCATTTACACAAGAAACACAACTAACAGGGGCAGAACAATAAAGTTAGAGGGAATGGGTTGACCAGGTATTTGCCTCTTCATATAAAACAAAGACACAGGGAGTAGCTGTGTTGATTAATAAGAATTTACCCTTCTGTGTAACGAAAACAATTATTGAGCCACTGGGACATTAAGTAGTGGTCCATGGAAGAATGTATTCTGAATCTTGGACCTTGCTTAATGTATATGCACCTAATTATGATGATCATCATTTTTATTCTAGATATATTCCTCAAGGTAGTGGAATTTCAGGGAACACTTAGTTTGGGGCGACTTAGATTTTTGTCTGGATCTGATTCTGGATAGCTCTTCAACTAAAGCAACCTTATTGACTAAGTCAGCCAAATGTATTATCATTTATGAAAGACTTCCATTTGAAAGGCACATGGAGACAGCTCCACCCCCAAGATAGGGATTACTCATTCTACTCCTGCCCGCATAACCCAGATGTATTATTTTCTCCTATCAACACAGGTAACCCATAGAGTTGTGGAAACTTAGTATTTATCCAGAACTATCTCAGATCAAACAGAAAGTGTGAGAGGAGCATGGATTCCAGATGGAGTTCAAGGGACCTATAGATGCTGCCTAAACCCAAGTCTTTTGAAGTAGGCAGAATTTTGTCAAATTATCAAACACCAAATAAAGTTTGTTCATCCTCTCCCTCTAGTTTTGTAATCTGGGATACATTAAAGGCCTTTCTTAGGGGTCAAATCATTTCCTATACCAAAAGGTCAAAAAGAAACTGCACTTCTGAATTAGAGAATGAAATCCTTTTACTACAGAAACAACACCAAAAATCTGACTCTGAAGAAACATACCGGTCATGGTGAATAAAGTATATAATATCTGAAGTACTTACAAAACTGAAAAGGCTATTTTTAGAACTAGGCAAATGTATTATGAATTGGGGGGGAAAAAAACATAAAGTCTTGGCCTGGCATAGGTCTGGGTGATATGGACAAAATATCATATTTTGGCATTTTTCCAAATTTGATGGTATTTTATGTTTTCGATAATTAAAAGTTCTAAAATTGCTTTAGGAGTGTGTGACCCTAGGGTGGCAACATATATTAAAAATGATTTCAATGGGTCTTTCTCCATTTGGATTGTTTTATACTGTTCAATTCAAGCCAGCTAACTAGCGATTAGCATTAGTGGCCAACACGATTTAGCTTAACTTCCTAAGAAAATACAAACTAGCTATTTGCAGATGTAAGAAACACAAACTAATATTCTAATTATAGAACGCATGTGGATTTATATTAAGATCAAAGTAGAAACATTGTTGTATGTGCTGCATGTACCATGCAGACTGAACGAAAGTGTCTTTTGGTCAAGCAACAAATGCGCTCCTTGAGTGACAGGGGGTGGGACTAGGTCTGTGTGGAAAGCGGCATGGAGAGAGAGAGAGCGGAGAGGGATGACCCAAGCAGCGGAGTAAACTATAAAAATGGACGTTATACACAGCGTATCACATTTAACAAATCAAACATTAAAATAGCGTTATAGAAGGTAAAGTAAAAACCAAAGCAGTCCATGCATAAATACCGGCATACAGTAAAATATGGTATACCGCCCAGCCCTAGCCTGGCAGAAAAAAGCTGAGGAGAATTTTAGAACCATCAACACAGAACGGTCAAGTGTTTCACAACCCGGAAGAAATGATTCGTTCATTTAAACAATACTATTCTAAATTATACACTTCTGATAGAACAGAACCAGCAATGATAGCCACATTTCTGTCTACTATTGAACTACCTCACACAGGAAGAGAAAGCAATTTCCTCTCTACAATCTGGCAAATCACCAGGAGACGATCCTTTTCCACTGTCATAACAATTATACTACAAAAAATAAAGATCCTCCGACAATGCTCTTCCTTTAGGCCGATCTCGTTCCTCAATGTGGACTATAAATCCATTTCTAAGGCGATGGCTAGTAGATTAGGACAATGTTTGCCAAACCTGATTAACACCGATCAAACGGGCTTCATACAGAAAAGATCCTCCACCAATAATTTGCGTGGGTTATTCAACGTGATTCACATGGCCAGTGGAAGGAGAGATCATAGTATAGCAGTATCGCTAGATGCTGAAAGGGCATTTGATAGGCTGGAGTGGCCATACCTGTTCAATGTCCTTGCTGAATTGAACTTTGGTCCTTCGTTTGTCAACTAGGTGAACACTTTATACCATAAACCGCAAGCCAAGATCACCACTAATGGCATGATGTCAGCCATATTCCCACTCTTTATAGGTAGACAGGGCTGTTCACTTTCTCCACTCCTTTTCGTGCTAGCCATAGAACCCCTGGCGGAGGCCATAGTGGACCCTGGCATAAAGGGCTTTCAGGTGGGCCAGATAACGCACAAGATCTCATTGTTCGCAGACAACATTATTTTGTTCCTCTTGGACCCGACCCCTCAAGACTTCAGACGCTTTTGGGTACATAAAGCTCTATATCGGGTTACAAAGTTAACATGGACAAAAGTGAAATGCTTCCACTGACTAGCTTTGACAACAGCATCTGCGAACGAACAAGTCCCTTGTTCGATGTTCGTCACAGGGGTTCAAATATCTAGGAATCATAGTTGATAAAGACTTAGTGTACAAGCTTAAATACTCTGTCTTGGTTCAGAAGGTGGTGGATGACTTGAATAGGTGGATAGATCTGTCTCTTACATTATTTGCGAGAATTAGCTGTACTAAGATGAACATTCTGAGTAAGATTATGTACCTATTTGAATCTTTACCCATATCTCTACCTAATAGTATCTTTATGTCCCTTAACAAGACCATAAGACAATTTGTGTGGAACAGTAAAACGCCAAGGGCGAGTCTGGACAAATTAACATGGGATTATGGTCTAGGAGGTCTCCGGCTACCAAATTTTAAGATGTATTACTGGGCAGCACACATTAGATTCATTTAATTCTCAACTGAAACTGAACCAGCCCCTTTGTGGACTCACGATGGAAATGTATGCTCTTAATGATGTCAGGAGTAATACTATATTAACAAAAACGAGCAATCACTGTACCACCCAATTTAGTAATATCTTGGTATGAAATTCATAAACACACCTATGGCAAAACAGACTCCTGGATTGAACAACTACTCCATGATATCCATGACTCATAGATTTATATCCAGAGTGTACTCATTGTTAATGCAACAATGCCCAAAACCAGATGTATACAAGTCAAGACAGCGAGGGGAATCCAATTTGAATACTACAATTGATGAGGGGCTATGGGTCAGACCTATGCCAAGATAGTGTGTCAGCGACCATCAAATCTAGATAGACTTATACATTACAACTTCCTCCACCAACACTGACACCTCAGATGTTACATAGATATAAAGTGTGAAACAAATCAAAATATATGTTATATTCTTCAAAGAAGCCACCCTTTGCCTTGACAGCTTTGCACACTTCAACCAGCAACATGATTCCATGTGTTATTTCATAGTTTTGATGTATTCACTATTATTCTACAATGTAGAAAATAGTAAAAAATAAAAGGAATGAGTCAACTTGACGGGTACTGTATATATTAGTATATTATTAGTATGAGTATTAGTATAATTAACCACATCACTGAGAGGGCATGTATAGTGATTGCATTTTCACCCCAGTCAAAAAAACCTAACCAAGAAATCTGCCGGTCCCTAACAAAAACATTTTGTTAAAGATCCTTTGTAGTGATCAGAAAGTAATGGAAATTATTGTCAACTTTTACATAGGCTACTGGCAAATGTCTGTTATAAAACCGACTTTACCTCAGTCTGCCACATACCTTCCTAATAGTTTGAGCTTCCATCCCCTTGACAACAAATTGTGGACTTAAAATGTACTTTTTGCAGCAGGAGGCTACTATGAACGAAAATAGGCCCCTAGAGATGACAGTAATGTGTTACACTCAGCAAAATAGCTGTAGCCTATATCTTGAGGTTTAAGGGCCTGTGGCTATTGGCTACTGAGAAGTTTTTCAATATTGACAAGGCGATGGATTGGATGGGTTGAGTAAAAACCTGGCACGCACATAAGCAGAAACCAACACACAAAGTTTAGTAAGTGAGAGGAGCAAGACGAATTGCATGACCCACACCACTGTTCAGCAAGCCCAGACCCATCGCCTTTATTATACGGTTACATAAGGCGGCCCACAGGTACAGTTTGTCATGAGAGGACTCATTGGCGTACCATGGAGTGAGATCTAGCTCGATCAGCCAGAATGTTATCTATAAACAGTCAATGCAATGTCCACCACAGCAACATAGCTTAGTGTAGTGTAGTTTACTCAAACCCTAAACAACAAAAACACCTGAAAATTTGAAGTACATAGCTAACTGTGTTAGCTCATCGGGGAAACATTTAACGAGTCATAACGTTACTTGCTTGACTCGCCACCTGCATCAGAGGTTAGCAAGAGTATCTACAACTTTAAGGTGACAGTTAGGTAATTCATTATAGACATCTGCAGTGTAAAGTTCGCAAGCTAGTAGAACACGTAGATATGATGTAGGCTACAGTGCAGTAAGGGCTAACCCGCTAGCCACTTTGACAGCTAGCTTGCTAGCTCCGCCTGGCCTGGTTAGCTACTGGTAGCGTTATCTAGTTTTGAATGAGTGATTCAACGTAATGCGACCAAGGCAAGAGGGAACTGGCGGGTATGTTTGGAAAACAATTAAATTGACGAGTAGATTAGCATAGAGGACGACATATAGTTAGTTAGCAAGTCGGGATGTTAACAGTTTCATGACCAGTTAACATTAGCTGGCAAACGAGTAACGACGTTAAATAACCAAGCTAACGCGCAGGCCTTAACGTTACTTAGCCAAAAAGAATGGCACATAGCTAACTAAGTACATAACTAGGTTACGAATACAATCAAACATACAGAACATCAAATGTCCACATCTCAGCTAAATAGTTAGCTACTTAACTAGCTGGCCTGCTGCTGACTCGTTCACTCCCCCTGCCACCGCCCCTGAAAGAAAACTGACATAACATCTTCCACGAGTCCTCTTACCAGTATCTGCTCCGTCTTGCGTCTCCAAAAACGTATTTACACCCCCCGGCAAAAAAACACTGTTTTTAAACTTTCTCTGACAGAAGTACGTTTTTATTGGAATCGAAATCTCTTTCCTGCCTCATCGTTGGACGCCATCTTGATTTGTCAGCCTTCCTATGGTTCCTGTTTGATGTCACATTTTCACATCATGACGACACAGCCGACGATAAATATTACTGCGTTCAAACCTACTTGGAACTCGGAAATCCGAGTTTTCAAAACAACTGGGAACTCCGACTGGGAAAAATCGACGTGAACGGTCATCCAACTCGGAATTCCAACTCGGGAACTTGGGCCTAATTCAAGGGCTTCGATTTTCCGACCTGAAGATCACTGACATCATGATCTAACCTCGTATTTTCTGAGTTCCCAGTTGTTCTGAACGCGGCATATGGTGCTTTCGGGACAACTGGGAGCTCGGGTCAAATCATGAAGTCGGTGATAATCCGGATGGAAAGTCGGAGCTCTTGAAAGATGCCAGAGTTTCCGACCTGAAATTCCTAGTTGAATGACTGTTCACAACGATTTTTTTCCCAGTCGGAGCTCTTTTTTTCCCGAGTTTCCAGTAGTCTTGAATGTTGTGTTGCTTCCATGCTGTGTTGTCATGTGTTGCTGTCATGCTATGTTGTTGTCTAATATCTCTCTTTATGTACTGTTGTGTTGTTTCTCTTGCCATGATATGTGTTTTGTCCTACATTTTTATTTAATTAATTTGTATTTTTAATCCCAGCACCGGTCCCCACATGAGGCCTTTTGCCTTTTGGTAGGCGGTCATTGTAAATAAGAATTTGTTCTTAACTGACTTGCATAGTTAAATAAAGGTTAAATAAAATAACTAAAATAACAACAACAAAAAACCCACTGAACTCGGAAGTAGGAGATTTGCCCTGCAATATTGAAGATGAAATTATAAGTTGAAGATGAAATTATAAGTAATTTATTCTTTGAATGTATTCGTAATAAGATATTTTTTTTAGATCAACTGATGCTAGGGTTCGGCTTGATGGTAAAAATGTTTTACTTTTGTTTGATGATAAGGATGTAGATCAGTACAAAGTATATACACTATATATACAAAAGTACCGCTTCAAATTACTGAATTCGGCTATTTGTATAAAATCAAGCACACAGCCATGCAATCTCCATAGACAAACATTGGCAGTAGAATGGCCTTACTGAAGAGCTCAGTGACTTTCAACGTGATACTGTCATAGGATGACACCTTTCCAACAACTCAGTTCGTCAAATTTCTGCCCTGCTAGAGCTGCCCTGGTCAAGTGTAAGTGTTGTTATTGTGAAGTGGAAACGTCTAGGAGCAACACAGGCTCAGCCGTGAAGTGGTAGGCCACACAAGCTCACAGAATGGGACCCCAGAGTGCTGAAAAATTGTCTTTCCTCGATTGCAACACTCACTACCAAGTTCCAAACGGCCTCTGAAAGCAACGTCAGCACAATAACTGTTTGTCAGGAGCTTCATGAAATGGGTTTCAATGGCCGAGCAGCTGCACTCAAGCATAAGATCACCATGTGCAATGTCAAGCATCGGCTGGAGTGGTCTAAAGCTCGCCGCCATTGGACTCTGGAGCAGTGGAAACACGTTCTCTGGAGTGATGAATCACGCTCCACCATCTGGCAGTCCAACGGACAAATATGGAGAACGCTACGTGCCCCAATGTATAATGTCAACTGTAAAGTTTGGTGGAGGAAGGATAGGCCCCTTAGTTCCAGTGAAGGGAAATATTAACGCTACAACATACAACTACATTCTAGACAATTCTGTACTTCCAACTTTGTGGCAACAGGGGAAGGGGAAGGCCCTTTCCTGTTTCAGCATGACAATGCCACAGTGCACAAAGCAAGGTCCATACAGAAATGGTCTGTCTAGATCGGCGTGGAAGAACTTGACTGGCCTGCACAGAGCCCTGACCTCAACCCCATCGAACACCTTTGGTATGAATTGGAACACTGACTGCAAGACAAGTCTAAATGCCCAACATCCGTGCCCGACCTCGCTAATGCGCTTGTGGCTGAATGGAAGCAAGTCCCAGCTGCAACGTTCCAATATCTAGTTAAAAGGCTTCCCAGTAGAGTGGAGGCTGTTATAGCAGCAAAGGGGGGAACAACTCTATATTAATGCCCATGATTTAGAAAGGACATGTTCGACGAGCAGATGTTCATATACTTTTGGTCATGTAGTGTATAATGAATCTCTTCATTATGTAAGGTAAATATTACATACATACATAAATGCAAGTAGGCAAAATATTTGTAATTGGTCTTGAATTGGATCTGAAAATGCTGCAAAGTCTGAAAAACAGTAAAGCAAAGCAAACCCTGTATTTTTGTTTAAATGTGTACCACTGTGTATACATTTTGTCTCTGTTATTTGGTATACTGTTTTGTAAAATATGTTTCTATATTGTGTTATATAATATTTGTTGTTGATAAAAAATTTAAATTAAATTTTAAAAAGGATGGCATGCAATTTTATTCATAGTATTCTCTCTGATAAAAATGATAAAACATTAAATTGAATTGCACATAATAATTTGGCATGTTTATTTTCTAAAATATAATAAAAAGTGGGAAATGCTACACTTTTGTATTACACAAACATGACAGAAATTGGACAAAGAATGTCATTCTCTCAGAAAATACAAAATGTTATTTTAAAAAATCATAAAACAATTCAACCACGTTTTTTCACATGCCAGTGCAATGTATAGTATTTTTTGGGTCCATCATCCCAAACATTTTCTTTACAGGATTTGTGTCACCCTAACCTGGATTCATTACTTATTTAAGCCCATTAAATATATTCTGAACTGGGGTCAGGAGAATGTGATGGCTAGTCAGTCAAGTGTTTCCGTGGACCACTATAGGCCTGGAAAGACCAGCTAGTTTTCCCTTGAGCGCCCATTGCCAACGTTGTTGAATTTATTGATAATTTTCATAAAACAGTGACTAGATTATAAAACCAACCTTGGGGATCCAATGTGGGTAGGAGATTGCGCAAAAGCATATCACCATGAGATAATTCAGCATTATGCATGATGACCTTTTCAGAACAAAATAGCACATGTGACAAAGCATATATCTTCATCTGATCCCGACTACAAATTTCTTTGAAGCCACAGTCCTTGACTTTGTGTTTCAGCCCAACAGCAGCACCACCACTTGGTTTGTTATAAAGTTAAAGGATGGGGCTGAGGAAATATAACTACTCTCAAATCCAAACCCAGGTCCCTGCGACTGTTAGTCCAATAGCTTAACCGTTACACAAAGAGGTCCAGGTTAGGTGTTGTACTAACATGTCCCTTTAATTCACTCTCACAAGTCCCTTGTGGCCATACCTTGGGGACATACTTTACCAGGGTGAAAATCCCACTTCTAACACCAATATAGTGAATTCGTGGGGTATCTCAATCCGAGTCTCTTAACGAGATTGCTGGGTGTTGATGTAAGCCCGCTACAACATTATCAGCTAATTGAAATTACCATTGAAGAACAGGAAATATCCCAGATTGTGCCTTTAATAGTACTATCAGCCAAACTGGACTTCCTTTCCTTCCAGTGCTTTGATCAAGGAGGGGGGAGATGCAGAATAAAAATAATAATAGTGAAGACATCAAAACTATGAAATAACCCATAACACACCAAAAAGTTAAACAAATCCAAATATATTTTGGATTATTCCATATGTGTTATTTTATAGATTGGATGTCTTCACTATTATTCTACAATGTAGAAAATAGTAAAACCCTGGAATGAGTAGGTGTGTCCAAACTTTTGACTGGTACTGTATATATATTTTTTTTCAGATTTTTCAGGGGGTGCTGCAGCACCCTCAGCACCCCTACTACCTGCGGCTATGTGGTTGGTATAGTTTACAAACTTGGGAACCAAGCTCCAGTGAAGCCTTGTTATCGCCTGGACATGTTGAAATATCTACACGCCTAGAAAAGTCTCCAATAGCAAAGTACTGTAACACTTCAATCAAAGTGCGATCTGTTAAACTCTATCAATCATGTTTACAAGTCTCTTTAAAAAACATGGTTCTTTTTAAATTAAAGTGTTAAAATAAGGAATATTTAGAAGTAGGGTACTTACTGGGATGTAGTTCCAGTCAGGGTTTTGTCTGCATGGCTTCCCAGAGGAATAACTCTTACTTATACTGTAGAGAGAGAGACACACCTCCACACCTCACCTCCTTCAACGCAATAAACAAAATAGACAGCTGTGTTTTGTGTGTGTGTGTGTGTGTGTGTGTGTGTGTGTGTGTGTCTGTGTGTGTGAGAGAATAAAATAATATGCCAATATTTCTTGATATTCTTTAATTTTACAAAAAAATCAAATTAAATAGTACATATTGTCCATTGGGTTTTATAAAATGTATTATAGTTGATTCTTTATATGTACAGTATGTGCGATATACAGTACAAGTCAAAGTTTGGACACACCTAATCATTTTTAAATTTTACCTTTATTTTACTAGGCAAGTCAGTTAAGAACAAATTCTTATTTTCAATGATAGCCTAGGAACAGTAGGTTAACTGCCTGTTCAGGGGCAGAACCACAGATTTGTACCTTGTCAGCTCGGGGATTCAAACTTGCAACCTTTCGGTTACTAGTCCGACGCTCTAACCACTAGGCTACCCTGCTGCCCCAATCATTCAAGGGTTTATCGTTGTTTTTATTATTTTCTACATTGTAGAATAATAGTGAAGACATCAACACTATGAAATAACACATATGGAATCATGTAATAACCAAAAAAGTGCTAAACAAATAAAAATATATTTTATCATTTAGATTCTTCAAAGTAGCCACCCTTTGCCTTGATGACAGCTTTGCACATTCTTGGCATTCTCTCAGACAGCTTCACCTGAAATGCTTGTCCAACAGTCTTGAAGGAGTTCCCACATATGCTGAGCACTTGTTGGCTGCTATTCCTTCACTCTGTGGTCCAACTCATCCCAAACCAGCTCAATTGGGTTGAGGTCTGGAGATTGTGGAGGCCAGGTCATCTGATACAGCACTCCATCACTCCTCCTTGGTCAAATAGCCCTTACACAGCCTGGAGGTGTCACGCCCTGACTGTTGATTGCTTTGTATGTTTCTATTTTTAGTTTGGTCAAGTGTGATGTGGGTGGGTATTCTATGTTTTGCTCTATGTTTGTATTTCTAGGTGTTTGGCCTGGTATGGTTCCCAATCAGAGGCAGCAGTCTATCGTTGTCTCTGATTGAGAACCATACTTAGGCAGCCTGTTTTCCCACTATGGGGGTGGGTAGTTGTTTTCTGTTGTGTGTCTGCACCAGCCAGAACTGTTTCAGTTGTTCTCGTTGTTATTGTAGTTATTTCTGTGTTCATTAAATAAATATGGACACATACCACGCTGCACCTTGGTCCTCTCCTTCCAACAGCTGTTACAGGAGGTGTGCAAACAGTGTACAAAGCTGTCATCAAGGGAAATTGTAGCTACTTTGAAGAATCTCAAATATAAAATATATTTTTTATTTGTTTAACACTTTTGGTTACTACATGATTCCATATGTTTTAGTTCATATTTTTGATCTCTTCACTATTATTCTACAATGTAGAAAATAGTAAAAATCAAGAAAAACTCTGGAATGAGTGGGTGTGTCCAAACTTTTGACTGGTACTGTATATACTGCAATTCAGCTTTTAGATGAAATATTCTCTTCTCGGGCAGGCTATTAATAATTTATGAAGCAATATGAGAAATACAAGCAATAAGCATGAGGATTAAAGACAGACACAAATAAATATCCGAGACACACGAAAGCAGCACAATTTATGTTGAATTCACCAATGGAAGCCATCAGGCTGTAATTTCATAAAGTAGATGACTTAACTGTTGTCTCATTTATACTAGCGTGTTTGTCCTATTGTACTTTAATAGTAATTTATAACCATGTGTGAATCCTTTATCTTATAACTATTTGACAACCAAAATGACATTTTCTGTAGGCTACAGCAATAACCCCTTGGAACCGAATCTTGGCAAGGAAATGTTTTAGCCTACAACACGTTTAAACTTTCAGTCTTGTAGAAGATTCCTAATGTGAAGGTGTGTGTCTGGGATGAGGTGTGTGGAAATACACTGTGGTTTGACGTGCAGCCCGTTGGCAGTGCTTGCTGTGACTTGTAGTGCAGTGCATGGCAGGCGGTATGGAAGCGAGCCTAAATTAATTGACAACTCAAATCATTGCCCTGGCCAGATTGAAATGTGTCATAGGCCGGATTCGGCCTGTGGGGCTTGTGTTTGATACGTGTTCTAGAGTGACTCTAACTTGTTTTGTTATTGCTTTAATGGTATGAATTGTAAATGGGTTTGTCCTTGTCTCCCTCGGCAGAAGGGTTTCCTCACACATGAATTGCCCTAGGTCTGTGTGGTCAGTACAGGTGCATCAAAGCTGGGACCGAGAGACTGAAAAACAGCTTCTATCTCAAGGCCATCAGACTGTTAAACAGCCACCACTAACATTGAGTGGCTGCTGCCAACACACTGACTCAACTCCAGCCACTTTAATAATGGGAATTGATGGGAAATGATGTAAATTATGTTATTGTCGATACATTAAAAACATGCCAAAGTGCACATCATTCTGAGATGACCGCGCACGTTGGACGTGAGTCTAGCTACGCAAGTACGTCGTGGAGACACGCGCAATGATAGCCGGAAGCATCGATAGGGTGAGACTATAATTCGATGAAATTCACTGTATTTCGTAAGTGCAAAGCTTTCACTGTCTTTCTTTTTCACGAAAGTTAGCGCGATAAAATACAGACCTCTCGACGTGGCGGTGGAGGAAATGCTGTGGAGAAGGCAGTTCCTTTTTTCGACGAAGTTACTCGGTGGGGTTTGAGCTGACGTGGGGAGAAGTTCGAGATGCCAGAAAAGAGCAGATAAACAAACAGCCAGCGGATTAATCAACTGAGCGACTGTCCGAACGGGGTCTAAGCAGGGGACACGGGGGAAATATCAACGAGACCAATTCGTCGCTAGAGTTTTGGACCCAAGAATGTCTCAAATTATTTTCTAACGTTGTTGTTTATCCCCATGCCAAGTGCCAGCAGTGGCACAAAGAAGAAAAATACCACGCGAGGAGAGAATTTTTTTTCCCAATGTGTTCCTGTCCAGCTTGTCAAGATAGAACACTTCTGTCAATATGAAACTTGACATGGTTTGACTGTATGCTTCACCAGTTACAAACTAAATAGCTTGCTATATCCCATTGAAAACAGTACAAGATAGTACAAACACTGCGTGGATATAGGTAATTAATGTTTAATTAGCTTGAATCCATTTGAGTTGTCAAAGGCCTAATCGTTGCAGTCAGCCCCAGGCTTTGCTACACGATACAGAACATGTCCTACTTTGAATTCGACATGAATTCGCCAGCCTTGTCACTGCTTTCTCTGTACTCAAACTGCATGCAAATCTTCCTTAATAGCCTAATTAAACTATTGTTTAATATTGCTCCTGAGGTTGTATAGGAGCCAACCGTATAAATGTATGGCCTGTGTATTTTTTTGTAGCCAGTCAACAAGGTCGAGTTATTAGTTGATTTGGTTGTCATTATACGTCAAACAGTAAACCTAGAAGGAGGAAATAAATGAATTCTGAAATGTCCCCTGGTGTCAGAAGTGGGATAGCCATGGCCCACCATTCAACGCCCAGTTCCCAGAAGGCCCTGATGATGGAGCTGAAGTCCCTGCAGGAGCAGCCAGTGGAGGGCTTCCGCATCGGCCTGGTGGAGGAGTCGGACCTTTACAACTGGGAGGTGGCCATCTTTGGCCCCCCCAACACACTGTACGAGGGAGGCTATTTTAAGGTGAGGTTACTGTGTAGGGGTGTAGCAGGTTTATGTGTGGTGAGCCAACCGCGGAGGGAGGGGGATGGGTCATGGGTGGGATGTACAACAAGCTGCTTTGTTGCCGAAGGGTGTAGCAGGTTTGTGTATGTCTTCAGGTGTTTCTCCCTCCAATCTCGCTCGCTTTGTCTGTTTCTCGCTTCCTTTCTTTCCCACTCACCCCCTCCCTACCCAGCCTCCTTCCCCCTTGCAGTTTGATCGTTATGCTCCAGACTCCTATTTTTAGCTGTGGATGGATATAAATGGCACCTAAGCATAGAGCGAGCAAGGAAGAGAAGGGCATGATGAGACTCTTCTCCTTTCCCCTGAGTGACTTATTCAGTGTGTCTAGTACACCACATTAGCATAAAAGTCTGGTGAGCAGGAGCCCACATCCAGGCCATGGCATGTACTCTTCCAAGTGGCCAAAACTGGTTGCAATGACATCAGTGCAATGATTATTATAACATATTTTGTGAGTGATGTCATTGTCAGGTTGTATACTGGTTGTGAAAGTGAAGTTTTGTAAATGTTTTTCTAGCAACCACAAAATATCTATTTATCTGGTTATCGGACCAAATAACTACTAGGGCTGTGATGATACCAGTGTCGCAATATTTTTTTTCAAAAATGAAAGCCGAAGCTTGGAAAATAAATAACTACTCATGTGATTCTGGATGACAACATGTTTGTTTCCAACATTAGGGTTGTTTTGCTAAAGAAGTTAAATCCGCTTCGTGATTTGTTTCCTTGCCGCGATACTAACGAGTATCGCGATACTGGTATCGTCCCGGTTCTAATAACTACCAGTATTATCAGATAGCCTAACAACTAAAATGTGACGTATTTCTGATAATAACTACCAGTATTATCAGATAGCCTAACAACTAAAATGTGACGTATTTCTGATGTGACTAATCTAGTTGCATGACGTCTTCTCAACCAGAAAACCGGTTTACAATTAGAGAACGACCAATCTTGATTTATTTTATTTTTATGTCGATGCAGATTTTTGGGCCTCAAGGAGGCTGATATTTTAGACTGATATTCAATATAATAAAAATGTTAGAAATTTGGTGACAATTTGCCAGAAACAGCCATGTATGCATTAATGAATCAATTTGAAAATCAAACAATACATTTAACTTTGGTAACAACAATCTAACTACATACCAGCATGGTAATAATTTAAGATTTTATAATGGTAAATCTCTTGATAAACTGTGTAAATTAAGATTGCATAGTCCTACTCACAATATAGGTTAATACATATTTAATAGGAGTGTGTGCATGCATTGAGTTACTGAGCTTGTTTTGGCTCACCAGTGGTGCCTATGGTGCTACAGATGACAAACAACATTTGCGTAGAAGCACCACTCCAGCATGTCGTGCCTGTATGTAAGGACATCATATAGGCACTGCTGTTAGTTTGAGAATATAAAATAACATATATTCAATGGAAATTGGTCCAACATAACGTCATGATTTGTGATCACAGATAGTATTTTTGTTAATTTTCTGTTATCGGGGAAACTCAGCTGTCAGGACACATCTCTAAACAACTCAGCTGCCAGGACAAAATTAGAAACAACTCAGTTGGCTAGTTTAACCATCTGTCATGAAACAGGCAGGTTGTAACTTGAACCTATTGCTACGATTGGCTAGAGCGAGGCTGTACCCACGCTCTCTTTCACATCTCTTCACAGCTCTCTCCATTGCTAATATCACTTGTTACTGTTTATTGCTACTATGAGAACTAGCTCAATGGCGATGACATTTGCTTCCAAGCCATAAATATGGATAATATCTAACAATTAGAGCGAGGGTTGGAAACCGATGAAACGACGATGCACGTTCTGTCTAAATTACTCTAATCTGCACATAGTTTGAGAAGTGAGAATGCACACATGCTTGCTGATCTAAAGCTTATTGGTCTATAAACATGCAGGAAAAATCTTAGGTAGCTAAACCTATTGTCAACCTTTATTTTGGTATTTTAAAACACTATTTTCCCTGTTACGACAATCATCTAATCCAACTATTAACTGTCAATTTACGGATATGATTGCGGCTGGTCAGATCAACGCACCAGGAAATGGCTAATGTTACACTGCAAGTCAGATGGCTCATTGCCAAAAAGGTTGCATGTTCAAAATGATAACCAGCTAACATTAGCTAACTATGTTGGGTATTAGCTCCAATCTGATCTTAGCACCATGTTTATCTAGTCATCTAGTCACAGATGAAAGGTGTTAGTTAGCAAAATAACATGAAGTTTATTGTTTGCACGTGTTAAAAGTGCTCTGTTTAGTAAAAACAATATAGGGGCCATATAAATCAAATTTTATTGGTCACATATGTGTTAAGCATATGTTATTGCGGGTGTAGCAAAATGCTTGTGCTTCTAGCTCCGCCAGTGCAGTAATATCTAATAAGTAATATCTAACAGTTTCACAATGTATACACCAAAAAACATGTAAATCTAAGTACAAAATGGATTAAGTATATGTATGTGCATATATATTAGTTAAGTTTGCATACACATAGGTTGGAGTCATTAAAACTCATTTTCAACCACTCCACAAATTTCTTGTTAACAAACTATAGTTTTGGGAAGTCCGTTAGGACATCTACTTTGCATGACACACACAATTTTTCCAACAATTGTTTACAGACAGATTTTCACTTATAATTCACTATCACAATTCAAGGTATTGGAATGGCCATCACAAAGCCCTGACCTCAATCCTATAGAAAATTTGTGGGCAGAACTGAAAAAGCGTGTGCGAGTAAGGAGGCCTACTAACCTGACTAAGTTACACCAGCTCTGTCCGGAGGAATGAGCCAAAATTCACCCAGCTTATTGTGGGAAGCTTGTAGAAGGCTACCCAAAAACGTTTGACCCAAGTTAAACAATTTAAAGGCAATGCTACCACATACTAATTGAGTGTATGTAAACTTCTGACCCACTGGGAATGTGATGAAAGAAATCAAAGCTGAAATAAATCATTCTCTCAACTATTCTGACATTTCACATTTTTAAAATAAAGTGGTGATCCTAACTGACCTAAAACATGGAATTTTTACTCTGATTCAATGTCAGGAATTGTGAAAAACTGAGTTTAAATGTATTTTGCTAAAGTGTATGTAAACCTCCGACTTCAACTGTATGCGCACACACACACATACATATATGTATGTATGTCAGAGCGGCATTGGACTAAGATAAAGTGGCATTTATATAGAGTACAGTATATACATATGAGATGGCTGATGCAATATTTAAACAGGTAAAGTGACTAAGATACTGTAGAATAGTATAGAGTATAGTTTACACTCGAGATGAGTAATGCGAGATACGGAGACATTATTAAAGTGGCCAGTGATTCCTAATCTGTCTATAGGCAGCCGCCCCTGACGTGCTAGTGATGGCTGTTTAGCAGTCTGATGGCCTTGAGATTGAAAACTAGCTTCTGTCTCTCGGTCTTAGCTTTGATGCACTTGTACTGACCTCGCCTTCTGGATGATAGCGGGGTGAACGGGCAGTGGCTCGGGTGGTTGATCTTTTTGGCCTTCCTGTGACATCGGGTGCTGTAGGTGTCCAGGGGGGGTGTTTGGCCCCAGTAATGCATTGGGGAGACCGCACCGCCCTCTGTAGAGCTTTGCGGTTGTGAGCGGTGCAGTTGCCATACCAGGCGGTGATACAGTCCGTCAGGATGCTCTCAATTGTGCGTCTATAAAAGTTTGTGGTGGTTTTAAGCCTAATTTCGTTAGCCTCCTGAGGTTGAAGAGGCGCTATTGCGCCTTCTTCACTACACTGTCTGTGTGGGTGGACCATTTCAGTTTGTCAGTGATGTGAACGCCAAGGAAGCTTTCCACCTTTTCCACTGCGGTCCCATCGACGTGGATAGGGGGGTGCTCCCTCTGCTGTTTCCTGAAGTCCACGATCATCTCCTTTTACTTTTGTTGACTTTGAGTGAGAGGTTATTTTCCTGGCACCACACTTCGAGACCTCCCCTTCTCTCATTGTTGTTGGTAATCATGCTTACTACTGTTGTGTCGTCTGCAAACTTGATTGAGTTGGAGGCGTGCTTTGCCCCACTCAGTCATGGGTGAACAGGGAGTACAGGAGGGGGCTGAGCACGCACCCTTGTGGGGCCCCATTCGATTCTTGAGGATCAGTGAAGATGTGGTTTCCTACCTTCACCCACTGAGGGTGACCCGTCAGGAAGTTCAGGACCCAGTTGCACAGGTCGGGGTTCAGACTCAGGGCCTCGAGCTTGATGATGAGTTTGGAGGGTACTATGGTGTTGAATGCAGAGCTATAGTCAATGAACAGCATTCTTACATGGGTATGCTTCTTGTCCAGATGGGACAGGGCAGTGTGGTGGTGATTGTATCGTCTGTGGATCTATTGGGGTGGTAAGAAAGTTGAAGAGGGTCTAGGGTCTGCTGAGAATGCTGTTCATCGACTACAGCTCGGCATTCAACACCATAGTACCCTCCAAGCTCGTCATCAAGCTCGAGGCCCTGGGTCTCGACCCCGCCCTGTGCAACTGGGTACTGGACTTCCTGACGGGCCGCCCCCAGGTGGTGAGGGTAGGCAACAACATCTCCACCCCGCTGATCCTCAACACTGGGGCCCCACAAGGGTGCGTTCTGAGCCCTCTCCTGTACTCCCTGTTCACCCACGACTGCGTGGCCACGCACGCCTCCAACTCAATCATCAAGTTTGCGGACGACACAACAGTGGTAGGCTTGATTACCAACAACGACGAGACGGCCTACAGGGAGGAGGTGATGTCCCTCGGAGTGTGGTGTCAGGAAAATAACCTCACACTCAACGTCAACAAAACTAAGGAGATGATTGTGGACTTCAGGAAACAGCAGAGGGAACACCCCCTATTCACATCGATGGAACAGTAGTGGAGAGGGTAGTAAGTTTTAAGTTCCTTGGCGTACACATCACAGACAAACTGAATTGGTCCACCCACACAGACAGCATCGTGAAGAAGGCGCAGCAGCGCCTCTTCAACCTCAGGAGGCTGAAGAAATTCGGCTTATCACCAAAAGCACTCACAAACTTCTACAGATGCACAATCGAGAGCATCCTGGCGGGCTGTATTACCGCCTGGTACGGCAACTGCTCCACCCACAACCGTAAGGCTCTCCAGAGGGTAGTGAGGTCTGCACAACGCATCACCGGGGGCAAACTACCTGCCCTCCAGGACACCTACACCACCCGACGTCACAGGAAGGCCATAAAGATCATCAAGGACAGCAACCACCCGAGCCACTGCCTGTTCACCCCGCTATCATCCAGAAGGCGAGGTCAGTACAGGTGCATCAAAGCTGGGACCGAGAGACTGAAAAACAGCTTCTATCTCAAGGCCATCAGACTGTTAAACAGCCACCACTAACATTGAGTGGCTGCTGCCAACACACTGACTCAACTCCAGCCACTTTAATAATGGGAATTGATGGGAAATGATGTAAAATATATCACTAGCCACTTTAAACAATGCTACCTAATATAATGTTCCCTACATTATTCATCTCATATGTATACGTATATACTGTACTCTATATCATCTACTGCATCCTTATGTAATACATGTATCACTAGCCACTAACTATGCCACTTTGTTTACATACTCATCTCATATGTATATACTGTACTCGATACCATCTACTGTATCTTGCCTATGCCGCTCTGTACCAT
This sequence comes from Oncorhynchus tshawytscha, assembly GCF_018296145.1. NCBI lineage: Eukaryota > Metazoa > Chordata > Actinopteri > Salmoniformes > Salmonidae > Oncorhynchus > Oncorhynchus tshawytscha. Next base: position 47,158,502 of record NC_056430.1, read on the forward strand.
CACTCATTCATATATCTTTATGTACATATTCTTTATCCCCTTACACTTGTGTCTATAAGGTAGTAGTTTTGGAATTGTTAGCTAGATTACTTGTTGGTTATTACTGCATTGTCGGAACTAGAAGCACAAGCATTTCGCTACACTCGCACTAACATCTGCTAACCATGTGTATGTGACAAATAAAATTTTATTTGAAGGTTGAGGTGATATGATCCTTGACTAGTCTCAAAGCACTTCATGTTGACATGGGTGAGTGCTATGGGGCGATTGTCATTTAGTTCAGTTACCTTTTGCTTTCTTATGTACAGGGACAATGGTGGCCATCTTGAAGCATGTGGGGACAGCAGACTGGGATAGGGAGAGATTGAATAGCTCTGTGAACACACAAGCCAGCTGGTCTGCGCATGCTCTGAGGACACTGCTAGGGATACCATCTGGGCTGGCAGCCTTGCGAGGTTTAACACTTAAATGTCTTACTCACGTCGGGCATGGAGAAGAAGAGCCCACAGGTCCTTGATAGCGGTCCGCAAACCTACCACATACGTCTTGTCTGAGCTGCCGAACTGTGACTGAGCTTTATCCCTATACTGACGTTTAGCTGGCTTGATTGCTTTGAGGAGGGAATAACTACACTGTTTGTATTCTTCCATATTCCTAGTCTTCTTGCCTTGGTTAATTGCGGTGGTCCGCGCTTTCAGTTTGGCGTGAATGCTCCCATCTATCCACGGTTTCTGGTTGGGGTAGGTTTTAATAGTCACAGTGGGTACAACATCTCCAATGCACTTCCTGATAAACTCATACAACGTATCTGTATACACTACCATTCAAAAGTTTGGGGTCACTTAGAAATGTCCTTTTTGTTTTTTAAAGAAGCAAATTCAAAAATTTTAAAATAACATCAAATTGATCAGAAATACAGTAGACATTGTTAATGTTGTAAGTGACTATTACAGATGGAAACAGCAGATTTTTGAACTTTTTATTTTTATTGTATGCCTATGTAGCTATCAGAGGCCCATTATCAGCAACCATCAATCAATCCTGTGTTCCAATGGCATGGTGTGTTAGCTAATCCAAGTTTAGTATACAGCATTGTACGAGATCTTCAGTTTCTTTCCAATTTCTTGCATGGAAAAACCTTAATTTCTCAGAACAAGAATAGACTGACGAGTTTCAGAAGACAGGCCTTTGTTTCTGGCTATTTTGAGCTTGTAAACGAACCCACAAATGCTGATGCTCCAGATACTCACTAGTCTAAAGGTGAGTTTTATTGCTTCTTTAATTAGAACAACAGTTTTCAGCTGTGCTAACATAATTGCTAAAGGGTTTTCTAATGATCAATTGACCTTATAAAATTATAAACTTGGATTAGCTAACACAACGTGCCATTGGAACCCAGGAGTGATGGTTGTTGATCGTGGTCCTATGTAGTTATCAATAAAAAAAGCAGCCGTTTACCACTACAATAGTCATTCACAACATTAACAATGTCTACACGGTATTTCTGATCAATTTTATGTAATTTTAATGGACAAAAGCTACAACAAAAAATCTTTCAATAACTTTTCCAGGGACCTGATCCAAAAGGGAAGCAGTGAAGTGTATCAAGTAAAACTCACAACGAGCTTATCATGTCTGCACAGGGCATGTTTTGAAACGGTGATAATACTATCTGATGTGAAGCAGAGCAGTGCCTCTCCCCAAAGGGCTGGCGCTGCTGGACACAATGTTCTCACAGACCTCCATGCTTGCTCATACATACAGACACACACTTGGCCCCCAATAGCTCATAAACACTAACATGACAAACTAGGGGATCATTCTCATGCTCTCTGAATTGTATCCAACTAATTTTAAGGGTTATTTGGCTTTAATAAATGGAATTAAATATGTCTGAAGCTGATGGTCATTTCTGTTGTCTCTATCAGTCTCACATCAAGTTCCCCATCGACTACCCCTACTCCCCTCCGACCTTCCGTTTTCTCACCAAGATGTGGCATCCCAACATCTACGAGGTAAGTGTATTCCCAAAGTATATGAATCTTAACATATTTCAAGAGTTTTCTCCATCCAGAATTGGACTTTTTTGTGTTCCAACAGAACGGCGACGTGTGCATCTCCATCCTCCACCCTCCCGTTGATGATCCCCAGAGCGGGGAGCTCCCCTCAGAGAGGTGGAACCCCACCCAGAACATCAGGTACCTCAACCCGCTACAAACCTTGTGTTCTTTAATTATGGCATGCAATTGAAAACATTTAAGTGTTTCGCTATGGAAAACAAAAAGAAGCTTTTAATAAGAATTTTATTTGCTGCCTAATGAGTACACTTTGGCTCAACCACAAAGCTCAAACACTTTGTTACTCAAGATGCACTTGATATAGCTTGATGAAATGGTGGAATCAAGCGAGTAGTTCCAAAAGGGCAAACATTGCACACCTGTATTTCTAATGATTTCCCATTTGTATTTGACCTAGGTCAGGTCTATCGCACTTCACATGTTTACCCATTTTGAGCACAAAAAAATGTAAATGAAAAGACAATCAACTTTTAGACTATACGTTGAAACAAATGACAGAGGACTACACATGCAGAAAAAGCCATTGACATCACAACCTTCCAGATCTTTGGGGGAGACCAAAAGACAATATGGAGTGTCATCATAATGCCTCAATTGGGGGTGTCAAAGGTTTAAAGGGCAGTGCTCAGGAGTAGACAGTCCCTAACAGTCAAAGTGCCAAAAGGATAATGCATGCCAGTCGGCGAGACACTTTCTCAACCCCCGGGGCAGGTTGAAAGTGCTGAGTGTGTGTGTAACCAAACGTCCAGAGAGGAAGTAGCATCTAATGGAGCCACATGGGTGAAATGGTGAGGTAACATTGCTGTCACAGAGGAAGTCAGTTCAAATAACTCAATCATTCAAGGAAATCAAGTAAAGCCACATTACTTAGAAACTAAGGTAAAGGACCCATTGTAAATGAAATATTCAGGTAATGTTTTAGAGGACATAAAGTCAAATTAGTAACGTGTGTGTACAGGACCATCTTGTTGAGTGTGATCTCTCTGCTGAACGAGCCCAACACATTTTCACCGGCCAACGTGGATGCCTCCGTTATGTTCCGCAAGTGGAGGGACAGCAAGGGCAAGGACAAAGAATACGCTGAAATTATCAGGTAGGAAGGACACATGCACACTAACCCAACCATTTGATTTACCTTTTTCACAACAAAGTTGACATACACAGTCACAGTGAGTGAACCCTTTGCGATGTTTCTCTCCCCAACCCCGCCCCCAACAGGAAGCAGGTGGTGTCCACGGTGGCAGAGGCGGAGCGTGACGGTGTCAAGGTTCCCACTACGCTGGCTGAGTACTGCGTTCAGACTCGGGTTCCCTCCCAAGACAGCAGCTCAGACCTGCTCTACGATGACCTCTATGACGATGATATGGAGGAGGAGGAAGAGGAGGATGAAGATGAAGAGAGCGACATGGAGTCAGGAGGAGAGGCAGGGGGGACCAGTGGAGGAGAAGGAGGGGTCACTACTGGCTGCTATGACGACGACCAGGAGGATTCTGGAAACGAGGACTCTTGATGATGATGATGGACGCCCCACTCCCTGCCACATCTGATCCTAGCTCCCTCCTGAACCTGTTAAGCCTGGATCATCACCTAAAACAAATACTTGTACGTCTGGTACATTGATAGTAAATTAATAACTGGACAAATTAGTGGATTCCAAATACAGGCGTGGTCGACCGCAAAATAAAACAAAAATATCTCCAAATATAATTTGTCTAGTTGAGAGCAGTCGGAAATGTCTTAATTTGTCCTTTTGATATTTGACTTGACCGCATGGTTTTGGTTTCCTTATTCGATGGTCACATAGTCAAAGCCTGCCTCCCTCGTCTGATGGATTGATAGAAAGCAGACAGTTGATGATGAACACAAACAGCCGAGCCCACAGGAGTTTGTTTTGTTGCGAGATGTGCAGATATCTGCTTTTTGGAGAGGATCAAGTGTAGTATCTGTTCATACCAGTTTAATATCCAAATGGAATTTATGAACAAGGAGTCGGAAAAGGGGCTTGCTCCATGTAACGACCCAGTATTGCAGTGCATCTGGGAACGGAGCACACACAAAAAGATGCAGCTGAATGGAATGTGTGCTACTGTGGTTGCTATTGTTTCTGTTCAACTGTCTGCGTTTTATCATGTCACTAGACGCATTTGCTTTAAGTATGTTCCAGGCTTAAGTCTTTAATTTTCTAACCAAATTCTTAGAACCCAGACACCTCTTGGCCCCTTCACACCCTGGTAGTCTTTCATATTCAAGTGTAAGCTGGTTGGCTTTCTGTCTGGATGGCTGAAATTTGGTATTTTTGTTAGCCTGGCAGGCTGTGTTGCTCAGTCAATGTGCCCCTCTTTCCGTCTCTGGCTTGTCTCAACCTCGTTGTCAGCCAGCCAGCCTCAGTCGTTATGTCTGTTTGACAAACACCCAAATCTACAGACAAACTGCCCTGACTGACCCCACTTTCACCCCACACCTCCTTTCACCTCTGACCTCTCCAGAGCTGGGGTGTGTTCATTAGGAACCAAACGGCAGAAAACAGACAAACGGGGAAGGACTACCACTTGTTTTTGTCTTCCGTTGCAAAACAGTTTGCTACGGTGTTCCCTAATGAGTACGACCCTGTATAGGGCACTAGGAGGAAGTGCTGTCTCGGACATGGAACCAAAGGAGTTCATTCTCCTCTCCTGCCCTCCCTCCCTCTCTATCCATCCTTTCCCTGCCTCCAAACCTCAGGGCCTCCATAGACTCTCACTGGGAGAAAACCAGGGATGTAGTGGAGGACAAACGCACCTTAACACCGTCTACGCAACTATATGTTATGAAAAGTGTTCCTGCGCCTATTACGCTAAATTAGAGTTGTTAGCGTCCGCATCATTCATTCATTCAGCGTTTACCCACCTTATTTCTTTACTACTACATCCCTGGAGAGCGCTCACACTCAAACTGCTCCTCAGCTTGAGCTTGGTATTGTTTTAAAGGGTGTGTTTTTTGCAGGGGGGGTGTTTTTAGAGGGAACTTCAGATCTCCAACACCATCGGTCCCCATGTCTCCTACCTTTTTCCCTTCCAACCTCTTTGTGAGTTAGTCAGAGTAGGTTGGTGGGAGGAGCTATAGGAGGATGGGCTCATTGTTATTGCTGCAATGGGATAAATGGACCAGATTCAAACATGTGGCTTCCATATGTTTGGAGAAGCTATAGAGCCCGTCCTCTATAGCTTCTCCCACAAGCCTCCTCTGGATTCAGTGTTTTTTGTTTTTTTTCTCATCGCCACCCATTTCTGTGTGTTGCCCTCTTCCATTGGCCATGCTTCACAAAACTACACCAGAAAAGGCTTCTCATCATACATGCTTGATATGCTTTCTTGGAATTGGCGCAAACTCCTGGAATTCTAGTTAGCAAGCCAGTTAGGTGGTCAAAATGGAAAGTGAAGTTAAATGAGTGGGATTCTGTATTTTAATCAACTATTTACACATGCCAAGAGGCATTAGCCATTGTTTGTTAGTTAGCACATATAGCTAAAAGAGCACATTTAGTTGTCGTCAACATTTATCAGCTAAGCTATGACTTGAGCACATGCCACATTGGTGATTCAGAGCTACATGGGCACTATTGCATTTTGTGTGTGAAAAAGGATGTTTCTTGAAACTCTGCTGCAAATACTTTGGCTAAAGAACAGCATAGGCCCTAAGTAGTAATGCTGAAGTTGTGTAAGTGGGGCGAAGTCACAGTCAGGCCAACCCATCAACTGTGCTCATTAGGCCTGCAGTTTTCACATGGGTACGTGTGTGTTTTACCATTACCTGTTTAAAGGAACACAGGACCCGTTACACCTTTCACTCACATGGAGGTGCTGGCCTGGATTGTATGCCAAGGAGATTACGTTTCATCACCGCTTCCAGTGACACCACACCTATCTATAACTGATTGATTGTAGTGTATTCATTTTCTGTTTGTAAGAGGGAGAGACTTGACTATTCAGTCTGAGGAAGACTAACAGAATCAAAATGAGAACTTTCCTCCTACCTTGCTCTGTTGAACTGGGGCTGGCGTCAGGTCAAAAATGAGTTGACCGATGGATCACATGGATTGTTCTTCTCCTCAGCCACTGGCTGTTCAGGGATGTGATGTCAATGACCTGGGTGAGCCATGTCTCAATACTCTAAAATGACTTCCTCTCTTCACCCCCTTTTCTTCATGATCACTGATTGGTGAAAGGAGTGGATGCATTTCCACCATATTGCTTTTTTCCCCCCAACCTGCCATGTTCTTTCAGATCTGTGGTAATAAAGAGGGCAAGGAGAAGAGGGAAGGAAGCCATTGAAGAGTCCTGAGATGCAGCCGGGAGGTACTGTCTCATGCTCACTGACATTTTGCCTTGTGTGTATTAACTAGTAGGAGACTGTTGGAACAGTGTTTACCTGGTTGAAATGACACTCGACTAGAAGGACCACATGCTAAGCTGTCAGACTCAGTGTTGCAAAGGTGGAGAGCAGTGGACAATTTTTCTCATGTATTGTGTGTGTGTGGTGATTTTTACTTTATTTTTTGAAGGAGATTTTCCCTCTGAGGCTGAAAATGGTCTCATTTGGACAAAAATCAACTGTCACAGCCAGTGATGTGGACAATGCAGTCCTCCTTTTTAATTTCATTTTCTCTACCTTTTGTGTTGAGGATGCAAATGTCACCTATAAAATGTATATTATAAAATGTTGAATGGACAGGATTGTCTGAAATGTCTTCAAATGTTCATTTATTATCTGTTGTGAATGATGACATTTGTTTCCTAGAAAGCATCAGCTGCTGTACTTTGACATGGAAAAACTGGGAATGACATTGTTTTTCAAAGCAGGTAGTAACCGTTGTAAAGACACTGGGCCCTGTTTGAGTAGTTTTCAAATGAGTCTTTCCTTGAACCATTACTGAATCATCACGATTGTGTAGGTGAAAACCGTGGTTACACTACATACTAAAACACTGATCTGACATGAGATTGTATCCTCATCTTGAAAGTATCCAAACACTGCCCCAGTTTCTCACTGAATTTACCACAACTGTGCAACACAATTCTCCTGCCCTTTTTAATAAAATTCCTAATTAAAATGGTATGAACCATTGGGCTATGCAATTATGGAAATTAAGCTTGAAGAGGGAAAGTGTAGGACAATTAAATAAGTTTAAACTCCCAACTTTTTGTCCAACTTTCAAAGGACACACAGTTTAACTGAAAATTAATTTAAGGTGAAATCAACCATGTCTTTTTGCAGTGTCGAGAACTGGCTCACTGCTCTTGGCTCTTCTCAAATACGTTTACCACAGGAGTGCACATGTCCCCAATGGATGTAAAGACCTGCTCATTTTAATTTAAATATGAATCAAGATGAATTATTGTCAAAAGTACCTTCATCTGATTTCGCAAGCATGAAATGAGCCACCGGCTGAATGATACCCTGGCTGGCCTGAGACTTAACTGGTGCACCTCCTGTGAAATACAACTTTTTGTCTCCACCTAGTGTTGATATTTGTTGCAGGAGCACATCTTGCTGACAGTGGAGTTGGGATTTATACACTACTGTGTGATAGTTAATTGGATAAGGTAACTACTGCTGACATTGAGATCATAAACCTAAATCACCATTTTACTGTGTATTTTCAATAAATATCTCAGGAGTAAAGCTGGAATATTGGAGACAAGTTATGTAATAAAGGTCAATTTTGAAGAGATGGTTTTTATTCTTGTTTAAAGTGCAAGACAAGTAGGCTATTAGGCATAACAATGTTAATGTGCAATTCTGCCACTTTTTAACCTCATCTCCAGCACCCTACCAGTGACTGCATATGTGAAAACGGTGCGTTTCTATGATCTATGGTTAAGATAAAGGTCCTAAAACATGCTCCTCTGTAGCTAGGTTTCCATCCTATTGGAGACAGATTTGAATGCGAATATTCTCAAATCTGCTCAAAACTATATGTGCATTTTCCCACCAGAGATTTTTCTATCAAAATGACTTATTGCGGATAAAAGGCTGTGCGTGATGACGTAGGTCACATAAAATAACTTGGGTTAAATTCCCATGTACTGAATTAAAAATAAAAATTAAATGGATTTCCATCGGTTTTGTCACAACTGTTGCGTTAGCACAATATAACCTATATACCTTACATTTTACTGTTTCCACTATCCAGTCTTTACTTTTTTCATGCATCAGGTAATTCATCGGCATGACATGCTTGGATGGAAACCTGGTTTGTGACATCACAGGGTATAGGATTAGAAGTGATTTTCAAAACCTGCAACGAGTTTCTAGTTTCTGAACTTCAGTTCGTTAAATAAATAGCTAGCCAGTGACTTAACCCTGTTGCCCAAAGCTAACGTTTATGAGCAGCCAGCTTGCTTCATCTGGCTAGTGATGCTCGACCTAGGTTATGTGTTGTGAAAATAGCCACAATAAGGATTAGGCACAATCGTGAAATTTGCGTTTTGCCTTCAAAATAAAAGTTCATATTTGAACGTGATGCAGAATATTACAATTGATGGAATCACGCCATATGTAGCCTAGATCAGGTTAAATAATGCTAGTGTGGAGCAATTCAATTATATATAAGTCTACTCAATGACACCCACAGAACACAACTGTGAAGAATTTATGCAAATATTAGCATCTTAGTTCTTATTGTGGGAAATCACCTCCCCAGTCAGTGCGTATTGACATTCATATTTTTATTTATTTAACTAGGCAAGTCTGTTAAGAAGAAATTCTTATTTATAATGACGGCCTAGGAACAGTGGGTTAATTGCCTTGTTCAGGGGCAGAACAACAGATGTTTACCTTGTCAGCTCTGGGATTCAATCTAGCAACCTTTCGGTTACTGGCCCAATGCTTTAACCATTAGGATACCTGCCGCCCCATGTCATTGATCCACAATCCATAGGTATGGCTGTACAGTGAAATAAGTATGCCCCCAGTGCAATTCTATAGTCTTAACACATTCACAGTGTGATTTCAACCGATTTTTGTCAAATGAACAAATGATTGTCTATTGTTGAATTTATATAAGAACATTCCAACCTCGTTAAGCATGATCTATTCCATTATGTCATGATTCCACTATTTGTATTCATTTGCATTACTTTCTTTGGTCGACTTTTATTTTGAAGGCGAATCACAAATTCCACTTTGTGGCTAATCCTTATTGTGGCTAGCTTCACATAGGTGGGTCCGAACAACATTAATCAAATAAGAACTGTCTTCGAAATTAGGGGTATTTTAGATGATGCCACCTAGCTAGAAAGTTAGCTAACTATATCTACTAAAATAGGTTGTCGTGTTGCTATGTTTTTGGGGAATAACATTGTTTGCGTCCATCAGCTAGCTAGCTTTTTTTATGACAAGCACTGTCCATAGTTTGGGGAAGTGTGACAGCGGCAGGTGCGCGAGACAACTTTACCAGCGTCATAGCATACGTATCGGTGAATGGTTGTGACATGAAATACAAGTGATAAATCAACGTGTAAAAAATGTATGAGCGTGTTAAATTATAAAGACCAAAACGGCGGGTATTTTCTTGCTCCTCACGTTACCGCGAATCTCATATTGTTTGAAAATAACTTTTGATGATGTCATCGGGATTAATTTATTTTACTTTTTTTTCTTTCTACAAAACAGAAATGCGCCGTTTTCACATAGGTAGACACTGGTATTGTCCTGGAGATACTCTATGAGTTTGAAAAGTGGCGGAATTACCCTTTAACACAAAAACAGTGGTAGTCAATAATTGGAAAGTACATTAGCATTTTCTGCCCATTCGTTTGCTGTCTATTCCTTGGGTGTATAGCACACAGAAGGGAGAGTGGGGTATTGAGCCATTCTTACAGTCAGCATCACTACGTCAAGGGAAATATAGTGTTCTTTCAAACAAAAATATCTACATATATTTCAAGATGTGTATCCCTGGAAATAATCAGAAGTCATGTAAACATAGTTTGTCCAAAAATTGGGTAAATTGAGCATCGGGACAGGGTAAAATGAGACGCCTTATTTGTCCGCTAAATTCTTGATATGATTCGCATGCCCAGAATCCATGTTATTAGACGATCTTGTGTGCCTCTGCGACTCTATCGTAGCCTCTCTTTCGCACAGGTACATGGTAATTTTATTTTTTCAATGCCAATGTACCCTCATCAGTGTCATTCGGTCATTTTTTTAAATCCCTTGCTGCTGATCGTATGTACTTTTTCTATTCTTTCACTTCCTTGGTTGCTCTTTTAAGAACCTCAAAAGGGGCCAGACTTCTGCTTGTTATACGTTTGTATACACGGGACATGATGGTGTCTGCTCTGTTAACAATAAATTCATATGCATGACAAACTGCAGAAACACTATGCATATTATGCATAAAACGGACACATGTAATCAGTATTTGTATGGGGTATGTTGAGCAATTGGCTAGTTTGTTCCCACAATAATCTCAAATTTATTTTTATACGAAGTTGTATACATTCACAACACTTACTTTGAAATTAGCCACTTTTTTTTAGAAATACATTTCTTGATTTCAGACACTGGACGTAGATCTCCTCATTCTCGCGTTCCGATTGGCTGAAGGGCTACTGGCTATGTAATCTGAAAAAGGGGTCTGGAGTGTTCATAGTGAACATTGATTAAAGGTCCGCTCTCCGAAGGTCATCGCATTAAAACAAAAAAATATATACGAATTAATTAACAACAAGAAAAATGACAGCACACATCTTAAGATAATTAACATGTTGATAGTTAAGATGATTGTTGTATTTTGAAATCTTTAGCAGGCTATCACTTTGCAATTCATGTATGATATATCCATTTACTAAATCATACTGATTGATTAATTTTAAAATACGTAATTCTTTATTTTACAGAGAAAATTATAGTCTGTCTGTGTGAATATCCACCTTGTGTTAGACAGAGATAAGAACAACATCCCCCCCTCCAGAAAGTGAGATGGGTAGATAGGGACAACTGAAATGGACCGGAGGGGCAAGATAACGACATGGTATACCGCCTTATTATACTAGGCCTCTGGGTTACATATAAAATGAGCTCATTACAACTTCTGCAAGAGAGGAAACAAGCTGCTACCAAGGTAAAAATTTAAAAAACACAATTTAACATTGATTTGAAACTGGGAATGGAAACTTGTTTTCACTTTCTGATGGAGAGAGAGGGAGATAGTTGGTTTTTATTCAAACTATCTTCATTAAGGATAAAATACATGTATCTTGTTAGCGTCAATTGATTATAGTTGTGTATCTAAATAGACCTATTAAATAGAATGCATCAGGGTGACATGAAATATGCAGTTTACTAAATTACATGGTTTAGTCAGAGGGTGTTGGACATGTGGCACAGGCTCCTGCTACTCATACTATGTATGTGCTCTCAGAAATTACTCAACTTGAACTGATATGCTCATTATCTATAATACATCAAATATGCTCATTATCTGTAATGCATAAAATACTTAAGGGTCAGATTCCATCAAGTAGCCATGACAGATTTATACTGTCACTTTTTAATGATATGGACATGCTCACAGACAAATGTTTTGAAGATGTGAGAAATCAAATACATTATGAATTGCATCTGCCTTTTAATCCAAAACATTTTGTTGATGTTTTGTTGATGTTGATGTATACAACATTAAATATTGAACTGGCACTATATTTTGTACTACAAGCAGTGTTTGGAGTATCATCATACCCATGGAGGACAGGGGAGAGGGGGGAGAGCCTGCAGCCGGTCTGCACTTTGTGGGCACAAAGGAAGACCTGATAAAAGCCAAGCGGTCGTTCAGGACCCTGGAGGGCAGGGACATACTGGTGCTCTATCACCAGGAGATTTTCTATGCTCTGGACTTCCACTGTTACCGTGAGTAGAATAAATGGTCCTTCCTGTGCTTTAAAGATAGCCTAAGTCCCAGATCTGTTTGTGCTGTCTTGACAATTGCCATTACCAACTCCTGGCACCCTGTATATGTGGCGCTAACATGCGTCTTTTGTACTGATATTGTCAACATTATGATTGTGACCACATTTTTTTGATAGGTGTAGACGGTTAATTAATATTGTGATCTAATTGTGATCAGATCTTCCTGCCTACCTACGGAGGTACACTCTTTAAAAAAAGGTTCTATCTAGATCCAAAAGGGGTTTTAAGACCCCATTTTGCTTCCAGGTAGAACCCTTTACGTTCCAGATAGAACATAGAACTCTTTCCATGTAGAACCCTTTCCATAGAGGTGTAAACAGCACTTTTGTTTGTTGTGTCAATGATAGGAGTTGGGCAAGTCTGCACAAACAGATCTTTGACTCAAGCTAATTCGAAGATGCATTCTGGAACATTCTCAGTAGCGGTTGTTAATGTACAGTGCCTTCAGAAAGTATTCAGACCCCTTGACTTTTTTGTAATTTTGTTACGTTATAGCCTTATTCTAAAATTGATTTTTTTTTAAATCTCAGCAATCTACACACAATACCTGATAATAACAAAGCGAAAACAGTTTTTTAGACATTTTTGCAATGTATTAAATCAGAAATACCTTATTTACATAAGTATTCCGACCCTTTGCTATGAGACTCGAAATTGAGCTCAGATGCCTCCTGTTTCTATTGGTACACAACTGTCTATAAAAGGTCCCACAGTTGACAGTGCATGTCACAGCAAAAACCAAGCCATGAGGTCGAAGGAATCATCCGTAGACCTCTTAGACAGGATTGTGTCGAGGCACAGATCTGGGGAAGGGTACCAAAAATGTATGCAGCATTGAAGGTCCCGAAAAACACAGTGGCCTCCATCATTCTTAAATGGAAGAAGTTTGGAACCACCAAGACTCTTCCTAGAGCTGGCCGCCCGGCCAAACTGAGCAATCGGGAGAGAAAGGCCTTGGTCAGGGAGGTGACCAAGAACCCAATGGTCACTCTGACAGGGCTCCAGAGTTCCTCTGTGGAGATGGGATAACCTTCCAGAAGGACATCCATCTCTGCAGCACTCCATTAATCAGGCCTTTATGGTAGAGTGGCCAGAGGGAAGCCACTCCTCAGTAAAAGGCACATGATAGCCTGCTTGGAGTTTGCCAAAGGCACCTAAAGACTCTCATAACTTGAGAAACAAGATTCTCTGGTCTGATGAAACCAAGATTGAACTCTTTGGCCTGAATGCCAAGCGTCACATCTGGAGGAAACCTGCCACCATCCCTACGGTGAAGCATGGAGGTGGCAGCATCATGCTGTGGGGATGTTTTTCAGCGGCAGGGACTGGGAGACTAGCCAGGATCGAGGCAAAGATGAACAGATCAAAATACAGAGAGAGCTTTGATGAACACCTGCTCAGGACCTCAGACTGGGGTGAAGGTTCACCTTCCAACAGGACAATGAACCTAAGCACACAGCCAAGACAACGCAGGAGTGGCTTCGGGACAAGTCTCTGAATGTCCTTGAGTGGTCCAGCCAGAGCCCGGACTTGAACCCAATTGAACATCTCTGGAGAGACCTGAAAATAGCTGTGCAGCAACGCTCCCCATCCAACCTGACAGAGCTTGAGAGGATCTGCAGAGAAGAATGGGAGAAACTCTCCAAATACAGGTATGCCAAGCTTGTAGCGTCATGCCCAAGAAGACCCGAGGCTGTAATCACTCCCAAAGGTGCTCCAACAAAGCCCTCAGCAAAGGGTCTAAGTACTTATGTAAATGTGATATTTCAGTTTTTTTTTTGTCATTATGGGGTATTGTGTGTACATTGGGGGGGACAATTTAATCCATTTTAGAACAAGACAGAAAGTCAAGGGTTTGCACTGGGGAGCATCTTTATACCGGTGTGGTAGATTTACTTTGTTTTCTATGGGATATTTTCCCACATAACATCTGAATGGTGTGTCCAGTCAGCAAATTGTTACAGTGCCATAAACTGTTTTCTTATTCTGCAATACTCTGATCCTTTCCTCCTTGGACAGATGCTGGGGGACCATTGCAAAATGGAGACATAGAGGTGAGTGACTTAGTATTGTAAGCTTGATCCAAATGAATGATCCAGATGAATAAATATCTCAGGTGCCACATACAGCCGTGGTGCCTTTGATCAAGGCACTTAACTCCCAAACTGCTCCAGGGTCGCTGCTCTGCAGCTGGCCCTGTGCCTCTCCCGGCCTGAGTGTGTGTCCATGTGTGTGTGCGCAGGGCTGTAACCAGGGTTTGAGTTTAGTGAGGTCCCCCACCCCCTCATTTACTGCATTTATATACAATTAAAACACTTTAAAATTCTATTGGGAGAACAGAAAAAACAAGCAAAAATTACCCCAGCCTCGAGCACACCGACAGCGTTTTTGCATTTTGGTACACCAGAAGTATTAATTTCCAATGGGACGCTGCGTTTGGGTTCTGTGTGGTGCATTGGTTGGATTTATCGAATTTACGCCTTGATCACACCTACAGTGTTTTGCGCAAAATGGTGTGCAGCATCATCTGGATATGTGTGCAACAAAAGTTCAACACTCACCTTCTGCTACCATTTCTGTCAAAACGTCTACGCATACAGTTTGACGCATATGTTTGATAAGTCAAATGTATGCACCACACAGAACGCACTGCAACTGCCTCTGCAACGCAATGCTACAAAGTAAACGCAGCGTTCCATTGGAAATGAATGTACTTCTGTTGTACCGAAATGCAATAACGCTGTCGGTGCGTCGAGGCATGATGGATGGTGTGACGCAATGCTGAGCCTCCAGAGGCACACAAAGGCCAAATTGAGCTCTGTGCCGCATCACTGAGCGCCTCTCAAATGTTTTAACAATACAGAGGGCTTCGTATAGCTCTGCATTGACATGATTGGTTGACGTTAGGTGAGGGCGGGAGGTCCTGTATAACACAAACTCACTTCCTTGACAACTTCCCTCACAACAGCTCTGAGCTGCTCCGAGAAACGCAAGAGGTAGGATGCCCTGACCTCTGCATAGGCCAGATCACCTGGTGAGCAAATGCTGCACGGCCAATGCAGACTTCGGATTGACCATGCCTTCCACTACAATATAAATCTCTGCCCGCTGCTTGACACCTGACTATTCATACGCAGCTATTCACCAGTTGTGCACTAATTTCCAGAGAGTCGGTTTAAAAATGGCCTTTCATCCGGCATCTCGCAAACACATCTCGCTTACTTGAGCCGACTCTTAGCTGGTGTTGTTGGTTTCACGGAGTTAACCGTTTGAGGGATTGGTGAATGTAGGCTACTGCTAAAAACGTAAATCCGGGGGATGCAGGCTAATGTAATGAACAATCCACTGTTCATGATTCTTGTCTACTTGTTCGCAAAGAGGCAGGCGCGATTAGAACTCAGTCAGATCAAAAATATAAGCATTCTGAGCTTTGATCACCGCTGGGACCAACATAACCATAATTGATTTTCTTTATTGTGTACAAAATATTTATTTTTATTCTTGTACTTTTTTTCAAATTAGAAAAAAAGACCTTAGTGTCCTCATAGGTAGTTACGGCCCTGTGTGTGTTCCAGGTTGGTAACTGTGTCAGCAAAGAAGTAATTGGTTTCACATTTACAGTTTGCTCCACTATTCATGTACCCTGGTTGGAAACGAGGTACTAGGGACATACCTTTTCCTCTGTACGTGCACGCCCAATTTAAATTTGATAAATACCTTATCTTGATTTCATTCTTCTTGCAGGAATTTGACGGCAAGCTGTGCATAGTGTGTCCAAAGCACAAGTACAAGATCTCTCTCGCTGAGGGGGAGGGCATCTACAGGGCCACCAACCCTTATGCTCCAGTGCCCACAAAAAGGTGGTACTCCAAGGGCATCAAGCAAAGAGTCCACACGGTGACCGAGACTGACGGGGACGTTTATGTCACACTGTCCCACATGTCCCGTTTTATCGAGTCTGACTACTTCCAGGGTGAGAAGGGCAAAGTAGAGAGGGAGAGAATGGAGGCCGAAGATTCTTCTAAGAAATCTAACACAACCTCCTGATGGACTGTATGTCAATAGTCTAAAATGGCTTCCTCTCCTTGCCTCCTCATCTGCACTGATCTGAAGGGAAGGTAAAGGAGGGAAGGAGGCATGGAGAGGAAGCCAGGTCCAACTATTAACATACATTTGGGGTTTTCCTAAAGTTTACTTGTCTTCAAATGGGGATGTAGTAATTATGGCAACCTTGACATTTGATTTGTGTCCAGAGACTTGAGCAGCCAATCAGATCTCTGACATAAATATGCTAAAGGCAGGATGTGAGTGAACTGAGTTTAAAAACGACCAATCACATGTTTCCTTAATGTATGGGGTAGGGGTAACGTTATTGTTTTTTTTTTGTGTACATTTCATACATTCCACAAGAATCTGTTTTTATGTGTTTTAGGCTATCACGTTACGTTATCTTATACAGATTATCTCACTCACTGCTCAGCCGACTTGTGAATTGTAGCTCCTTCTCACGTGGGATGAGTTAAGTCTACAGAGCACAACACTCCTGGGGTTCAGTAATAAAGCTAATAAAATGAGTGCTGATGGCTTGTTTTCTTTTGGTTTGGATGTGTAGCAGCCTATTATATAATGGCATTATGTCCCAGTGGGGATGAGCAGGATTAAGAAGTAGGCCTAAGTAAGATGTGTATTCAGTGCTTCACAGCAGCCTTGAACTCCCCTTTCTCTTGTTCATAGGAATACCTATTGATATTGTTAACATTGAACTCAATTAAATCTGTGGAAAGAGAAAATAACCCATAAACTCATTGATTACAATAATGCAGAAAAATACACAGAGTACACAAAACATTAAGAACACCTGCTCTTTCCAAGACATACTGACCAGGTGAATCCAGGTGAAAGCTATGATCCTTTATTGATGTCACTTGTGAAATTCACTTTAACCTGTCTCCTCCCCTTCATCTACACTGACTTAAGAAGGATTTTCAAGCTTTGAGACAATTGAGACATGAATTGTGTATGAATGCCATTCAGAGGGTGAATGGGCAAGACAAAATATTTAAGTGCCTTTGAATGGGATATGGTAGTAGGTGTCAGGTGCACCGGCTTGCGTCAAGAACTGCAACACTGCTGGGTTTTTCACCATCAACGGTTTCCCATGTGTATCAAGAATGGTCCATCACCCAAAGGATATCCATCCAACTTGACATAACTGTGGGAAGCATTGGGGTCAACATGGGCCATCATCCCTGTGGAACACTCGACACCTTGTAGATTCCATGCCCCGATGAATTGAGTAAACTTAGTGTATCTGCATGCATGTATTGCTATTGTAATAGGCTACATGTGTATCTCGAAAGGATAGCCAATAGACCTGTGTCAGTTACCTCTCTCTGAGAATGTTTTCAGCAGGTTGCAGCAGAACCAACCAAGCTGCTGCATCAATGGTCTGCAATAAGCACCAAATTAACATTATCCCCAGGACATAAATTCATTAATTTAAGAAAAATATATTAATTACAAGAAAAACGTTCTGATGGGATGAAATGTTAACCAAAAACATGGAAAACGTACACTGTTCAAAAAGAAAGACTCAAAACACCATCATTGTGTACTGAAACCATGAAAAGTAGTGCACCTAAACTAAGATCTGGTGTTTGGATGGGCTTTGAATGTAAACCTAATGTAAGTATTTTGTTTTAAAACAGAATGGAAGTACTCTTAAACACTCAAAAGTGGATATTCAAACTGAATATTGGTGTTTTTAAAAGTATTGTGGGAAAAAAAATGTGGGGTTTCAGTACAAAAATATTTTTGCAGACTCTCACACAATCCTTTCCAGTGACTCATTTTAGAAATGTATTGAGTGTAAGAGCCAGAGCTGATATATTTCTCCATGGTTTGCTGAAATATGTTCATATTTTAAAGAGGATACAGGAATGTAATACTTTTCCTAGGGTAGACAATGGCACTAGGTATAGATTATTACAGTTTCCAGGCTCATTGTGAGATTATAAATTATGTTACAATCAAAATACTTAAAGTAAGTAAATAATAGTAGAGGACACGTGTATAAAGCTGGTGTATGTGTGATAATATGGATTTGAACCTGGGTCTCCTGCTTGTCAAAACACTGCCTTAGTCCATTCAGCCAGTCTTCAGTCTCAACAGCTGTGCTGACCACCATTGTTACATTGAGCACATTGGGGCCGATTCAGTCTTGAGATAAATAGACTTAACATGGATTTGAGTCAATAAAACATGGACATTTGTTCTACTTGATCCATGTTAAATCGACATATGTGCACCTATATTTTTTTTCAATACTTTATTTAGACAGATTAGAAACAGAAGGAGTGAAGGTGAGATATGCGGAAGTGGGGATTAAACCCACTCAAGCATATATCCACATGATTTGTAAGGAACTTGTAAATCACATTGAGTTAAACTCTGGGTCCCCATGTCAGAAGACACATGTTTAGATTAAAGGTCAAATGTGAATTTCGAACATTGTGCTGCCATACTGATCAGAATTCCCCAAGTCTGGGGCATGGAGGTGGAGAGAGAGCATTCATAGCAGGAGTGATTATTCTTTGGTCTAGTGTAAAAACAGGCAAGTTTGTGTGTGCCTCCCCTCTCTTTGGGTCCTTCGCAAACTCAGACAGGCGAGAGCACACCAAACGCTCAGGTGAAACTTTCCAAAACAATCCAAGAAAGTGTGCGTCAATGAAAACTTGAGTACAAAATGTTTTCACATTGAAGAAGGAAACAGAAAAGGAATTCACTCAACATGAACATGTGTTTTGTGTAGCATTTCGGACGCTAATGGTTCAAGTCAAGCTGTCAAGTCAGGTTTAAGTCAATAGTGTAATAAATCCAAGCCAAGCAGCCATTTTGATTAATTGATCAGTTTTCTTTACGCTAAATGTAGTTGTCAATTGACAAGTTGTTGTTTGCACCGTTTGTGCATGTTTTTTTTAATGCAAGTTGCATCAGTTTTAGTTAATACTGCTGGCTTGTTTGCCTACTAGCTTTATGAGCTTCATCAATTTTTTATGCTTGCCCCACATGCTACAGTGAATAGCCACTGCTAGCCTGCTCTAGGTTTCGCCTTTCATGCCACATTATACCCTACTTTAAAATGTAATGTTATCTTGTTGCTATATTTGCATAGCTTTATTCACATATTTGGATTTTGCTTATTGATAATGATATGTGTAATAATTGTGTATTCATATATCGATTTATTCATATTATAACAGTTAATAAGTAATGATGTATTGTGATACTATTTCTCTGTCTCCACGCAGAAAATCATGAATATGGGTCAATTCTAACCAAAGCCAATCAAGACAAGGATCAGACTAATGCCGACTGAAATGTCAATTTCCTCATCTAGCTCAACTGTACTGTGATTCAATCCATTGCAACATGTACCATCTGAATATAAATACTCAGGTCAGAGATGTAGTTTGTACATGTGTAAAGAGTCACAACTACATCTCTGCCTATCTTCTCTAACCAGAATCCCACCGTAGATGGTCATCTTTCACCAGCCCTATCTATACCCCTCATTCTTTACATGTATATTGTAGTACACTTAAGCCTCTTTCTATTGGCACTTTGAAGTCAACCCAGGTTGGGCTGGCATTGGCGGGCTAGCTCAAATTGCGTTTCCACTGCCTCCAGAAATGAGAAATTATGTCATGTTGCTAGATAGACAATATGTGACTGCAGTTGGCTTCACTGATGTTGCTAGCTAGCAGAATGGTGAAGAATTTAATTCGCCCTCGCCATGCTGCATTTAACTTTACTCTATACTGCTGTCAGTGCCAGTCAGACTCCGAGCCCTGCATTTAGCTTGCTGACGTTAGCTAGCTGGTTAGCGTCGTCGCTAGCATTACAGGCTAGCTAGCTAGCTTAATTCCTACCTTGACATTGGCTATTAGCTAGCTAGCTAACCAAGCAAACCAGACGACAGGCTTGATAAAATGTAGCTAGTTAGCTAGCTTTCAATGCGACCAGGACAGCTAAAATTCCTGCTTAGTTCGCCTGCTAGTTTTTTTCAACTCTGATTTGCTAGCTAACGTTAGATAGCTAGCATTTGAGGTCTGACTGGTCTCATACGCGTTTATTGTGTTGTGCAAAAATGAATGAAGAATCCAGCTATGGTGGTAATTTGTGTCATGTCTGACTACTGCAGTCCTGCTTGTCCATGAACTAGCTAACAGCAACAAGCCCAGAATAGCTATCTAAATGTTGTCAGTACCCAGCAGTAATGAACTTGGTGGTTGTAATATATATATATATATATATATATATATATATATATATATAACCTTGGTGGTTGTATAGTAATGGCGTCACCAGCCCGTCACTCGACCCAACTCGAATTTGGCCGTAATTGGAAATTGGGCTTTTAGAGGTAGCCCTTAGTCAGGACTCCAATTACATTAGAGTGGAGCCATTCCACGTCGCCTTTTGCCTTGTAAGGGAAATGCCCACGCTCCGACGCTGAGAAGGTCCTGTACTTTCCCCAATCAAGCATTGGACCTGCAATTTACTGTACAACAACACCCAATCCTGAGAATATCAATACGCTAAATATGTTTCAGATCTTGGAACTGTCTTTATCAATCTACAAATGTGAATGACCTGTTAAGGTTTTGTTGTCATTTTATAAAATGCAAAGAAAATAAAGCATTTAAAGCTTCAATGTACTCATGAAATATTACTCTGGACAAACTTACAAAAGTATATTTTCACCAAACAATCCTTTCTCGTGTTCTTTGTTTGAGCATAATACTTTGACCTTTTGGAATTACCAATGAGAGGTTTATCAGCACCCCATACAAGAGCAGGGAACACAATAAGAGTGACTCTCATTTACAGTATTTTGAAACTCCAGAAGAAGGGATCTAATTCTGCACTACACAGGATTTGAAACACCAAAATAGTGTTTTGCAGCTTTAAAGAGAAAACGACACCAAAAGAGAAGGGAACTAATTCTGTGCTAGACAGGATTCTGAACACATAGTATTTAGAAGCTTTAAAGAGAAAACGACACCAAAAGAGAAGGGAACTAATTCTGTGCTAGACAGGATTCTGAACACATAGTATTTAGAAGCTTTAAAGAGGAAACGACACCAAAAGAGAAGGGAACTCATTCTGTGCTAGATAGGATTCTAAACATTGTTATAGTATTTAGAAGCTTTAAAGAGAGGATATGACAACAAAAAAGAAGGGAACTAATTCTGTGCTAGACAGTATTCTAAACACTTATAGTATTTAGAAACTTTAAAGAGGAAACAACACCAAAAGAGAATGGAACTAATTCTGTGCTAGACAGGATTCTAAACACTATTATAATATTTTGAAGCTTTTAAAGAGGAAACGACACACTATAACAGTGTTTAGAATCTTTAAAGAGAGGAAACAACACCAAAAGGGAAAGGATTTAATTCTGCACTAAACAGGACTTGAAACACCATAATGTTTTCAACCCTTTCCGGTAGTGCTCCCTGTCTCTGGCAAGGTCTTGCACAACTCTTGATTAAGTGGTACAACACACTGTATCGTGTTTCCGAACATCTAAGGGTCATGTTTTAATACTCCAACAAAGTTAAGGTTTTGTCTCCTTTAAGTTGGTGGCATCTCAGTTGCCACTAGTTTTAGTGTTTCAAAGCACTTAATTTTAACAGTGTAGCATGTGACAGGTGTAAAGGGACCAACCAGGAAGTTACCAAACTACTGAAGAAGATTAAAATGTATTTTTCAATGATGGGTTTAGGGGATAGCTAGCAACTTATGACTAATTACCCATTCCTATAAATGAGCAGTGGCGACCCATCATTCAGGGCTACCCCACCTGTTTTGAGACCCACATTTTTAGCATGTTATTTTGGCATTAATACGTGTCACATATCTGTTTGCAAACAATGTAAGAAAAAAACATAATTGAGTTAACAAAGCCGCATACAAACATGGTCACTTTTTTGCTTAATTGAGTAAGGCATCTGCAAAATGCAGGTGTTTCAGCCTAGCTCAGTGCTTACTGTGGTAGTGGGGCAGTGAGCAGAAATATGGAGCGTAGGGGTTGGTAATGTTCTCTTGTTGTGCCGTGATTGGCTCAGTGTTCTGTCACTCATGGGAACACTACATCACTGCAAAATATACAGGTAGAGCTTGAAAAATTCAAGCCCCTTGGGTGCTGCCATAGAGTTACATTAGAAGTGCCCATCCATTAAGGCACAAGGGCATTGGCCACAGATAAAATTATGTCACATCACGTTATATCTACCGTAACTTTGATTGGACTGATCATCTCAAAATCATACTTTCAAAATCTTAGTAAACTAGCAGTCATCATCATGAATCAAGTGGACAATCAACTGGCAAATCCTTTTCAATCCTTGTCATATGAAGAGGAATTATAAAGAGAAATTAAAGATAAAACGTATCGGTGCTCATCGGCCATTAGACATAAACATAAACATTGCACAACAAGTTGGAAATCGCACACTCAACAATGAGTGGTTTGGAAGGAATCAGTGGCTAACTGCAAGTTTTGCAAAGTAATCACTAGCCTGCTATTCAGTGGAGTGGGTGCATAGTTCAAGTCTAAAATTAGCCAACGAAGGACCACCACGCCACCTTCCTGTTCATGTGAGCACATCACAACAAGGTGAGTCCAAACATGTATTTTATGCTGCTGAGTTACTTATGTAATATGCCAGGGAGATATCTATACTCTAGCTAAGAAAGTCATACTAAATGTATGTTGTATCGTAAGCTGTTAGTAGCCCATGTGACTCCCCCTAACAATTTGGTCCCTTTCCCCCTTTGGACCCTTAGCCTATTGTTCTGACTTGGTGGTGCACATGTAGCCTATAGCATGTTTTAGAGAAAAGTAATGATCAAATATTGTAAGAGATTTCATTGTCTGCTTATATGCACCCTTTATTCATCCTACGGTCCTGAATTGGTGTACAGGGAGAATACTGTAAGAACGGCCCGTGTTCTGTATTCTGTCGCTGTACATTTCAAAAGTGCCAAACAAATAGTTATATTGACTACGTCCATCCTAGCTCGCTCATTACTGTCTGAAATAAAATTATGGATTGCCTCTTATCCATTTGTCATCCCCTTATGACATTGTTTGTTCATTTCAATTGTCAGTAGAAACCACATTTGTTTCAGCAAGTCAGCCATATCAGCTATGTTTTTTTAAAAGGCAGTAAATGAGTCAGAATGAACTGTTTTGCTGCCAGACAAGGCTTCGCTGATAGCCAGGTGTAGCAGTGGTAAGGATTCACTCCATGGTGCTGAAAATAAAGCTCTGCTGTTGGGACAGGTTTATGTAGACCCTAACAGTTTGTGGGCACCGATTGTCACCATTATAGTGCAATTCATGTGTTGTGTAGTGGCTTTGCTGGCATGCCTCTAAAAAATTTTTTGTTGAGATTGCCTCACCAAGATTTACATGCTAAAATCGCCATTGTAAATGAGTACTATTTTAATAGTATGTTAAAAAAGAATACATATTGGTTGTTAAGCCAATTATAGGTTACTTCATGAATGTTGCCTCCTGTTTTAGTTTATTGTGTTGGTAATGACTTTTGTTTAGTTTTTGATGATAATTGTTAGGTAGAGTGGAGGTCGCTAGCTACAGTATAGCCTAGCTTTTAGCTAGCGGCTCTGTAAGCTAGTTTAACTTGCTAGAAAGTTATAGAAACAAGTTGAGGAAAAAGTAACCTAACTGAACAAAACATGTTTTATTATCAACTGAAACAATATGTTTCCCCTGTCTTAAATGAAAAGGTCACCTTTTACAATCTCCCAAAATAAATGCAATCCCTAACGAGAGACTAGGCCACTGTAACGGTCTTGAGCCAACAGACGCTGGGAGACGGGAGGAAAGTACAGAGTAAAGATTTAATAATAAATAGACATGAAACAAAGCAAAAACAGCGTCTGGACAAAATAAACAAAACAGCATCAATGCAGAGACGAGGAAGAAACTGAGGAAGTGACAGATACAGGGGAGGCAATCTATGACATCATGGAGTCCAGGTGAGTCCGGTGAAGCGCTAACACACGTAATGATGGTGACAGGTGTGCGTAATGAAGAGCAGCCTGGCGGCCTTGAGAGCCAGAGAGGGGGAGCTGGAGCGGACGTGACAGCCACAGATCGAACAATTAGCCAGATATTTCACCGGATGTATAAATGTGAAGTATCTGGTTGCCGTTTCCACTCACTACCAAATATGGTGACTGATGAGCATAATCCCAGTGGCTGGCGGTGGGAGAAGATGGAGTGAGATAGATTTTGGCCGACATTCTGCACATTTTCTCATCGATGAAACATTTGATCTCAATACAGTTTTCTGTTTCCAAAACTAGAATCTATAACAAACAGAGTGGACTACGTTTTGTAGACTTTACCCTTTGCCAAAGTTTCCTTGCTTTTTCTGCCCACTATGATTAATTTGCTCCAATTGGAAATGACATGCAATGGTCTATCTTGGTTTAGTTATAAAAATATTTGACTCTCCTCCATCTTGTCTTGCGTTGTGAAACGCTCCCTATGCTCTCTGTCCAGTAGCGGAATGAGATTGCATGAAGATGACTTACAGCGTAATGAAATACGGCATAATGAAATAAGTCAAGATGTTAACGGGACATTAGAAAAAGAAAACTTGAGCAGATTTGTGTTTCGACCTAGCCCTATGCAATGATGTGTGAATTAATGTTTAGTAACGGGATGGGCCTAACAAGAGTCTAAGAACAGTATTGCAATAATAACATTCTAGCTTATTTATTTCCAATAAATTCACAATTCAAATTTTCAGGGGAAAGAGGAACGAGAACAATAGTAAAAGCATGGCAGGATGTCTTATTAGCAGGCCTTCCTGCAACCACAGGCCCAACCATTGCATGAGCGGCCTGCCAGGGGCGCTGCACTGTTCAATGGACGTGGTGCCCTAATCTTGGCACTGTCCAGAATGTTTCTGCACCGAATTTCGGCAGGCTAGTAAGTGCTGTCACAGGCTTCTTATTTGAGTTTGCAAAAATAGTAGTAGGCTATCTAATTTCAAACCCAAATAAATATCATTTAGGTCAACAGGCCTCGATATATAGGATACAGTTGAAGTCGGAAGTTTACATACACCTTAGCCAAATACATTTAAACTCAGTTTTTCACAATTACTGACATTTAATCCAAGTAAAATTTCCCTTTCTTAGGTCAGTTAGGATCACCACTTTATTTTAAGAATGTGAAATGTCAGAATAATAGTAGAGAGAATGATTTATTTCAGTTTCTCTTTCTTTCATCAAATTCTCAGTGGGTCAGAAGTTTACATACACTCAATTAGTATTTGGTAGCATTGCCTTTAAATTGTTTAACTTGGGTCAAACGTTATGGGTTGCCTTCCACAAGCTTCGCACAATAAGTTGAGTGAATTTTGGCCTATTCCTCCTGACAGAGTTTGTAGGCCTCCTTGCTCGCATACACTTTTTCAGTTCTGCTCACAAATTTTCTATAGGATTGAGGTCAGGGCTTTGAGATGGCAACTCCAATACCTTGACTTTGTTGTCCTTAAGCCATTTTGCCACAACTTTGGAAGTATGCTTGTGGTCGTTGTCCATTTGGCAAACCCATTTGCGACCAAGCTTTAACTTCCTGACTGATGTCTTGAGATGTTGCTTCAATATATCCACATAATGTTCCTCCCTCATGATGCCATCTATTTTGTGAAGTGCACCAGTCCCTCTTGCAGCAAAGCACACAGACAACATGATGCTGCCACCCCCGTGTTTCACAGTTGGGATGGTGTTCTTCGGCTTGCAAGCCTCCCCATTTTTCCTCCAAACATAACGATGGCCATTATGACCAAACAGTTCTATTTTTGTTTCAACAGACCAGAGGACATTTCTCCAAAAAGTACGATCTTTGTCCCCATGAGCAGTTGCAAACCCCAGAGTGGCCTTTCAGGTTATGTCGATATAGGACTCGTTTTACTGTGGATATATATACTTTTGTACCTGTTTCCTCCAGCATCATCACAAGGTCCTTTGCTGTTGTTCTGGGATTGATTTGCACTTTTCGCACTAAAGTATGTTCATCTCTAGGAGACAGAACGCGTCTACTTCCTGAGCGGTATGACGGCTGCGTGGTCCCATGGTGTTTATACTTGCGTACTATTGTTTGTACAGATGGTACCTTCAGGCGTTTGGAAATTGCTCCCAAGGATGAAACAGATTTGTGGAGGTCTAAAAAAAACATTTCAGAGGTCTTGGATGATTTCTTTTGATTTTCCCATGATGTCAAGCAAAGAGGCACTGAGTTTGAAGGTAGTCCTTGAAATACATCCACAGGTACACCTCCAAATGACTCAAATTATGTCAGTTAGCCTATCAGAAGCTTCTAAAGCCATGACATAATTTTCTGCAATTTTCCAAGCTGTGTAAAGGCACAGTCAACTTAATATGTATGTTAACTTCTGACCCACTAGAATTGTGATACAGTGAATTATAAGTGAAATAATCTGTCTGTAAACAATTGTTGGAAAAATTACTTGTGTCTTGAACAAAGTAGATGTCCGATACGACTTGCCAAAACTATAGTTTGTTAACAAGAAATTTGTGGAGTGGTTGAAAAATTAGTTTTAATGACTCCAACCTAAGTGTATGTAAACTTCTGACTTCAGGACATATACTGAAAATAAATATAAATGCAACATGTAAAGTGTTGGTCCCATGTTTCATGAGCTGAAATAAAAGATCCCAGAATTTTTCCATACGTATTCTCTCAAATTTTGTGCAAATTTGTTTGTCATCCCTGTTAGTAATAATTTTTCCTTTGCCAAGACAATTCATCCACCTGAAAGGTGTGGCATATCTAGAAGCTGATTAAACAGCATGTGCATTACACAGGTGCACCTTGTGCTGGGGACAATAAAAGGCCACTTTAAAATGTGCAGTGTTGTCACACAACACAATGCTACACAAGTTTTGAAGGACCGTACAATTGGCATGCTGACTGCAGGAATGTCCACCAGAGCTGTTACCAGATAACTAAATATTCATTTCTCTACCATAAGCCGCTTTCAATGTCCTTTTAGAGAATTTGGCAGTCCGTCCAGCCGGCCTCACAACCACAGACCATGTGTAACCACGCCAGCCCAGGACTTCCATTTCCCGGCTTCTTCACCTGCGGAATCATCTGAGACCAGCCAATCGGGAAGCTGATGAAAGTGAAGAATATTTCTGTCTGTAATAAAGCCCTTTTGTGGGGACATTCTCTGATTGGTTGGGCCTGGCTCCCCAGTGGTTGGGCCTGGCTCCTAAGTGAGTGGGCCTATGCACTTCCAGGCCCACCCATGGCTGCGCCCCTGCCCAGTCATGTGAAATCCATAGATTAGGGCCTAATGAATTTATTTAAATTGACTTATATGAACTGTAACTCAGTAAAATCGTTGTAATTGGTGCATGTTGCATTTCTATTTTTGTTCAGTATAGAATAGTGCAATGCGACTTCAAATTCAACATGCAAACTAAAGAGGTCCGTAAAATAATCTCAGTGTCCCCTTTGTCTCTTTGAATAGCAACATACTATGAGCCAGTTTCTCACCACAAAGGAGAATAATTATCAGTCCGGTTGAGAGTGATAGGCTTAGCTGTGCTCAATCGCCTGTGGAATAGCAGAAGTCAGTGGCCAGAAATTTGTGTGGGGGGGGGCATATGAATATGCTCTTGTTAATGATCCTGTTCTCTTCTGCTGACCTCCGATGCACGCTGATAGAGCCTCAATCCCCTTATGTGACGCATTGTATTGCATCAAGACAAGACAAAGCCCAAGGTAACACGAATAAGAAAGCTGAACACGAAATAACTAAGAAATGGAATATTAAAATATGCTAATGCTTTTAACAAACATTGGGGTGCACAATCAAACAATGCTGAATTAGCAAAAAATATATATTTTTAGGGGTCATGCCATGAAAAGGTAGTCAAATAGGCTCTTATGCCTTGATCCACAGATAGATTTATTGCGCAAAATAGTATGCAGCATCATCTGAATATGTTTGTAACAGAAGTTCAACATTCACCTTCTGCTACCATTTCTGTCGAGCCGGCTACGCATGCAGTTTGACGCATATGTTTGATAAATACAAGGTAGGCACCACACAGAACGCACTGCAACTGAATCTGCAACAGAATGCTGCAAGACAAACATAGCGTTCCATTGGAAATTAATGTACTTCTGGTGTACCAAATTGCAACAGCACTTTCAGTGTGACCGAGTCATTATGTGCTGACCACACCACTCGAGTTACAAAATAAATGTACACATACATGTTATTCAATCATTGCGTCCAAACTGCTTGCTTGTCAATGAGCGTATGCAAAGCCAGACACTAAAATAGAACTTGGTTCTATTTGTGATGCTTGAAGCGCTGCAAGAACTGCCTCACCCATCTCCTCATTGATTTTTAGGAGCATATACCCACGTGGGTGATTGTTAAGGGAATTTTTATCAATGATGACTAATTATGTATACATTTCAATCAGGACTGACTAATCCGAATACTATTATGTTACTGTACATGTATGAATTTTCTCTCTTGCTCCCAGTATTGAATATAATGTAGTCAAGAGTTTAGAACAATGATGGTCTGTTCCTTGGTACAAATGAATGAACTATCTCCAGACTGTCTAGAATGCTTATCTACACTGACTGACCTTGGCTGTAGGCAAGGAGGGAAGGCTTGAGAGCTATAGAGCCTTTCTATCAGTGTCAAGAAGAGACGGAACATTTAGAAAACGCTGACGTCATTTTCAGTTTATAACCTGTGGTAAAATGTGTATGTACTCAGTACTCTCTTGAATAAAGGCTGTTACTTGACTTTAAGACCGGGACACTGTCCATTCCTATAAAATAAGGGTCTTACAAATCCTTATGAATTGACAGAGTGTTTAATTTTAATTGGGAATTAAAACAGAGGAATTAAATTCCTTCAACAGTGATTTAAGCAATAAGGCCCGAGGTGGTGTGGTATATGGCCAATATACCACGGCTAAGGGGTGTTCTTATGCATGACGGAGTGCCTGGACACAGCCCTTAGCCATGGTATATTGGCCATATATCACAAATCCCATAGGTGCCTTATTGCTATTATAAATGGGTTACTGACGTAATTAGAGAAGTAAAAATGTATGTTCTGTCATACCCGTGGTATACGGTCTAATATACCACAGCTGTCAGCCAATCAGCATTCAGGGCTCGATCCACCCAATTTATAATGAAAGATGAACTGATGTCCACACTTCAGTCCAGTTGGTGGTGGTAATGCACTTTAAAGTTGGTTGCCAACCACCATATAAAGTCCAAAGAAGAAGAAGATGACTGAAGGAGGAGAGATTACTAGAAATTTACTCGGTTTACCCTTTTATCTGTGGATTAATTGTCAGAGTAGAGGACCTTGTGCATTTCAGGTAAAATGCGTACACCCGGTCTAGTCAGCATGTTAGGCTACACACACAAAAAAATGGTTCTAGTGCCAAATTGGGGTTATTTGGCTTGTAACCATAGCAGATACCTTTTGGGTGCTATATTGAACTCTTTTTTTGAAGGTTCTATAAAGAACCATGCTCATGGGGTTCTAAATGGAACATTAATGGTGCTATAAAGAACCCTTTCCTAAGGTTCTACAAAGAATGGTTCTATATAGCATGAAAAACAGCTCCGCTATTGTTCCAACCTTTTTTGGTTTTATATAGAACCCTTGTTAATGGTTCTATAAAGAACTTTTCTCAATCTGAAAGGTTAAAAAAACGTTTGAAGAACCATACATGTTTTTTTCCTTCTGGTTAGCTATATCATAGTGTTAAAATTACATAGGTGTTAATATTGTGTTAATTGACAAGTTGAATCATGTGTGCTGGTGTCATGACTCCTACTGAAGGTGGCTCCCCTTCTTGTTCAGGTGGCGCCTGGCGGTCGTCGTCACCGGCCTACTAGCTGACACTGATCCTTTTGTTTGGGTGGCGTCGTTTTCACCGGTGTGGTGAATTAAAAAGTATCGCTATCTTGAACTCTCTGTTTCCTGCGCCTGACTTCTTCCTCCACTACACCCCGGGCATTACAGAATCCCGCACCATTAAGAATGGAGTCAGCAGGAGCAGCTGCCAACCCCCTCCCATTGATGGAGGAACGTGTCCTCCACCACACCACCGTCCTCCATCGGATCGCATTCGGAATGGACCAGATGATGGAGAGAATGGACCGATGGGAGAGGAGTGGTCTCCTCTCTCCACCTTCAGGTCCCCCAGCTCTGGATTCCCCTTCTCCTCTCTCCCCATACCCCCGGGTCCAGTGCTCTCCGTCTTGCGCTCCCGAGGGATTATGATGGAGCGGCGGCGGGGTGTCAAGTGTTCTTGCTCCAACTGGAACAGTACCTGGCGACCGTGAGGCCCACTCCCTTGGGAGCGGAGAGGGTGAGTGTCCTCATCTCCTGCCTGACGGGTCGTGCTTTGGAGTGGGTAAACGCGGTCTGGAATGGCCCAGACTCGGCGAAGGAGCACTACCCGGAATTCACCCGGAGAGCGACAGTTCCACCTTAGGCAGGAGAAGAGGAGCGCCCAGGATTACGCCTTGGAGTTCCGGACCTTGGCCGCTGGGTCTGGGTGGAACGACAGGGCCCTGATAGACCACTACCGGTGTAATCTCCGGGAGGACGTTCACAGGGAGCTAGCGTGTCGGGACACCGCTCTCTCCCTAGATGAACTTATTGACATGTCTATCCGGCTGGACAATCTGCTGGCTGCCCCCGGGCGTTCGGAGAGGTTCCTGTGCGCTCCACCACCCAGCTCCCCCGCTCCCATTCCTATGGAGTTGGGGGGGCCGTGCCGAGGGGTACCGGAGGAGGAGGCTCCCCCTGCACCAGCTGTGGTCGGAGAGGGCACACGGCTGATCGGTGCTGGGGGGCCCGTCTGGGAGTCGAGATGGCAGGCGGAACGCTTCTCGGTCCCCCCAGGTAAGTCAGCACCAAACTCACCCAGAACCCCCTGTTGGTCACATGTTTGTCTTGATTTTGTTTCTTGATTTTTCCCCCTCTTCCCAGCATAAGGCGCTAGTCGATTGTTCCCAGGTGCAGCTGGGAACTTTATGGATCGCGGCCTCGCCATCAAGCTGGGTGTTCTGCTCGTGCCGATAGATTCTCCCTTCCCCGTGCACTCCCTAGATAGCCGGCCATTATGGTCAGGGTCGGTCAGGGAGGCCATGGTTCCACTGGACATGGTGATGCAGGGGAATCATAGGGAGCGAATTAGTCTCTTCATTATCGATTTGCCTGCGTTTCCAGTGGTGCTGGGGATTCCCTGGCTGGCCAGTCACAATCCCAAGTATTCGCGGAGACAGGGGGTTCTCCAGGGGTGGTCAGAGGAGTGTTCTGGAAGGTGTCTGGGAGTTTCCATCTGTGCCACGTCGGTGGAGAGTCCAGACCAGGGTTCCACGGTGCGCATCCCCCCCGAATATGCCGATTTGGCAATCGCTTTCAGTAAAAAGAGAGCGACTAAATTACCACCTCATCGACCGGGAGGGGATTGTGCGATAAATCTCCAGGTAAACGCTGGACTTCCAAAGAGTCACGTGTACCCATTGTCCCAGGAGGAGACGTTGGCTATGGAGTCATATGTTACGGAATCTCTGGGACATTCGGCCCTCCATCTCACCAGTCTCCTCGAGTTTCTTTTTTGTGAAGAAAAAGGAGGGAGGTCTGCGTCCGTGCATTGATTATAGAGGTCTAAATGCCATCACAGTGGGGTTTAGTTACTGTTAGGAATTTTATGAATAAATGACTAAACAATATCCCCATTTTAAATAGAACTGTAACTAAGTAAACTATACCCTGTTTTACAATATCTGATTAATAATGTTAGTTCATAAAGAAGGGATTATGTGGCATGAACAAGGAGTAATTAAACATAATGAACACCATTCCAACTAGTCTGGGGAGGAATGGGTTGTGGGTTAAGTAAGCAGATAGGGTCGTTAACCTATGGTTGAACCGACGAAACTTAGCTCTGGGGGGGTTTAGATAAGGCAGTGAGTGCATTCCTAGGTTTTCTGTTAACTAGAACTGTCAGCTAAGTGGTGATCGATAATGGTGAGGGGTCAAGAGTTAATTCAGTTATGTTGTGTGTCCTGTGTGTGTGCTAGTGGGTCAGAATGAACTTTTAAAGTTGCTCTGTCTTGGTCGGGAGAAGGAGATTCATTCAACAATGACGTAATATTTTGTATATAAGCTGTTGTTCGTGGTAACATGGTAGCGCGCTCCGCGAATAAATACTATTATCCATTTTTGATAAGACTGGTCTCCGTCTATTTTATGCAAATAAGAATCTTACACATTCTCATAAAATAGACTAAGTGAATTCAATTAATGAAAACATATTGGAAATAATGAAATTACAGTAACAGTTACCCACTACCTCTCATCGCTACGGCGGTGGAATCATTTCACGGAAAACAGTTTTTCACAAAACTGGATCTCAGGAGCGTGTATAGTCTGGTGTGTATTCGGGATAGAGACGAGTGGAAAACCATGTTTAGTACCACATCGGGCCACTATGAGTACCTCGCCATGCCATATGGGTTAAAGAATGCTCCCGCCGTCTTTCAATCCTTTGTAAACGAGATTCTCAGGGACCTGCATGGGCAGGGTGTGGTTGTTTATATCGATGATATTCTGATCTATTCCGTCACCCACGCCGCTGGTACGCAAGGTAGACTGCTGGAGCATGACCTATACATCAAGGCTGAGAAGTGTGTGTTCTCCAAACGAGCCGTCTCCTTCCTGGGTTATCGCATTTCCACATCGGGGGGGTGGTGATGGAGTGTGACCGCATTAAGGCTGTGCGGAATTGGCTGACTCCTACCATGGTGAAGGAGGTGCAGCGGTTCTTGGGGTTTGCCAATTACTACTGGAGGTTTATCCAGGGTTTTGGCCAGTTAGCGGCCCCATTACCTCACTGCTGAAGGGGGGCGGGGCGATGCATTTGCGGTGGTCGGCAGAGGCGGATGCACCCGTGTTGGCGCACCCGGACCCCTCTCTAGCATTCATAGTGGGGGTGGATGCGTCCGAGGCTGGGGTGGGTGCCGTGCTATCACAGCGCTCGGGTACGCCACCAAAACTCTGTCCCTGTGCTTTCTTTTCGAGGAAGCTCAGTCCGGCAGAGCGTAACTATGATGTGGGGGACTGGGAGTTGTTAGAGGTGGTCAAGGCCCTGAGGGTGTGGAGGCACTGGCTTGAGGGGGCTAAGCACCCCTTTCTCATCTGGACCGACCACCAGAATCTGGAGTATATTCGGGCAGCTAGGAGACTGAATCCACGTCAGGCAAGGTGGGCCATGTTCTTCACCCGATTCAGGTTTACTCTGTCGTATAGCCAGGCTCCCTGAACGTAAAGGCTGACGTGCTGTTCCGTCTTTATGACACGGAGGATCGGTCCACTGAGCCTACTCCCATCCTTCCAGCCTCGAGTCTGATGGCACCAGTGGTATGGGAGATGGACTCGGACATCGAGCGGGCGTTACGGGCGGAGCCTGCGCCTCCTCAGTGTCTGGCTGGGCGTAAGTACGTGCCGCTTGGTGTTTGGGACCAACTGATTTGGTGGGCTCACACCCTACCCTCATCGGGTCATCCTGGGGTGGCGAGGACAGTGCGGGGCCTCCGGGGGAAGTATTGGTGGCCCACCTTGGCTAGGGACGTTAGGGTTCATGTCAATTCCTGTTCAGTGTGCGCCCAGAGTAAGGCCCCTAGGCACCTTCCTAGAGAGAAGTTACACCCCCTCCCCGTTCCACAACGGCCATGGTCTCACTTATCAGTAGATTTCCTGACCGATCTCCCCACGTCTCAAGGGAAAACTACGGTTTTGCTGGTTGTGGATCGGTTTTCTAAGTTCTGCCGTCTCCTCCCGTTGCCCGGTCTCCCTACAGCCCTACAGACTGCGGAGGCGTTATTCACCCACGTCTTCCGGCACTACGGGGTGCCGGAGGACATCGTCTTTGATCAGGGTCCCCAGTTCACGTCCCGGGTATGGAGGGCGTTCATGGAGCGTCTGGGGGTCTCGGTCAGCCTGACCTCCGGTTATCACCCCGAGAGTAATGGGCAGGTGGAGAGAGTGAGCCAGGAGGTGGGTAGGTTTCTGCGGTCGTATTGCCAGGACCGACCCAGCGAGTGGTCTAGGTACGTCCCATAGGCGGGACATGGCCCAAAACTCACTCCGTCACGAAACCTACCCCTCCGCTTGCCCTGCCGGAAGCTGGCGCTGCAGTGTGTGGGGCCCTTCAAAGTCCTGAGGAGGATAAACGAGGTGTGTTATCGATTACAACTCCCTTCCTATTATCGTATTAACCCCTCGTTTCATGTGTCTCTCCTCAGGCCGGTGGTAGCTGGTCCCCTGCAGGATGGTGAGGTGCCGGAGGTCCCTCCTCCCCCTCTGGACATCGAGGGGTCCCGGCGTACACGATACGGGCCATTCTGGACTCGAGACGCCGGGTGAGGGGCCTGCAGTACCTCGTGGACTGGGAGGTGTACGGTCCGGAGGAGAGGTGCTGAGTACCGGTGGGGGACATCTTGGATCCGTCAATGTTGAGGGATTTCCATCGCCTCCATCCGGATCGCCCTGCGTTTCACCCTCCAGGTCGCCCTCGAGGCCGGTGTCGGCGTTGCTAAGCATTTGAGTGCAAAGTTTGCAAATCTTTCTTCTGAAGACATGAATATAAATATGAAAACATAGTCTGCTATGTCAGTCATAGTGAAGGTCTTTGACTCCTCTGCATCAATAGGGTTGGAACCATAGCCGCGGGAAGTAGGGGTGTTGAGAGCGCTGCAGCACCCCGGAAAACATACAAAAATACAAAAATTATATATTAAATCATCGCTGCACCCCCACCCCCAAACTACTTCCGTGGCTATGGTTGGAACCATGGTCTTCCATACACTGAACTAAAGCAAACGCATCACACAATCCAAAACATGTTACACTTCACCCCCTTTTGACCTCTACATCCAAGTCAGAACACCACTGTGACTGCGGACTCAGACTGTGTTAGCCCACTGAGCTAAAGCCGGTAGCCTAGCGGTTAGAGTGTTGGGCCAGTAACCGAAAGGTCTCTGGTTTGAATATCAGAGCCAGCAAAGTGAAAAGTCTGTCGATGTGCCATTCAGCTAGGAAGTTTACCCTAATTTGCTCCAGGGGATCTGTACTACTCTGGGTGACCCTGTAAAACAACACATGCACCTATCTGGTGTATGTGACAATAACAAATATTTTTTTTGTATAGGCATTAGCTCTGAGTGTCAACGCAGGTCTTCAGGTCTCACTCAGGCAAGGTTATTATCTGAGCGTGGTTCACCGCTTGTCTTGAGGTCCATCCCTCACAGTGAACAACCCCCTTAGGTCCTAGAGACTCTACTTATACTGCACATAACTCATTAGAATTGACTACAGTATCACACCGCATCAACCCTAACACCAATTATTCCACCGACTCAAGCTTAATCAGCATAACAGCCCACTTCACAACTTCTTCATTATCATGTCATTATCATTGTATAGGGCAACATGTCTTGGTGTGCATATGGTGTCTTGGTGTATAGGCCCTATTAGCAATCATGTCATAAACTTAAAGTATTGCAAGTCAATTCCATACATTGGGAGAGTAAATTAGGCTTATTCGTTATACATGATCCTGAGAGACACAATGTTGGAGCGGTCAAA
This sequence comes from Oncorhynchus tshawytscha, assembly GCF_018296145.1. Classification (NCBI taxonomy): domain Eukaryota; kingdom Metazoa; phylum Chordata; class Actinopteri; order Salmoniformes; family Salmonidae; genus Oncorhynchus; species Oncorhynchus tshawytscha. Next base: position 47,194,323 of record NC_056430.1, read on the forward strand.
TAGCCTACAGTGAGAATAGAGCCGTGTTTGTCACTTTTGTCGATGTTCCATGTTTTAAAGATTATCCGGCCTAATTACATTTTATTGGAATGTATTTGTGTTCACAGCCAATGAATAATGCTAATCTAAGACCATGTTGGGAAACTCCATCCCTTGCATTAATTAATAATGGGAGCTGGAATAATGAGAATAAATAAGATTAGGTTAACCAACGGGCGAGATTTTTTTTCGCAGTCCGGAGAAAACACAGTGGGTGTGTGGAGAGGTTCGCCTAATGAGGTAAGGACATAACAATAGCAATTTGTGCTGCGCGTCATTTTGTGGCTGTAGATGTGTACTGCTGTTGGCGTGCGTGCGTGCGCGCGTGTATTGTTTGCTGCTGAGTCAGGCGCGTCCACTCTCCATCAACACGGTCTGTTGCTCTATCCCAGTCTCTCTCGCTCTCTCCGTGCATTACCTCCCCACTTTTCTTCCTCTGCCCAGTGGACTTTGTTTTGTACAGCGACGTCAATTTTCATTGGATAAAGCGGTGGCATGAGTGCCAGGAATATTGAGGTGCTGGTTTCTCCGCGTCGTTTATTTTTTTTTTAGCTATTGACAACTTGTTTATTTTTTAGCGCAGTGGTAGTCCACGGCGCCGGCTGGATCCAACCAGTAGTGTTTACATTCCTTTACATTACCGTAAACTGTAAGAGGTTTTGCTTTATGAATGAACAACGAGAAGGAAATACAGGGGATTTTGAAACTCTTCAACCGCGGTCGTGGGGAGCGAGTCACCGATATGAGGGATTAACGTCCCCATACTCGGGACTCATTGCGGAAAAGCCTCTCACTGCGGACCCATGTGAAAACGCACGGTGGGAGAACGTGTTCAAGGCATTGACCAGCAGAAACCCGTGGTGACCATGTAAGTTGCTGTCTGCACCTCATGAATTGATGCAGAAGACTGGGTAGCCTACTTTCCTCCCGCGTTTCTACTGTGTGCTTGTACCACGCATGTTTTTGCCAATAATGGGCTATGAATGGGATAATTGCATAATAATAATTCAATTCTCAATTGTTTTTTTAATCTAAACAAATCTGACAGAGCAACGCCTGTCGGTGTCATTCGCTCAATGACACAACCTGATGCAGTGTCTCCGTGATAGACATGTATAATAAGAGGAAAAGGCTCTTAATTCCCTCCTTGTTGCATCTCTCACAGGCGCAGTATTAGAGACACGTTCACCTGACTTCCCCCTAATTCCCTCCTTTGCAGCATCCCACACTGCATTTGAGAGACACATCACATTCACCCTACCTACCCCCATAGTGTACCAGGCAGCACACCATATCTGTCAGCCCATCTCTGCTTGTCTGGTTCCTAATGGGTCTGACCCTGACTGTGTCCCCCCCATCTGGTGTGCTTTACTTACAGGTCCATTCATATTGTTGCGCTGGGCAGTGAGTGCCCCGGGGGAGTGGGGCCAGGAGAAGAGGCCATGGGTCAGGGCCAGCTCCAGGGGGGCCTGCTGTGGAGTTATTTGGGCCACGGCGCCATGGCCGGAGGGCCTGAGGAGAGCAGCCTGTCCAACCCGGCCTTCATGGAGTACACGTCCCACGTTTTTGGAGACGTCACTGTGGTGGTGCAGGACTGCCCTAGCTGGGTAAGTGTGTGTGTGTGTGTTTTGGCTCTGGAGATGTTGGGGTGGGTGATTATTTTTATATTATTTCAAAATGTTTTTCGCTGCATTGTTGGGAAGGGCCCTAAAGTAAGCATTTCACTGTTAGTCTACTTTCCTGAGCTTTGTCTTCACCCAACGGTGGCTAATCTTTTCCCTTTCAGAATAGATTTCATTAGTGGAGACAGATGTAGGTTATCAGGGGCCAAGCCAGACCAATAAGCAGGCAGGGAAAAATGCATTTGTATGGTCAGATTAGTATTGTTGTTATAAAGGAGTGAGTCACTCTTCCAGCCACTGTTTGTGTTTGTTTACCTGGCTTCCTTGAGTGTGAGGAGCGCTCTTGAGATGCACATGCATTTTGAATTCCGAAACTGTTTTCAGCAAGGGCAGTGGAACAAATCTGACCACTTCTTCTCAGGTCTGATGGAGACTGATTACAAGTCGCAATTAACAGTTATTTTTTAGGGGGAGTGGGGCTTAAACTGGATCTGGGAAACGGGCCCTATAATGTTGATACTAAAAACACCAGCCCCTTGTGTCACACTTAAACAGCCTTGGTTATCAGTGCAACTTGTAGTGCAGATATTTAGGGGTCTCGGGCATGACAGTACGTGGCCTTCAGATTGCAGGACTGCATAGGACAAAGGCAAAGCAGCTAGCAAAGTACTGCTCTGTGTCAGCTGTCATTGGCAGCCTAGCAGTTTGGAGAAAAATATATCCGTGTCCTGTAAAATGTTTGAATCCTCGACTGTAATGTGATTTGTGGATTCAAATAAAGTATTTAAAATGTGTGTATGTACTCTGTGTGTGGACAGGATCTGTTGGACAGTGACTGGGCCAGTGTGCGGAGCGTTCTAGAACAGGCTGACATCCTGGTCATCAAGTACTCGATCAACGACAAGATGGCCTTCCAGCAGGTGCGCAACGGATATGCCCCTAGACTCCGCCCCCTGCTACGTCACTGGGGCGTGCCCGTCATTTTGGTTGCTGTGGGCGCACGCCTAAACGGTGAGATCCCATTGGTCTATCCTTGACCACAACACCATTTTGTCCTGTTGGGACATGTTGTGTCTTCTTGTGCTGTATTACCATGCACTTACCACATGCCAGGTCATCATCTTAAATAAAATACAAATCTTAATGGACCTGCCTGGCTAAATAAGGATGATATTTTGTATCATGAGTCAAGTGGTGAAGTTTTGCTAGGCAGTCTTACATTCCGTTGCAGTCAGTGGTTGCCTCATAGCACTTAGAGTATAGAAATATTGACAATGATTGGTTATGTGGCCTCACACCATTCATAAAAGGTTATGACATCCAACCATGTTTATGACATTTGACTCAACACTGTTTTTACGATCCAATAAACCCAAACTAATATCATCCAAAAATCACAGAATTTTGAGTCTTTTGAAATAGCCTTAATTAATTGATCTTTATATTTGCAAATTTGACAAATATGGCTTACCAAACGATTGCTACATTACATACTCTCGGAGCAGGAACAATTGCTGAAGGAGTGGATTTGTCTTTTCCCTGTCCTTTCAGTTAAGAGCATGATGCTCATCTTATGATTCAATCTCAAACAGGCCCCAGGATTTTGTCTCTAAGTAATGTCTTTGTGGCTAAAACAACAAACAAACCAAGCATAATTTGATGCAAGAAAAAAGTAGGCAAAGTCCAAAGCCTGACACACACACACACACAAAGAACCACAGTACATTTTGGTGGTACAGTGTGGTACATGTAGCATTGCCCAGGTCGGTGGTATTAAACTAGCAAAGTATTAACCATCAAGCCCACTTTAATGTCTATATGCGTGACCATAAGTCATTTTCATTTCATATAAACAAATCCAGGACATTCATGATGGGTTACTTTTTAGCACAGTGAGATGCTTTTAGATCTTGCCAGAGCTTCATTGCAAGATGATAATAGTATTTGATAACTCTTTGGTGGTGAGAGAGGGGCCTTGTGGGATAGTGGTGGACCTGACACTATGTTTTTGTGTTGTTTTGTCACTGCTTTTATTGTCTATGCTAAAACTATCCCCTAATGAATGTGGAGAATGACAGCTGTGTTTCCTGTTGCCTTGGTTTAGGAGACCACCTAGGGCAGAATCATTGCAGGACACGTCACATACTGTACACACACACACCACAGACAGTGTCTGGTGTTCACTCTATGCCTGTAGTTTTATTAGCAGAGTGATTTATCCCTTGCATTTGGCACTGAGCAGACCGCCACACTCTTTCTGTCTCTCTCTCTGGCTCCTTCTCTGCTTTTATGCTGTTTCTGTATCTCTTTACTCCTCCCTCCATTTCCCTGTAATTTTCTCTTCATATTCTCACACTCTGACTGTCTCTCTGCATGTAGGCTACAGTATTCGCATGCACGGTGTGCCTCTGTGCATGCATTGTAAATCTGTCTGAATTTCAGTATGTGGTTATATCTTTGATGGATAAAAGAAAATCTTGATATGTTCTGCTGGAAGTTCTGTGGGTAATATCTATTTTTTGCAGGTGTGCGTTTAGAGGAGGTAAATGTTGTCCTGTCTCACTCACCTCTTCTCTGTCCCCTCACTGTCCAGATGAGGGGCCCCCCTGCACGTGCCCCCTGTGTGCATCAGACTGGAGCAGCTGTGTCCCCCATAGTGAGGGCCTGCAGCTCTCTAGGGACCTGGGGGCCACTTACCTGGAGCTGCCCTCTCTGAACCATGTCTTTGTGGGTCGCTACTTTGGCAGCGTGGTGAGTGTCGGCATCAGCCAGTTATGAACGGATTATATTGTTTGATGGTGTGATATATGATTGGAGTGTTCTATGTTATCAATCATCATCGATGATGCAGATGGCAAATTATTGGCCATTGTACTAGTGAAGATAAGAATGGGGACTGGCTGCTATGTGATTAAAATGTTTTATTGGTGTGTGTGGGTTTATTCTAACAAGCGTGCGTTTGTGTATGTTTTCAGCTGGAGTACTTCATGATTCAGTGTTTGAAGCAGAAGGCCAAAGAGAGGCCGGAGAAGAGGCGGAGCAACAAGCTGAATGAGCCCCACCCCCCTCATCTGGAACAGCCAGGTGAGAGACTGGCATTGCAAGATGAGAAGCCCCTTTAAATAATTTATATGCGTCTTTGTATGGTATCAACTTTACTTGTGGTGTTCCTCAGGGTTTAATTTTCAGCCCTTTCTTGTTCTCTCTGCACATGCTGCTGTTGTTGTTAACATGCTACTAGATATTATTGTTAACTTAAATTATATTTAACATTTTTAAATCAGCCAACAGTTTGAGTTTGAACTAAATCGATAGCAGACACAGATTAGTGGAATAGTGTTAAGATTTCTTCGACAATTGCTCCAGTATAGTAGATTCATTACTTTTGGGGATTTATTATTGCATGGATCTAAAGTCTGTGAGATCTGAGATGAGAAAGCCAGGGCTATTTTGGGCTCATGGACTTAATTTTGAATTATGAAAAGAGAGTAATTGCACACATCCAAACATGCCACAGGAGACAAATAAAGCAATGAAAATGAATACAGACTCACCGTTTGCTGCTCCTAAAGAACAGTTAGTGAAGCTTAGTGATAGTACTACAATACTTAAGTGACGAAGATCATATCATGTTGGTTGAAACATTGTTGAAACGTTGTCACTTCAATAGAAGATCGCATTTCTGTGTAGCAAACAGTTAGTGGACAATTTTCTTCCCTTACTAAATATAGAATATAGCCTTTCATTGCTTTATCAAAGTTTCGAATCATCTGTTAGTCAGCCCTTCACCCTATAGTGTTTATTTTATTCTTTATTCCTGTAAATGTGCTATTACAAATTTGACACCTATCTGTGTTCATGGACACAGAAATAGAACACACGGCTAAGCCGGCCGTGACCAGGAGTCCCATAGGGTGGTGCACAATTGGCCCAGCGTCGTCCAGGTTAGGGGAGGGTTTGGCCGTGGTGCTTTACTTGGCTCATCGCACTCTAGCGACTCCTTGTGACGGGCTGGGCTCCTGCAGGCGGATTTCGGTTGTCAGTTGAACAGTGTTTCCTCCAACACATTGGTGCAGCTGGCTTCCGGTTTAAGCGAGCGGGTGTTAAGAGATACGGCTTGGCGGGTCATGTTTCGGAGGACGCATGACTCGACCTTCGACTCTCCTGAGCCTGTTGGGGAGTTGCAGCGATGAAATAAGATCGTAATCACGTAATTGGGGAGAAAAAGGGGGCAGAAATAAAAAAATAAAAAAATCTAAAATAAAAATACGAACACACGGCTAAGCTACAGTTAACGTACTGAATATAGCAGCCTTCCATGTTGCTATGTCTGATGAACTTTGGCCTGGTGATTGACAGATAAGAGCAACACTGCCAAAGTGGGTGCGTGGGTGGGCTGGCTTGGCTGGTGCCCGTCCAACTACTTAACTTTCTCTCGTTATAGTGCACAGTCCATGAAATATGAAGTGCATTGATTCCTGGACAGCCTTGCCTGTATACCAGGCTAAAACAGAGTGGCCATAAAAAAGTGATGAGGTGCACAGGGGTACAGCATGGATTAAGCATAAATAGGTTTATAATAGAACAGTGATTTACATACCTTCACACTCTCTCGCTCTGTTTACCTTTTACTTAATATTCTCTGCTTTTCCCTCATCCCTCGTTCCCACGCCCAACTCCCTAAGCTAACTGTCTGATCATCTTTCTGTTCTCCCTCTTTTTTTTCTCATCAATCCTTTATTCTTTCGCCCCCTCTTTCAACCTTCTCCCCTCCATCCATTTTCTGTCTGTTTCTTTCTCTTGATCTCTCTCTCGCTAACCTTCCCCATTTTTATTCCATCCGAGCCACATACGTAACAATGTTGACACTACTTACTCCTCCCCTTTTCCCTCTGTGCTTTTACTCTCCTCTCTCATTCCAACATCTCATCTCCTCTCTTCCCTTTTCTCCCACGACTCCCCCTTTCCTGTACCCATCTCTCACTCCATCCCTTCAGCGCGTCTTCCCCCCATCCGAGTGGAGGAGTCCAGCTTCTCTAAGGACCTACAGTGGCTGCTGGAGCGTGGCGGCCAGTTCGCCGACGTGGCCTTCTACTCTGGGGACTCTGGCAAGGAACTGGGCTGGGGGCACGCCGCTGTGCTCTGTGCTGTCAGTCCCTATTTTAGACAGCTGCTGCTGGGCCCCAAGGCCAGGGAGAGGCCCATATCGCGCTGCGCCTGCCGGGGGGATGGCCGGGGGGATGGTGGCCCCCCATCGCTGCTCTCCACCTGGGATGGGGGCCTGGGCATGGAGGACGGGTCGCGGCCCGACGGGCATCTGGCTGGACGGCTATCGCGCCTGGTGGTGAAGGACCCACTGCTGTGCCTGTGTCTATGGGAGACACTCATGTTCCTCTACCGAGGTAAACTACTGGTTTAAGTTCTGTTGTTTTGAAACAAGCTTAAATGTCAAAGTTAGTTTAAGTGCCAAGTGCTTTAAGCATGTGGATCAGCACTAGAGAGCGAGGCTTTAGCTAAGTGAGCTAATGTCTGCTTTGGTAGGTGCAATCATTTGCAGTGGATAATTTCCCATCACTGTATGAAACATCCTGCTATGACTCTATCCGTAGTCTCCATGGTGTGTGTGTGTGTGTGTGTGTTGGCTGTGCTTAGTCATGGTACCACATAAAGATCATCAGTGTTTAATTAAGATGATTTTACCCTCCATTTACCCTGCATTGTGAACCAAACTAACCAATTAACCTTTTCCTTGAGTCGACCTACCGTTGTCTTGGAGGAAATTTCAGCAGTTGATTTTCAGCGAGAAAGCTTTATGTCACAGCTTGGAATTAATCTCCTGAATGAGGTGTTTGTGGGATATTACCCTGCGCTGGGTGTTTAAATTAATCCTTGTATCAGCTAAAGTACCTCCATAAAAAGTGATGAGCTAATACCCCTATAACTCACCTCCTCCTGCTGCAATGGTCTGTTTGCCTTCATATATGAAGGAATACTCCACCCACCCCTTCAACCTTCAAGGCTGCCTGAAGGACTGTTGTTTGATGATTTCAAGGAATATGCTAATTGAAAGAGTTTTCCTGCCTATTCCTTGGGATACTAACTCACGGTCAATGGTTTTTCTTTCTCACAGGTACTTTCTGAAAAGTAGGCCACTGTGATGTAGTTATGAGTGTCACTCCTATGCGACTCTGTGGATCTTTTCGTATTTGCATTGGTGTTCCTACAATATTATGTTATATGAGAGAGAGTACACAAAGTTGTTTATATTTGAGTCAATAACCATGTTTCCAACCACAGTTTTTATGCGAGTGATGGAAGTTTCGGTACGATTTCATTCTGGTGACATGATGATCGAAGCTTGACTGCCATTTGACAAATAAATATTCTCGCTCTTATCCATAATAATCTCATCATTTTAGACTACCCGAACAGCCTACCCGCACTGTATCTGTGAGCTGTTGTCTAGAATGCATATGACAAGACTAGAATAGGCCCATATGCTATTTAACTCAACAGTTTTTGTGACAAAACCACCGGTAGAGTTGAAAATGCGATGGAAACATATTGCAATTTAGATTTGTATTCGGTAGATGAAAAAGTACATTTTGTCTGCACTACGTCATCGCAGACTGATTTTTATGCGTAAACAAGTCAGTTGGTTAAAACACTCCACTGGTGGGGAAATTAGCATATTTTCTTTATGCAGATTTATGTGGTAGCATATGTATTCGTTTTTCTGTGGTAGCCTATATATTAGTATTAGGGTTTATGTGAGTCTGTGTCCGGGGTATATATGAGTATATCTGTTTCCGTGGTATGAGTATTATAGTGTTTCTATGGTATGCATGAGTGTTTATACACTGAGTATACCAAACATTAGGAACACCTTCCTAATATTGAGTTACACCCTTCCCCCCAATTTGTCAGGCCATATACTCTATAAGGTGTCAAGCGTTCCACAGGGATTCTGGCCCATGTTGACTCCAATGCTTCCCACACTTGTGTCAAGTTGACTGGATGTTCTTTGGGTAGTGGACCATTCATGAGACACACGGAAAACTGTTGAGTGTGAAAAATCCAGCAGTATTGCAGTTCTTGACACAAACCGGTGCACCTGGCACCTACCTCTGTACCCCGTTTGAAGGCACTTAAATCTTTTGTCTTGCACATTCACCCTCTGAATGGCACACATGCACAATCCATGTCTCAATTGTCTCAATCTTCTTTAACCTGTCTCCTCCCCTTCATCTACACTGATTGAAGTGGATTTAACAAGTAACATCAATAAGGGATTATGGCTTTCACCTGGTCAGTCTGTCATGGAAAGAGCAGGCGTTCTTCATGTTTTGTATACAGACTCAATACTGTATATGAGTGTCTGTTTTTGTGGTATACAGTGGCAGGAAAAAGTATGTGAACCCTTTGCAATTACCTGGATTTCTGCATAAATTGGTCATCAAATTTGATCTGGTCTTCATCTAAGTCACAATAGACAAACGCAGTGTGCTTAAACTAATAACACACAAAGTATTTTTCTTGTCTATATTGAATATATAATTTAAACATTCACAGTGTAGGTTAGAAAAAGTATGTGAACCCCTAGGCTAATGACTTCTCCAAAAGCTAATTGGAGTCAGGAGTCAGCTACCCAGGAGTCCAATCAATGAGATGAGTTTGGAGATGGTTGGTTAGAGCTGCCCTATAAAAATACTCACAAAATTTGAGTTTGCTATTCACAAGAAGCATTGCCTGATGTAAACCATGCCTTGAACAAAAGAGATCTCAGAAGACCTACGATTAATAATTATTGACTTGCATAAAGCTGGAAAGGGTTACAAAAGTATCTCTAAAAGCCTTAATGTTCATCAGTCCACGGTAAGACAAATTGTCTATAATTGGAGAAAATTCAGCACTGTTGCTACTCTCCCTAGGAGTGGCCATCCTGTAAAGATGACTGCAAGAGCACAGCGCAGAATGCTCAATGAAGTTTAGAAGAATCCTAGTGTCAGCTAAAGACTTATAGAAATCTCTGGAACATGCTAACATCTCTTGACGAGTCTACGACACGTAAAACACTAAACAAGAATAGTGTTCATTGGAGGACACCATGGAAGAAGCCACTGTTGTCCAAAAAAAACATTGCTGCACGTCTGAAGTTAGCAAATGAGAACCAGGATGTTCCACAGCGCTACTGGCAAAATATTCTGTGGCCAGATTAAGCTAAAGTTGAGTTGTTTAAAAGGAACACACAACACTATGTGTGGAGATAAAAAGGCACAAGCACATCAACATCAAAACCTCATCCGAACTCAAAAGTATGGGGGAGGGAGCATCATGATTTGGGGCTGCTTTGCTGCCTCAGGGCCTGGACAGCTTGCTATCATCTACAGAAAAATGAATTCCCGAGTTTATCAAGACATTTTGCAGGAGAATGTAAGGCTATCTGCCGCCAATTGAAGCTCAACAGACGTTGGGTGATGCAACAGGACAACGACCCGAAACAGAGAAGTAAATCAACAACAGAATGTCTTCAACAGAAGAAAATACGCCTTCTGGACCTCAACATGATTGAGATGCTGTGGCATGACCTTGAGAGCGGTTCACACCAGACATTCCAAGAATATTTCTGAACTAAAACAGTTTTGTAAAGAGGAACGGTCCAAAATTCCGCCTGATCCGCAACTACAGAAAATGTTTAGTTGAGGTTATTGCTGCCAAAGGAGAGTCAACCAGATATTAAATCCAAGGGTTCACATACTTTGCCCACATTGTAGGGAGGTCATACAGGCACGTGGAGGCCACACACACTACTGAGCCTCATTTGGACTTGTTTTAAGGACATTACATCAAAGTTGGATCAGCCTGTAGTGTGGTTTTCAAACTTTAATTTTGAGTGTGACTCCAAATCCAGACCTCCATGGGTTGATAAATTTGATTTCCATTGATCATTTTTGTGTGATTTTGTTGTCAGCACATTCAACCATGTAAAGAAAAAGTATTTAATAAGAATATTTCATTCATTCAGATCTAGGATGTGTTATTTTAGTGTTACCTTTATTTTTTTGAGCAGTGTATATTTTATATTTGAGATTCTTCAAATAGCCACCCTTTGCCTTGATGACAGCTTTGCACACTATTGGCATTCTCTCAACCAGCTTCACCTGGAATGATTTTCCAACAGTCTTGAAGGAGTTCCCACATATGCCTTGCACTTGTTGGCTGCTTTTCCTTAACTCTGCGGGCCGACTCATCCCAAACCATCTCAATTTGGTTGAGGTCGGGGGATTGTGGAGACCAGGTCATCTGATGCAACACTCCATCACTCTCACACAGCCTGGAGGTGTGTTGGGTCATTGATCTGTTGAAAAATAAATTCTAGTCCCACTAAGCCCAAACCAGATTGGATGGCGTATCGCTGTGGTAGCTATGCTGGTTAAGTGTGCCTTGAAGTTTAAATAAATCACAGACAGTGTCACCAGCAAAGCACCTACACACCATCCATAACACCACCTCCTCCATGCTTTACAGTGGGAAAAACACATGCGGAGATCATCCGTTCACCCACACAAATCTCCAATTTGGACTCCAGACCAAAATACACATTTCCACCGGTCTAATGTCAATTGCTCGTGTTTCTTGGCCCAATCAAGTCTCTTCTTCTTATTGGTGTCCTTTAGTAGTGTTTTTTGCAGCAATTCAACCATGAAGGCCTGATTCACACAGTCTCCTCTGAACAGTTGATGTTGAGATGTGTCTGTCACTTGAAGTCTGTGAAGCATTTATTTGGGCTGCAATTTATGAGGCTGGTAACTCTAATAAACGTGTCCTCTGCAGCAGAGGTAACTCTGGGTCTTCCATTCCTGTGGCGGTCCTCATGAGAGCCAGTTTCATCATAGCGCTTGATGGTGTTTGCGACTGCACTTGAAGATACTTTAAAAGTTCTTGAAATGTTCCGCATTGACTGACCTTCATGTCTTAAAGTACTGATGAACTGTCGTTTCTCTTTGCTTATTTGAGCTGTTTTTTTCTCAAACGCATTAAGAAGGAACTAAATTCCACAAATTAACTCCCTCATTGTCGTCACACGTCATCGGAGTGTGCAGCTGAACACTGTATGCTGGAAAACACCCGGTTTGTTATTTTTGATTAAAACAAAACCGCTACATATATTGCTAGAACCTATTTTTTAGATTTTAAATATCAGACATTTGAAAGATCTAGTTTTGACCGTCATAATACCTCTGACGGCAGTAACTTTACGAGCACTAATTATGGCCAATTTAGACTGAGAATAGTATCTAGTTATGGTAAGGGGTGAAGTAAGTATAGCCAGTTATAATTTTAATGGTTTAGCAGATTATAAAAAAAGATCAGTCTTTACGTGGCTAAAAGAAAAGGAATATAACTGTTTACAGGAAACACACTCTACATCCTTAGATGAAGTTGTGTGGAAAAAGGAATGGGGTGGTGAAATATTTTCTGTCATGGACAAAGGAACTCAAAAGGTATGATATTAACAAAAAATTTGATCTGAATGTGCAAATAGTTGGGAATTATTCGCAATTTTAGGTGGATCTTTTTAATATGAAAGTGGACGAAAAAGAGATTTGGCTCATTAATCTTACAGTGGGGCAAAAAAGTATTTAGTCAGCCACCAATTGTGCAAGTTCTCCCACTTAAAAAGATGAGAGGCCTGTAATGTTCATCATAGGTACACTTCAACTATGACAAAATGAGAAAAAAAATTCCAGAAAATCACATTGTAGGATTTTAATGAATTAATTTGCAAATTATGGTGGAAAATAAGTATTTGGTCACCTACAAACAAGCAAGATGTCTGGCTCTCACAAACCTGTAACTTCTTCTTTAAGAGGTTCCTCTGTCATCCACTCGTTACCTGTATTAATGGCACCTGTTTGAACTTGTTATCAGTACAAAAGACACCTGTCCACAACCTCACAGTCACACTCCACACTCCACTATGGCAAAGACCAAAGAGCTGTCAAAGGACACCAGAAACAAATTTGTAGACCTGCACCAGACTGGGAAGACTGAATCTGCAATAGGTAAGGAGCTTGGTTTGAAGAAATCAACTGTGGGAGCAATTATTAGGAAATGGAAGACATACAAGACCACTGATAATCTCCCTCGATCTGGGGCTCCACGCAAGATCTCACCCCGTGGGGTCAAAAGGATCACAAGAACGGTGAGCAAAAATCCCAGAACCACACGGGGGGACCTAGTGAATGACCTGCAGAGAGCTGGGACCAAAGTAACAAAGCCTACCATCAGTAACACACTACGCCGCCAGGGACTCAAATCCCGCAGTGCCAGACGTGTCCCCCTGCTTAAGCCAGTACATGTCCAGGCCCGTCTGAAGTTTGCTAGAGAGCATTTGGATGATCCAGAAGAAGATTAAGAGAATGTCATATGGTCAGATTAAACCAAAATATAACTTTTTGGTAAAAACTCAACTCGTTGTGTTTGGAGGACAAAGAATGCTGAGTTGCATCCAAAGAACACCATACCTACTGTGAAGCATGGGGGTGGAAATATCATGCTTTGGGGCTGTTTTTCTGCAAAGGGACCAGGACGACTGATCCGTGTAAAGGAAAGAATGAATGGGGCCATGTATCGTGAGATTTTGAGTGAAAACCTCCTTCCATCAGCAAGGGCATTGAAGATGACACGTGGCTGGGTCTTTCAGCATGACAATGATCCCAAACACACCACCCGGGCAATGAGGGAGTGGCTTCGTAAGAAGCATTTCAAGGTCCTGGAGTGGCCTAGCCAGTCTCCAGATCTCAACCCCATAGAAAATCTTTGGGGGGAGTTGAAAGTCCGTGTTGCCCAGCAACAGCCCCAAAACATCACTGCTCTAGAGGAGATTCACATGGAGGAATGAGCCAAAATACCAGCAACAGTGTGTGAAAACCTTGTGAAGACTTACAGAAAACGTTTGACCTCTGTCATTGCCAACAAAGGGTATATAACAAATAATTCAGATAAACTTTTGTTATTGACCAAATACTTATTTTCCACCATAATTTGCAAATAAATTCATAAAAAATCCTACAATCTGATTTTTTTTCCTCATTTTGTCTGTCATAGTTGAAGTGTACCTATGATGAAAATTACAGGCCTCTCTCATCTTTTTAAGTGGGAGAACTTGCACAATTGGTGGCTGACTAAATACTTTTTTGCCCCACTGTATATATAAGTAGTATAGTGTTTCTATGATATACAGTGCATTTGGAAAGTATTCAGACCCCTTGACTTTTTCGACATTTAAATTGTTTTGTTGTCCTCATCAATATACACACAATACCCCATAATGACAAAGCAAAAACTTTTTTAGACATTTTTGCATTAAAAAACAACAACTTAAATATCACATTTACATAAGTATTCAGACCCATTACTTAGTACTTCGTTGAAGCACGTTTGGCAGCGATTACAGCCTCGAGGCTTCTTGGGTATGACGCTACGAGCTTGGCACACCAGTATTTGGGGAGTTTCTCCCATTCTTCTCTGCAAATCCTCCCAAGCTCTGTCAGGTTGGATGGGGAGCATCGCTGCACAGCTATTTTCAGGTCTGTCCAGAGATGTTCAATCGGGTTCATGTCCGGGCTCTGGCTTGGCCGTTCAAGGACATTCAGAGACTTGTCCCGAAGCCACTCCTGTGTTGTCTTGGCTGTGTGTTTAGGATCATTGTCTTGATGGAAGGTGAATATTCGCCCCAGTTTGAGGTCCTGAGCACTTTGGATCAGGTTTCATCAAGGATCTCTGTACTTTGTTCTGTTCATCTTTCCCTCGATCCTAACTAGTCTCCCAGTCCCTGCTGCTGAAAAATATCCCCACAGCATGATGCTGCCACCACAATGCTTCACCGTATGGATCAGTTTCCACCAGACGTGACACTTGGCATTCAGGCCAAATAATTCAATCTTGGTTTCATCAGACTTGAGAGTCCTTTAGGTGCCTTTTGGTAAACTACAAGCGGGCTGTCATGTGCCTTTTACTGAGGAGTGGCTTCCGCCTGGCCACTCTACCATAAAGGCATGATTGGTGGGGTGCTGCAGAGATGAATGTCCTTCTGGAAGGTTCTCCCATATAGACAGAGGAACTCTGGAGCTCTGTCAGAGTGACCATCAGGTACTTGGTCACCTCCTTAACCAAGGCCCTTCTCTCCCGATTGCTCAATTTGGCCAGGCAGCCAGCTCTAGGAAGAGTCTTGGTGGTACCAAACTTCTTGAATTTAAGAATGATGGAGGCTACTGTGTTCTTGGGGACCTTGAATGCTGCAGACGTTTTTTGGTACCCTCCCCCAGATCTGTGCCTCGACACAATCCTGTCTCGGAGCTCTACGGACAATTCCTGACCTCATGGCTTGGTTTTTGCTCTGACATGTACCGTCAACTGTGGGACCTTATTTAGACAGGGGTGTGCTTTTCCAAATCATGTCCAATCAATTGAATTTACCATAGGTGTACTCCAATCAAGTTGTAGAAAAGTCTCAAGGATAATCAATGGAAACAGGATGCACATGTGCTCACTTTTGAGTCTCATAGCAAATGGTCTGAATACCTATGTAAATAAAGTATGTTTTTTAATTTTTTAATAAATGCACAAATTTCTAAAATGCTGTTTTTTTTGCTTTGTCAATATGGAGTATTGTGAGTAGATTGGTGTGAGAAATTTATTTATTCCATTTTAGAATAAGTCTGTAGCGTAACAGAATGTGGAAAAAAGGGGTCTGAATACTTTCCGAAGGCACTCTATACGGTATGAGTGTTTATATATTTTATATGAGTCTGTCTGTTGCTGTGGTATATATGTTATTTGTGTGCCTGTGGTTCTGGTGTGACCCAGGGGCGTGGGAGTGGGAGCACCTCCAGGAGGCCGTGGGGGAGAAGCTGAAGAACTCTCTGGCCGTGGCTCAACTCATGGACCGCGTCCGCTCCTTCATGGGCAGAGACAAGGTGACCCATGGTTAACATGGACTCGCACATGCAAAAAAAGACACCCTGTGATACCCTATTCCCCCATATAAGACAATACATGTGGTTCTGATCAAAAGCAGTGTACTAGCAGTGCACTAATTGATTGAATTGGGATAATGTTTACTCTCAGATTGAGCAAAGGGAATGGGATGTGGGCCGCCTTAACATCAGGAGACATGTGACATGCAGGTTCATAATTCGATCTGGTGACCAGGCTTGAGTTCCTTCTATTTCAATTCCATCAGAAGTGAAGTGCCACTTTTGCACTCATCATTTACATGTATCATTTCTCAATACAAGTCATACGCTTGGTTCCAATCCATCTACAGGATTGACTAAGCAGTTGAAAGTCAATGATTTGTGTACTCTAAACCAGCAGGCTCTGGCACAATGCGAGCGATGTTATATCACTGCAGCATAATGAAGCCAATGGGTTTGATATGCAGACTGCTCTGGAAGCGAGCCTGCCTGCCAGTCTGTTTCAGCATTAGCCAGCTCCATTGAGGCGGTCTTGGCAGGGAGGGCAGGGACAGTGGAGTTGGCCACTGCTGAGGCAGGCATGTAGACAGGCTATTTCTATGCCACGGGTGGGTGGTGGAGATGGAAGCTCAGAATGAATGGCACTCATGGTAGTAAATACCAACAGTGGTGGAATCCTCAGACATAACCCATGCTGTGTGTGTGTGTGTGTGTGTGTGTGTGTGTGTGTGTGTGTGTGTGTGTGTGTGTGTGTGTGTGTGTGTGTGTGTGTGTGTGTGTGTGTGTGTGTGTGTGTGTGTGTGTCTGTGTAGGGCTCCAGGGATACGCCTAACGCTCGGCCCACCCAGCTTGGTCCTCAGTCTCTGGTCAACCTCTTCAACTCTCCTCTCTACTCTGATGTCATCTTCATGGTGCAAGGCAAGTACACACACACACACACACACACACACACACACAAAGTCAACTTTTTTCTATTACACATGATTAACTGATTTCTTCACTGAGGGCCCTCAGGTAGTCAGTCCATTTCATTATTGCACCAGAGAAAAAATGCCATCAACATATTTAGGGTGCCTTGTATGACGTACACTTGATATACAATAGTCGTGGTGCTTTAGACATTCATGCCAGATTTTGTACAATTCTTCTGTTTTGTTTATAAGAGCTTAGTAATACTACAGACACCCTAATATTATGTTTACAGATGTTATATTATGTATACAATTTTATAAATGACTTTGCTGCAGAAACAGTACATCGTTTTTATGACAAACTCTCTCGCAGGGTGATGCCAAGCTCCAAGTTCATAAGCAATCATCTACAATAACCCATGTAATGAAATATATATATTTTTTAAATATGCCCGACACTTCAAAATGTATCCACTTTGCAGCATGTTCTTCACCTGCGCTGCACACAACTATAGAGGGCTGTCATAAGTGACACAATGCCTGTCAAGACTTCAAGACAACCATTAAGTCATGCTTTATAGCTGTCATAAGCTCTGGGTTAATTTAAACGACCCGTTCGGAGACAGTACATGAGCAGATCATTCTGTAGATGTGAAGCTGTAGAGGCTTGTCTGTTTCTTTAAAGAAAATGACAAAATACAGTGAATAGCTTTCGCTATTATCCTCCACTGTATCGTGAAGAGGCTAAAAACCTTCCACCTTACAATAGAGGTATATCAAGAGTGTGATTAGCAACACGTTACCGAAAGCTCTCTCTCTTCACCTGAACCATCATTCAACCCCGCTCCTCCTCAACTCTTCCCCAAGGCCTTGCTGGCATGGAGAATATGTTATCAGCAAAGTAACCTGGTAAAATAATGACTACATTCAAGCAATAAGGTCCGGGGGTGTATGGCCAATATACCACGGCTAAGGGCTGTTCTTGGCACGACACATCGCAGAGTGCCTGGACACAGCCCCTAGCTGTGGTATATTGGCCATATACCACAAACCCCCAAGGTGCCTTATTACTATTATAGACTGGTTACCAATGTAATTAAAAATAAATTGGTCATACCTTTGGTATATAGGTCTGATATACCCTGCTGTCAGCCAATCAGCATTCAGGGCTCGAACCACCCAGATTATATTTAAAAATAGACTGTGTTTCAGGGAGTGTGTTACCAGCTCACCGGGCGGTCCTGGTGGCTCGCTGCGATGTCATGGCGGCCATGTTCAGCGGGAAGTACGCGGAGGCACGGAGTCGGGTGGTGCCCATCCACGGAGTCTCCTCTGACACCTTCCTCTCCTTCCTGGAGTACCTCTACACTGACACCTGCTGTCCTGGTGGGTCCACTGCTGCAGGGCAGGAGCAAAAACAGGCACTTTGTAAAGGTCCCACTCTGGGTAAACATGGGTTAGGGCTAGACATGGCCTTGAGACCAGGGGTGGCCAAACCATCATTCTGGAGAACTATTGTTCCAACCTTGTTCTAACTTATGCTGCGTTTAGATGGTACGAGGTAGATGGCAAACCCGGATGTCATTGTTTTCAATAAAAGCACAATGGTAGACGGGACTTGTCGCCAGAGTTCAGATATTTTAATGTTGATTTGCCCTGTTTGTTACTGAAATCACCATAGCAACGCATACCATCGTGCTGGCTTGCTTTTGCATTCACCCTCTTTCTTGCTTTCTTGTTCCGCTATCCCGACTGGTATGACGTTTTTTGTGTGTCCCTCATCTAAACGCAGCATAACACTCAGTATTCAGCCAATTAAGGTCCTTATTATGAGCAGCTGATTCCCTAGAATAACAGGAAATTAGCTGTAAAAATTATATATTCTCTCAGCCTCATTGTGTAGAATAGCATGAGATTAGCTATAAAACTGCACATTTTTTCTTTAAGTCCCATGGCAATATGTGTAGAATTGCAGGAAATTATCTTTAGCTCAGACTAGGGGTGTAACAGCTCACCAAACCCAGTTTGGGTTGGTTTCGGTACAGTGGGAAAATGAAATGCCAACAGTTACTGCAGTAAATATTTGTTAATTTAAGAATATATTAAGTGTTGGTATTCATGTTTCCATATACTGTATGATCATGAGTCATAATGATGAGGGCACAATCAGGAATACCAACACATTGTATTTTCTTAAATGAAAACACGATTACTCATGAACAACACTAAGGTAAAGTGAAATATGTTTGTGAAATCAATGTGTAACCGTGGCTAAGATATTGTATAATGTTATCTTACAAAGAGAAAAATATGTGACTCACAAAGAGGGCGTGTCTGAGGCATGGTGCTTCACATTTCCTACTCCGGGGTAATGTGATGGGCTATCACTATTAAGTAGCTCTCTGTAGCCCTGGAGGTCCATCCATCTGTATTACGCAAAACACGGGGTGCATTGGCCAATTAATTGACAACATTTTGCTTTAGTTTGCTTATATAGAGCGGGTACTCCCAGTTTGCTGAAACGGGTGCGAGAGAGCCACGTTCATAATGTGGCTTGAGCACTTTCACGAGGTGCTGAAACCCCCTATTCTTCTCAACCACCGAGAATGGGCGCATATTCACGGCCAGGGGGGCAACTTTCACTGGGGACGGGCATATCCACCCCACATTCTGAAATGGCATTTTTGTCCCCCCAGTTTTGTCATTGGAATGTGATACAAAACGTGGCAATGGTGTGCTTTAGGACCATGCGGACGCCTCCAAGAGGTCGGGTAGGCTGTTTGGAGTGTTTATCCGACTGGATAAAAAAAAATATATATATATATATATACAATCCCCCCCCCACACACTTCTAAAGCCAAAGTTGCGCCTCTGTCCGCAGCTATAAACATACCTATCGCTCTAGTAATTTCTTTGGCCCGGTCAGAATCCGCTGCAAAGGGCTGCTTAAATGCAGAGGGGAGACAAAGTTGTGTTGTTTTTGTGTGTTTCTGTCTTGCTCTGTTAATAAGAAACATGGGCTGAAGTAGGCGTAAATGTGTCAACAAGTTTGAGGTGATGGCAGCTGCATAGGCTATACTCATTAAGCATTGTCGACATACTCGCTCTGTCCATCACCGTTGTAATCTACTGGGAAGCGCAAATGTTCCCAAACTAGAGATTTAAATTATGGAGAATTCTCCTCCGACCCCACCACTCGCCATTGAACAGAACTAGCTCCCAGCTGCAACAAAAGGATAGATTGAAATGCTCCAATTAAGATGAGAATTTTGATAACGTTGATGTTTTCTTATTTCAGATTTACTCAAGCCTATAGGCCTAGCGATTTTATATTTTAAATATATATTTTTATGTACAGTCAGGTTCACAGTGCGGGCCGAACAGAGGTCTCCATACTCAATGGTTCGGTACGAATACGTGTACCATTACACCCCTAGCTCAGACCTTGAAGGGGCCCCGCAAAACTGCGGTACGCCACTGTCCTGGGTCCTCGGTGCTGCTCAGTAGAGGCTGTGACATGATTTATGGTGGATTTACATGCTCAGATGGTATAAATAGTATCTCTTATGGCCTAAAGGGATTTGACTGTCAGCTCCCCAAAAAATTGACAGGCTGGGGGGACATCAAAAGAAATTGGAGTGGACACTGACCCTAGTACGATATGATAAATAGTACTGTAATGCCCAATTTGTTTGGAGGGTGAGCGAGTGAGTGTGAGTTATCTGGTCGTTGGTTTATTTTTCACAGCTGTGTGTAATGTGATATGATTGACAGTACAGCAAATGGAGACATTTGCTGTGGTCTGTGTGCGGTTTATAAATCCCAACAATGGCATGGATTTCAACCACAATTTACGATTTTCTAAATGAGGCTCCAGTATGTTTGACAGTGTCTATGTATGTGTGTCCAGCCAGTGTGTTGCAGGCCATGGCCGTGCTGGTCTGTGCAGAGATGTACCAGGTGAAGCGCCTGCAGCACCTGTGTGAGGTGTGTGTGTGCGCCTACCTCCAGAGCATGCCTAGCCGAGAGCTGGCATCAACCGGCATCAGTGTGATCCGGCTTCTCCGTAGGGCTAAGGTAGGTGTGTGAAAGATATTCTCCATTTCATCTTGGCACTCCTGTAGATCTGAAACGTTTGATAGGTGTGAGCAATATAGTGAAGATTCTCATACGCGTTTGATTCTTTAAAATCTACCAACATGGTCTCAGGGAAATCAATAGGATTTGGGAAGTTTTATTTGTACCCCTCCTTTTAGTATGATATGTTACAAATGGAATAGTGGTCATACATCATCATTCGAATTGGAGGAAATATAGTATTGTAATGAAACAGGCAGGGAGCAGGTCTCAAACCCTCAACCTTCTCGCCCGAAGTCCGGCGAGCTATCAACTGTGCCCCAAAAAACATGCACAAGCGGCAGAGTCGATATCTGCGCTTATAAACCCAGGGTTGTTACACTACTCCCTCCTTTCAAAGAGCGCGTCCTCATGCTAGCTTACGACTCTGTCTTATATGAACGCACTCCATTGGCCAAGCACACGCACTGTCGTGGATGCAAGGTCCGATCACTTCTGACACCAATGTAATGAAACAGGCAGGGAGCAGGTCTCAAACCCTCGACCTTCTAGCCCGAAGTCCAGCGCGCTATCGACTGTGCCCCAAAAGCATGCTCTAGCGGCAGAGTCAATATCCGAGCTTATAAACCCAGGGTCGTTACAGTATCATACTACTGTAACAATGGCGCCGTAGAAGAAGGCTGACGTTTTACGTGTCCCCAACTGATGGTGTTTTTTTGTTAGTTTATTTGCAACTTATTTTTTAAACTTATTTTGTACATAGTGTTCCGCTTATGTCTCTTATGATCGAAAATAACTTCTGGACTTCAAGACTGGGTTTACTCACCACGGACTGGCAGAATCCTTTTTTTACTTTTGACGAGTCTGACGCAAATGATATACTGCTTTCTCGGGAACAGGCCCAGATCCCCGTGATTTGGGTGAAGAGGAGGTGGAGAAAAAGGGTCCAGAGGGCGGGCTGCCTTTTGAGAATTCATAGGCGATCGAATAAACCTCCACTTCCTTCCATTCTGCTAGCAAATGTGCAATCTTTGGAGAATAAAACAGATGACCTAAGCGGGAAGATGAATCTACCAATGGTAATATCTTATGTTTCACGGAGTCATGGCTGAACGATAACACTATCAACATACAGCTGGCTGGTAATATGGCGGCATCTGGTAAGACAAGGGGCGACGGACTATGTATTTTTGTAAATAACAGCTGGTGCACAATATCTAAGGAGGTCTCAAGCTATTGCTCGCCTGAGGTAGAGTATCTCATGATAAGCTGTAGACCACACTATCTACCTAGAGAGTTTGTATTTTTCGTAGCTGTTTACATACCACCACAGACGGAGGCTGGCACTAAGACAGCATTGAATAAGCTGTATTCCGCCATAAGCAAACAAGAAAACGCCCACCCAGAGGCGGCGCTCCTAGTAGCCTGGGACTTTATTGTAGGGAAACTTCTCAGTTTTACCAAATTTCTATCAGCATGTTAAATATGCAAACGGAGGGAAAATAATTCTGCACCACCTTTACTCCAAATACAAAGCTCTCTCTCGCCCTCCATTTTGCAAATCTGACCATAATTCTGTCCTCCTGATTCGTGCTTACGAGTAAACATTAAAGCAGGAAGCACCAGTGACTAGATCAATAAAAAAAGTGGTCAGATGAAGCAGATGCTAAGCTACAGGACTGTTTTGCTAGCAGACTGGAATATGTTTCGGGATTCCTCAAATGGCATTGAGGAGTACACCACATCTGTCATTGGCTTCATCAACAAGTGCATCAATGACATTGTCCCCACAGTGACCGTACGTACATACCATAAGCCATGGATTACAGGCAACATCCAAACTGAGCTGACACTTTCAAAGGAGCGGGACTCTTAACCCAGAAGCTTATAAGAAATCCCGCTATGCCCTCCGACGAACCTTCAAACAGGCAAAGCGTCAATACAGGACTAAGATCGAATTGTACTACACTGGCTCTGATGCTCGTCGGATATGGCAGGGCTTGCAAACCATTACAGACTACAAAGGGAAGCACAGCCGAGAGCTGCCCAGTGACACGAGCCTACAAGACGAGCTAAACTACTTCTATGCTCGCTTCGAGGCAAATAACACTGAAACGTGCATGAGAGCATCAGCTGTTCCGGAAGACTGTGATCAAGTTCTCCGCAGCCGATGTGAGTAAGACCTTTAAACAGGTCAACATTCACAAGGCTGCAGGGTCAGATGGATTACCAGGACATGTACTGCGAGCATGCGCTGACCATCTGGCAAGTGTCTTCACTGACATTTTCAACCTCTCCCTGTCTGAGTCTGTAATACCAACATGTTTTAAGCAGACCACCATAGTGCCTGTGCCCAAGAACACCGAGGTAACCTGCCTAAATGACTACCGACCTGTAGCACTTACATCTGTAGCAATGAAGTGCTTTGAAAGGCTGGTCATGGCTAGGCCTGATCAACGACAAGACAGCCTATAGGGAGGTCAGTACACCAAGACCGTCGTGAAGAGGGCACGACAAAACCTATTCCCTCTCAGGAGACTGAAAAGATTTGGCATGGATCCTCAGATCCTCAAAAGGTTCTACAGCTGCACCATCGAGAGCATCCTGACCAGTTGCATCACTGCCTGGTATGGCAACTGCTCAGCCATCACTGGGGCCAAGCTTCCTGCCATCCAGGAACTCAATACCAGGCGGTGTCAGACGAAGGCCCTAACAATTGTCAAAGACTCTAGCCACCCTAGTCATAGACCATTCTCTCTGCTACCGCACGGCAAGCTGGACCGGAGTGCCAAGTCTAGGTCCAAGAGGCTTCTAAACAGCTTCTACCCCCAAGCCATAAGACTCCTGAACATCTAATCAAATGGCTACCTAGACTATTTGCATTGCCCCCCTTCTCTCTTTTACACCGCTGCTTCTCTCAGCTGTTATCATTATGCATAGTCACATTAATAACTACCTACATGTACATATTACCTCAACTAACCGGTGCCCCCACACATGGACTCCGTACCGGTACCCCCCTGTATATAGTCTCGCTATTGTTATTTTACTGCTGCTCTTTAATTACTTGTTACTTTTATTTCTTATTCTTATCCATATTTTGTAAACTGCATTGTTGGGTGGCGGCTCGCAAGTAAGCATTTCACTGAAAGGTCTACTACAGCTGTTGTATTCGTCGCATGTGACTAATAGAATTTGATACGCCATACCCGGTCGTACAATATCATACAAATTGGATGTCGTTAGCACCCAGCAGGTTAGGAGAATTTACATTGCAGGTTAGTAGAATAAGGTTAAGTGGAAGGGTTAGCTAAAATGCTACAGTCGTCCCCGACACGACCATGCAACCTTTGGGTTGCTAGACGGTCATGTTATATGCCAACCCGTCCAACTGCCCTACTTTTTGTTAAGTAATTCTAAGCATTATTTTATTGGTAATGTAACACGTCATAGCAAATAGAGATACAAATGTAAGTAACATACCCTACATCTGTTTAATATAGTCAGGGTGAATTTACAGAAGTAAGAAGCCTAGGGGAAGGATTTTGGATTCAGCAAGTGTATGTGTGTTCTGACACAAAATAGCTTATCTTCAGTAGCATCCACCACATTGCGTTCCACTCAGTGGAGGTATAGAGTGAGAGAAGACAGGGAAGTCACTTCAGACTATTCAGATGATGCACCCCTTGATGTTTCAATGTTTCTAATATTCAGTGCCAAAAAATAAATAATGTATGATTAAATAATTGTAGTTTTATTAATGATCCTTACCACAAACCTGAGAGGATTTGGTTTAGGAAATAACTTGTACCGAACGCTGTGAAGGATTAACCCACCAATGTGCTGTCACCTATCCAGTTCTTTCTGGTCATTGGTTTAAAAACACTGGAGGCAGGGAAAGCAGAGAATATGCATGCATGCACATGCACAGGGTTGGAAAATGTCATTGCTGGTGTTAATTTATTCCGCCCCATATATTCTAAATCTTCAACAGTTACACAATACATCTTTGCTCAAATAGCTGACTCCTCCCCTCTCTCCTTCTACCTCTTTTTCTCTCTCTCTCGCAGTGCCACAACGCAGAGCAGCTGTACGTATGGCTCCTCCACTTCATAGCCAATAACTACCTAATCTTCAGTCACAAGCCTGACTTCCTGGAGCTCTCAGGTGAGAGATCAGACACAAGACATATTGATAACTCAAACTCACTAAGTGTGACTGGTGTTGCAAAATCCATGCTATGTCCAACTAAGGAAATGGACACGTGCGAGTCACCATGAGCTAAAACCGATGCCAGCTGTTGTGAAAGCGAATTACATTTTACTGACAGCTTTGTGTAGACCGTATGTTAAAGGGAAGTAGTGAAGTGTAATCCATTTAGGCATAATGTTAGTTTTGATAGCACAAATTAAGTAGGGGACATATGAATTCTGAAAGGGAACATACTACAGGTCAAATAAGCAGTTCTGATTGAGGATGTAGTAGATTGTCATAGCATGTAAAAAACATTTGCACACCTATGACGCTAAATTAGCATTGTTAGCGTTTACCTTTCTTGACGCTCATCAAGCCACTTCATCCCAGATTATGACACATTTTATAAAGCCCACACGGGTTAATAAGCACACAGGGAAGGTTTAGTTGCATCTACAACAGGTTTATTTCCATTAACAATGTCATCGTACACCAGTGCATATTTAAGGTCAAATGGACGGATCTTTAAGGGCACAAGTGAAGTGATACACGATACAAAGACTAAATAGTACTACACAATATTATTCACATTGGTCCAGCTCTTGGGTGTAAACACAAGTGTTTCAGGCAGAGCATGCATGTGGCTTCATGATGGCTTCATAGAAATGTTGGTTTAGGCAATGACGGATAAAAATAAATACTGGCACTGTGTGTACGCGCGCATCCATGTGTGTGAGAGAGCGGGGTGACATCGTCATGGCAACCTTTGTTTTTTGTTGTCTTGGTTGACAGAGGAGGAGCGGGAACAGGTGGAGAGACTGCGCTGGCCTTCCCGAGGTTACCTTCAAGAACTGAGCGAGTACCAGCAGCGCCGACGCAAACTCAAGAAGTCCCGCTGCCTCGTCATGTGACACCCACCCGCCGCCACACCCTGGAGAAGTAGTGAGAGGCAGAGAGGAGAAGAGGAAGGTGTGGGGCGAGAGAAAGGAGGGGGAGAGGAGTTGAGAGAAGGCATTAAAAACAAAACAGAACATAATTGAGTCATCTGCCTCAAATGGACAGTGAAAAAGAGGGACAGAAAGCTAACCAGCTCAGGAGGAAACCCAGAGGGTTAAGCACAGAGCTGAAAGGTCGAAGAGGCCTGGTCGAAAGGCGACGTCTACGGGAGGTGACAAAAGACTGACGCACTCCGGTCCCCGAGGACCAAATGACTGATTTACTTAACCAGGGAGAATTTCAAATGACAGCTGAATTCCACTGGAAACCAGGGCGTAAAAAATGTAATAATGGCCATGTTCGTCCTTTTTGCAGTCGCGCTGGCTGCATAGCTCATACGTTTTCTATATCATACTAATGTGGTTTCTGATATGTAAATCCTTCTCCAGGCATTGTGCACATGCAAAAAAGATGACCTGGAAAGTCACCATTATCTGTTCATGGAGGACTGTATCTGTAGCCCAATGAATAACGGTATAAAAATGGCCCTTTCCATGGCAAATAACTATCCATGGAGAATGGACAGTGATCCTCTTTGCCATCTCCACACAGGAGAGAGAACATTTAGGTTTTTAGCAGAGAAGGTGCTCAAATTTATAAATGTGCCCGGAAACATTCAAAGGAACATGTTGAAATGTATCCAAAACATTTGGGAGTCTGTCTAATGAACGTGACCCGGGATTGTGCGTCTATAGAGGATGTCTGTATCTAATCTATACTTGACACAGAATCCTACAGTCCCAAATCAACCCATGGCGCTACACCCTTCTCATTGACGCCATGAAAGTTCAAGGTTGACCATGGTACTGCAGGCATTGGTAGCAGGAAACAGGATCCCCCATTAGAGTAAATGGAAAAATGGCAATCTTCGTGTTGATAAAAAAAAAATGCTTCTAATATACCAGATGTCCTTGAACCGATTATTTTCAAAATCGCACACAGAAGTTAAGGACAATTGAGTTGCTAATATTGGCAGCCTGCGGTACCCTGGTCAGCCTTCAACTTGAGGTACTCAATGAGAGGGGGCAGCACTTAGCTAGCCTGCAACATCACTTCCTGGAGTAGCTGAAACAGCGCATATGTCACCATGAGACACCATCTTAACCGACTTCATTTGGATTCAATGCGCTATTGAGTATTCACATAGGAATGAATGGTGTCACGGGATCGATGGCTTTGTCCATTCAATATATACAGTTATTGGCTACACCCTACATACAACTTAATGTCCCCTTCTTTTATGTCTAATGGGTCATCAAGTGCCTAGGGCTATAGGAGTTGATCTGGGACTAGGCCAACATAACTGTGAGTACATAATGGTCCTACATGGCTGTCTTATTGGGTTATTCTGCAATGCTAAATCCTCTTAAGAGTGTTAACAGCATTGGGGCACCTGGAGACTTAAATCACCACATACACTGTTCATTGAAACCATAACCAAACAACACCTCTGGTTTGACCTCATTTTTGCCACGAGATTATAATTTGACAGTGCTGTGACTATTTTTGTAATGTGTACTGTCTGTACCAGGGGGTGTTCTATGTGTTTTTTTAAACATCTGGAGTAGAGCTAACTGCGTAATGCACCCAGCATGTGGAGACTAGAGGGTGCGGGGTGTTTAGTTTCGTGGCCCTCTAGCCACGGGGGATGGCCGTGTACAGTAATAGTTGTGACCTCTGAGTCACTAGGAATAAAGATATGTTTTAAAGAACACGTTGGCACGTCGCCTACTGAATCGTTGACATGCATCTGCTCTGTATGAGAGGTCTTCTGTCACGTGTGTGTGTTACTGCTTAGTGTGCATTAATAATGCACATACATATTCACATACAGCATGTCATGTGTTGAAGGTTAGTCTGAAGCTTGGTTGCTTTTGGCTTGAATTTAAACTACATACATTTATACACACACAATATGATTTGAAGCAATTTCAACCTCAAACCACAAAACACATAAGCAAATTACTTGCATTCCTAAGCTTTTTGTGGGTGTATGGCTCTTTATTACTCATGACCCCTTATGTTGAAAATGTTAGAGTAGTTAACGGCTCTGCATAAGCTCTAAATTAATCAACCTTGCGCAATCTTAACATTTTCAATTTCACCTCATCCACGTGCGTGTGACGGAGAGTAAGTCACATGTTGGTGTGAGTAACATGCATTTATGCTCCCCCCTCCCCCCCCGGGTTGTATCAATGTTGCCAACAACACAAGTTGTGACTAACAGGCCAACTGGTGTATTGAGACATACTGTATGTTGGGATCTCTAGCAGAGAGGTTGAGGGATACCTTGCTGCGGGTAAAAATGCTTTCGTTTCACAGTTCGCTCCCTTCTGCCTTGTTAACAAGCTAAAATGCACCACAGACGTCAATTTAATCTTGTGTTGCCAGATTCCGTAATCTCACATTTGTTCTGAAAGGGAAGGCTGAATTGAGGCTAACAACAATCTAATCCATACCCTCTTTAGTCTGTTTCTGGAGGAGAATAGCTCCCACTCTGTACCTTGGTGGAAGCTTATGACTTATGAATGACCCCAGAGGCAAAGGTCATAAGTCAAAACCGTTCCCCTAAAATGGACAGAAATATTATTTAAATCTAGGTCCTTAGGCTATGTGTTGTTTTTATTTAACTAGTCAAGTCAGTTAAGAACAAATACTTAGTTACATGTGTCCCAAGGTGGCTGTGGAGGATCCGTTTGGCCAGCAGGTGGCGTGGTTCTCTGGCCCCTGAGCTATCTGTTCTCTAGCCTCCTGAAACTCCACCTCAGCTTCTCCCAGTCTGGAGGCTTGCTGAAGAGCCACATTACTCCCCCACCCCTCACTCTCTACAACTTTCCTCTCTACATTACAAACTCTAATCCCCTGCCTTGCGCCTCCCTCACTCCCTTTCATGCGTGTACATACCTGGGGCAGTGTGTGTCACTGCAGCGCACCAATGGACTGCAGCATCCCTTCCAGTTTCCCACTTTCGTCCAGATCTGCCACGTCACTGCCCCCTCCCACACACTCCTCACCGATGAACACCCGCGGGACCTACACACACCACACTGTACTATTTATATTTGACAACTTTATACTTCTCTACATTCTTAAAGAAAATTATGTACTTTTTACTCCATACATTCCCTGACACCCAAAAGTACTCATTACATTTTGAATGCTTAGCAGGTCAGGAAAATGGTCTAATTCACACACTTATCAAGAGAACATCCCTGGTCATCCCTACTGCCTCTGATTTGGCAGACGCACTAAACACATTCTTGTTGTAAATTATGTCTGAGGGTTGGAGTGTACCCCTGGCTATCTGCAAATTTTTAAAAACAAGAAAATGGTGCCATCTGGTTTTCTTAATATAAGGAATTTTAAATTATTTTTTACTTTCAAATCAAATCTTATTGGTCAGATACACGTGCAGATGGTATTGCAGGTGTAGTGAAATGCGTGTGCTTCTAGCTCCGACAGTGCAGTAATATCTAACAAATTACACAACATATACCTAATACACACACACATCTAAGTAGGAATGAATTTAGACGATATACATGTATGAGCAATGTCAGAGCGGAACGGACTAAGATACCGTAGAATAGTAAAGAATACAGTATATATAGATATGAGATGAGTAATGCCAGATATGTGAACATTATTAAAGTGACTAGCGTTCCATTCCTTAAAGTGGCCAGTGATATCTAGTCTGTCTATAGGCAGCAGCCTCTAATGTGCTAGTGATGGCTTTAACAGCCTGATGGCCTTGAGACTGAAAAACAGCTTCTCAGTCCCAGTGATCTGTACGGCAAGGAACTTGAAGCTTTCCACCTTCTCCACTGCGGTCCCTTTTATGTAGGAAGTCCACGGTCATCTCCTTTGTTTTGTTGACATTGAGTGAGTGGTTGTTTTCCAGGCACCACACTTTGATACTTAAGTATATTTAAAACCAAATACTTTTACTCTAGTAGGACTTTACTGGGTGACTCACTTTTACTTAAATCCATTAATAAGGATAGTAGATGAATAGCTGAATACATTCACATGTGATGAGCTTCAAGCCAATCAGCGTTCATAGATTGCTGAGTCATTGCGATGGACGACCGAACTGTTATGCCGCGTTCAGAACAACTGGGAACTCGAAAAAAAACGAGCTCAGACTGGGAAAAATCGATTTGAACGGTCATCCAACTCGGAATTCCAACTCGTGAACTAGGGCCTCTTTCGAGAGCTCCAACTTTCCTACCTGAAAATCATTGACGTCATTAGTTTTTTTTGAACGGGAAATAACACAAACAAATGTATCATGTAACGTTACAATAGTCCGCATATTTTTTAAACTACGGTATGTATTTTGCTATACAAAAAAAATGAGACGTCGAGATATTACGCTCGTTATGAACTCCTTCACCGAAAAGCACTCTTTGTTCTCAAAAATCATCAATTGAACGACAGCCATCTTTGAGATCGCGCCCAATTGTCTGGATACAAAGTTACATGCAGTGTTGTACTCATCACAACAACAAAGGAATAACGAATTGAAATACTGGCAATACTCGAATGAAGACACTCACCGTCCGAGCTCCAGTTATCTCCAAAAAGTAGTCCTGTAAACTACTCATATCGCTCCGTCCAGTGATGTCAATAAATTCTAAATGCCCAGCTTTGAATTTGTACTTTGTCAATACCTCTTTGGCCGTAACGCAATACGGGCACGATGGTTTGAGAAATATTGTAACTTTGTCTCCTCTAAGTTTAGTTTCGACAAATTCCTGTGCCATTCTAGCGTTAGTTGAAAGACAAAAAATATTGGCTTGCAAATTTGATATGAACAGCTCGGCGCGATTAATGTTTTGATGAGCAGTCTACTTCCGTATTGTGTCAGAGGAGGCGTGTTAATAAATCGTTAGGACATGTGTGAAGATAGCCACAATGGTGGCATATTCGGTTTGCCTTCAAAATAAAAGTGCCCCAATTGAAACTGATCAAAACGGACACATATAGTGGAATAATGCCATATTTGGACTAGATAATGTTTAACAATGTTAGAAATTAAAATACAAAAATTAATGCATGTTTCAATAAACAGTCAAAGAAAAAACGTTCAAATCCCACTGAATGTATTAGACTGCATAAATGTATTGGGGGCATACATACAGCTCTGGGAAAAAAAATGAGAGGCCACTGCAAATATCAGTTTCTCTGGTTTTACTATTTATAGGTGTGTGTTTGGTAAAATTAACGTTTTTGTTTTATTCTATAAACTACTGACAACATTTCTCCCAAATTCCACCTGCTGCTGCTACAGTATTAACTGTTCCGCCTGCGGCTATGGAACCCTGACCTGTTCACCGGACGTGCTACCTTGTCCCGTACTGTTATAATCTCCACCCAGCACAGCCAGATGAGGCCACCCCTCAGAGCCTGGTTCCTCTCTAGGTTTCTTCCTAGGTTCCTGCCTTTCTAGGGAGTTTTTCCTAGCCACCGTGCTTCTACATCTGCATTGATTGCTGTCTGGGGTTTTAGGCTGGGTTTCTGTATAGCACTTTGTGTCATTGGCTGATGTAAAAAGGGCTTTATAAATACATTTGATTGATTTGATTTATTTTCAATCACAGCTTTAATGCGTCTTGTCATGCTCTCCTCCAGTCTTTCACATTGATGTTGGGTGGCTTTATTTCACTCCTGGTGCAAAAATTAAAGCAGTTCGGCTTTGTTTGATGGCTTGTGACCATCGATCTTCCTCTTTCAATGCGGTTCAGGTCTGGAGATTGGACTGGCCATGACAGGGTCTTGATCTGGCGGTCCTCCATCCACACCTTGATTGACCTGACTGTGTGGCATGGAGCATTGTCTTTGTGGAAAAAACAATCCTCAGAGTTGGGGAACATTGTCAGAGCAGAAGGAACCAAGTTTTCTTCCAGGACAACCTTGTACGTGTCTTGATTCATGCGTCCTTCACAAAGACAAATCTGCTCAATACCGGCCTTGCTGAAGCACCACCAGATCATCACCGATCCTCCACCAAATTTCACAGTGGGTGCGAGACCTGGAGAGGCCTACAAGCCACAGTGTCTCGCAACCACTGTAAAATTTGGTGAGTATGTCTTTGTGAAGGACGCATGAATCAAGCTACATGCTCTAATTGAAAATATATTTATTTGGAATTTGGGAGGAATGTTGTCAGTAGTTTATAGAATAAAACAAAAATGTTAATTTTACCCAAACACATACCGATAAATAGTAAAACCAGAGAAACTGATCATGTTGCAGTGGTCTCTTAATTTTTTTCCAGAGCTGTATATGCACTGTACAGCCAAGCCCTAGCACTTGATCATGACTCTCAGTTCCATGACATTACACATAAGAGTCATCGAACGAAGACATCTTCTGTACGGGGGAGTGTTGTTAAGAGTCCCAACGCTTGGTCTGAACATTAACTCGTATTCGCTTGCAGTACAGTTTTGAAAGCAGAATGACCTTATCTTTCATGTCAGCGAGAAATCATTCCACAAATAAAAAGTTCAATTGATACACACCTTTTAAAGGGTTAGGGTTCCCACACGGCCATATCTTCATGTTACAGTCAACCACCTCTCTTAATTAGCTATTAGCTAATTAGCTTCTAACACCTGTGTGTAATCGGAAGACGGACGCCACAAAAGGGTTGCCACTGAAAAATACTGTTGGCTGCAATCTGCCCACACAGAACACAGCTACGTAGAGTTTACACAATTACTAGCTCTTATTGCAGGACTCTGAAACTAGCTCACCAGTCATATTGTGTGTATTGGACATTCATATTGTACTGTACAGCCTTACAGTGGTTTGAAATTAACCCAACCCATGGAAAACATTTACGAGACCATTCATTCAGTGATATACATTATTTTCCTAATTATATCGCAAATCTCAGTTTTGGACAAGATTGAGTTTGACCAAAATTGTCCTATTTTCACTTTGTAGTCAATTATGACACTATAATAAATGTTTATTACTAATACATGTTTCTGTTTTCTACCAGAGAAGTTGTTTAGCTGCTCTTTAAAGATGCAGTGTGGTATAATTTTTAATACCCTGTCATTTTTTTCTATCTGAGTAGAAAACTGTGAAATAAATGTCCATTTTGTTATCAGATATATATATATTTTTTTAAATTTTCTTTTAAATTTTACCTTTATTTAACCAGGCAAGTCAGTTAAGAACAAATTCTTGTTTTCAATGACGGCCTAGATTATATCAGAGTTCAAGAAAAAAAATAGACCAATCATTCAACCAAATCTACTAATGTAGATAGCGCCGAGACCCTTAGAAGGTGTAGTTCTTCCTGATGTGGAATTACATCTAGGTGTCAATGCAGCCAGTCCAGCCGGCTATACAGTTGTTTATATACAGTACCAGTCAAAAGTTTGGACACACAAACTCATTCAAGGGTTTTTCTTTATTTTTACTATTTTCTACATTGTAGAATAATGGTGAAAACATAAACTATGAAATAACACATATGGAATCATGTAGTAACCAAAAGTGTCAAACAAATTAAAATATATTTGAGATTCTTCAAGTTAGTCACCCTTTGCCTAGATGACAGCTTTGCATACTCTTGGCATTCTCTCAACCAGCTTCATGAGGTAGTCACATGGAATACATTTCAATTAACAGTTGTGCCTTATTAAAAATTAATTTGTGGAATTTATTTCCTTCTTGATGCATTTGAGCCAATCCATTGTGTTGTGACACGGTAGGGGTGGTATAGAGAAGATAGCCCTATTTGGTGAAAGATCAAGTCCATATTATGGCAAGAACAGCTCAAATAAGCAAAGAGAAACGACAGTCCATCATTACTTTAAGATATGAAGGTCAGTCAATATGGAACATTTCAAGAACTTTGTGCAGTCGCAAAAACCATCTAGCGCTATGATGAAACTGGCTCTCATGGGGACCGCCACAGGAAAGGAAGACTCAGAGTTACCTCTGTGGCAGAGAATAAATTCATTAGCGTTAACTGCACCGCAGATTGCATCCCAGAGAAATGCTTCACAGTGTTCAAGTAACAGACATATCTCAACATCAACTGTTCAGAGGGGACTGCGTGAATCAGGCCTTCATGATCAAATTGCTGCAAAGAAGCCATTACTAAAGGACACCAATAATAATAAGAGACTTGCTTGGGCCAAGAAACACAAGCAATGGACATTAGTAAAGTGGAAATATGTCCTTTGGTATCTCCAAATTTGAGATTTTTGGTTACAACCGCAGTGAGACGCTGAGTAGGTGAACGGATAATCTCTGCATGTGTTGTTCCCACCGTGAAGCATGGAGGAGGAAGTGTGATGGTGTGGGGGTGCTTTGCTGGTGACACTGTCTGTGATTTATTTAGAATTCAAGGCACACTTAACCAGCATGGCTACCACAGCATTCTGCAGCGATACACCATCCCATCTGGTTTGCGCTTAGTGGGACTATTATTTGTTTTTTAACAGGACAATGACCCAACACACCTCCAGGCTGTGTAAGGGCTATTTGACCAAGAAGGAGAGTGATGGAGTGCTGCATCAGATGACCTGGCCTCCATAATCACCTGACCTAAACCCAATTGAGATGGTTTGGGATGAGTTGGACGGCAGAGTGAAGGAGAAGCAGCCAACAAGGGCTCAGCACATGTGAGAACTCCTTCAAGACTGTTGGAAAAGCATTCCTCATAAAGCTGGTTGAGAGAATGCCAAGAGTGTGCAAAGCTGTCAAGGCAAAGGGTGGCTACTTTGAAGAATCTAAAATATATTTTATCACTTTTTTGGTTACTACGATTCCATATGTTATTTCATAGTTTGATGTCTACAATGTAGAACATGGTAAACAAAGAAAAACACTTAAATGAATAGGTGTGTCCAAACTTTTAACTGGTACTGTATATACAGTTATTATTTGACCATAATAACCATTATTATTATTTGACCATGCTGGTCATTTATGAACATTTGAACATCTTGGCCATGTTCTGTTATAATCTCCACCCGGCACAGCCAGAAGAGGACTGGCCACCCCTCATAGCCTGGTTCCGCTCTAGGTTTCTTCCTTGGTTTTGGCCTTTCTAGGGAGTTTTTCCTAGCCACCGTGCTTCTACACCTGCATTACTTGCTGTTTGGGGTTTTAGGCTGGGTTTCTGTACAGCACTTTGAGATATCAGCTGATGTACGAAGGGCTATATAAATACATTTGATTTGATATACACACAGACACACACAAAATATGGGGGATTGGAAATGATGCAGATAATTACATTGATGGAAGCTACAATCTGCAATATTAAAGCGGTTCTACACCCATTTTTTTATAAAATATTTAATCTCAAAAGAACACGGCTTGGGTCATGGACACAAATCAGGTCATCCAAAAGAAAACCAAACCCAAGAAGGAAAATTCCTCTGCAGAGGAGTAGCTGCCATCGATTATGGAGCGCCACGGATGCCAGACCCTATCGGATAACAGGACGACAACACTTGCTCTTCCCCAGATGGTCTTTCAATGCGGTATTCCCTAATCACATTTGCAGAGATCTCAGATACTGTTGCATTGATGACATCCTGACAAATATGGGGCATCTCAGGTCATGGAGGACTGAATGCCGTAATCTTGGATTCAAACCAAATACTACTTTGAGCGGCCAAATTAAGATATATCCTTCATTTTCCTTGCAAAGCAGCAACATGAGTTAACATTGAGCGATCATCAGGACCGTGAATAGTTGATTCAGGTGTTAAGAGCAGGGCTGCTGCCAGTGCAGGCGATTGGGGTTTGCACAAGACTTTGTTTGGGGGAAGCGAACCTCAGGCAAGGTTACGTGTCCCGAGTGTGGCGAACCAAACTACCTTTGCTACACTTCACCCTTCTTCAACCACCTCCTCTCTGAATCAACTGACTGAATCCAAGTCACTGCACCAATGTGACTGGCTTGGTTTGAACCTGGGTCACCCGCGTGCCATGTCTGTTAGCACGGAGAGCTAAAGCCTGTAGGCATTTGCTCAAGGACAGCGCTTGTTTTCAGGCAAGATTACTCGTCACATGGTTCACCAAACCACTTCTTACAATAGTTAACAATTAATTATAAAATGGAAAAAGTACTGTCTTTGCCCTGGAATGTATAAAATTGCAGGCACATGCATGTGTTGAAATATTAATGTAGTCACTGACACTTGGAAGGAAATGTGCATTTGTCCATTCAAACTTAGACCAGCTCTGCTAGTCTCCCCCCCAGACCACAACATTGCCAAGAGCTTCCCGGTACAATCCAGCTTGTTTGCGACTGTTCAAACAAATTAGTTTTCCATGTGCGCACTAGTGCCGGATCTGGATACCTTTACAAAGATGGAGCATCTTCCCAGTTTGCAACTGTCTAAGTTCCTATCGGCTCAGAGGCCATACTGACGGAACAATCATTTAACAGCATGATTTTCACACCAATCATAGTGAGACATAAATGTGAAGTCTTGTTAGCCGCAATAATCTATCAACATTAAAGCATCCAACCCACCTTCTTAACAATGGGTTGCATTTATATGGCACTTTACATTGTGCTGGGGGTACATGACACTAATATGTATCCATGTCAATACACAACTTATTGACCATAACATAGGCCCTGTTGGAGGACAGTAGTCATTTCACATGGGAAAGAAATGGATGGCATGCAAATAAAAAATGTAAATAAAGAAACACTCCACAACGTTCAATGTAGAACCAAGTTGGCTTTTATTGTACTGATTTAATGCATTTTCAGGTGGGCAGGTTTACCACTCCTTCACAATTCATACAGTTTTGAAATGGTGTTTAACACTTGTTTGCCCTTTCTCATTAAAACTTGACCCCTCCTCCCCCAACATAACAAAAACAACTTCCCTACTTTTGCGCTCTCAGCCCTACTTCCTTGCTTCCCGCAGTACTGATGAGTCACTTAGCGGCCTGCCATGTTAAGACCCCGCTAAATGTCCTCTGACCCATCTCCTGGCTGACGCTCCTTTAGCTAGGCATTAGCCTGCGGGGTCGCGGCGAGGACAGCCTCTCCCTGAGCCGCAGTATGAGAACGATTAGCGATTAGCAGAGTGGCTTACTGCTTCAGAGGGGCTGGAAGGGAGTGGGGCTTAGCAGCAATGCAGCTATGTTACAGAGCTGTCTTTACAAAGGAGGAAGGAGGGGGGGCAGTGAGATGGACTAGACCTTGGGAGTTGTGTGCAGCCTAGCGTACATTTTGGCTATTGGGTCAACCTTGGGTGACTCACAAATTCTGGGAAACGACTGCAATAGTTATGGGAAAAGGGGAAAAAATAAAATAAAAGCAGCCCATCACACAAGTTATTTGAGTGAGGCTCCGACCAAGTACCCACTTTCCTGGGAATGGACCCTGTACTTCAGTACTCCTCTTGGGACTCACGAGTGTCACAATTATTCAGGATCTGCAAATAAGTATTTTTCACATCTACAAATCCCTCTTAAACATGTTGAGCTCATGGTCCTTATAGAGTTTGACTATTAAATTGAAATACAGCAACACTGAAATATAGTTGGCTTTTGTGACTGGAGAGAGCCACGCTCCTGTTTTAAAAAGTGACACTACCTCTGGAAAGAGTCGGTCTGCTGCAGAGACTGGCCCATTCAAAGGAAGCCCCAATCATTTCACGACAGTTGATATGAGCTCTATCACAGACTTACATTACACCATACTGCAGCAAGTTTGCATCTTCAGTTTCTTACAATTATATATATAATTATAATTTTTTTTTATACCCCCCACCCCCCAGAAACAGAAAAAAAGTTCAAATGAAGAAGTATTAGAATATCTCCACCCCCCCACAAAAAAAGAAAGAAAATAAAAGCAATTTTCCAGGGAATACATTTCATATCCTGTCTCTGGTATCAGTGTGACAACTGGTAGGTAGATACCCCACTGGAATACCAGAACAGTACATTTTTGGGCAAACATTCTAACACAGGTTTGTAAACATTATGTTTCCCTTGAGCTCAAAGGAGCTTGTTAATTAACGAGATCATGAAATAAAGACTCAAAAGTTGATTTTCATAACCCATCCATCAAACTAAATCAGCATGAGTTTAATTCAAAAACAGAAACGCTAAATCGTCGTTCTTCCATAGTTCTGCTGCACTGCCAAAACTGGAATCGAGAAGAAAATAATACATTTTTCATCGTAATACAGATTTGTCTTCAGGTGGATGCATTCTTTTTTTTTTTTCTCGTCAAACAGAACACAGCCTGTTTTCCTTTAAATAAGCTGGCGAGGCAACGCTGTAGTCCTAGAGATTTGCTACTCTAGAACAGCCTCCCAATTAAGAACATGTAACTTTAGCCAGGTTGATCCTGAGGGCTCTGGCTCTTCAAACAAAGACTAAAGCAGCTTTTTTAAACTTTTTCTTTCCCCACTTGTGTTTTCGCCCCAACCCGTTAATTCCCCCCGTTTTACATTGGCACCCACCCATACACAGGTCACACTCACGCACACACAAACCACCCTGACCTTTGTAGCCCCTCTTGATACTCCCTCACCTCTCAAAAAGGTACCACCTAACCTCAGACATATTCTTTACTGTGTCCCCCCGACACACACACTGGTCTGTGTGACCTGTAGCCAGGTGGTTGTAGTTCCCCCGTGTTGCCTTGGGGACCCTAGAAGTCTCAGCGACTCGACATTGCAGTGTAAACTAAACACGTTAAGGCACCCTTTTGCACTGAGGGCAGAAACACTGGTGGTGCTCAGGGTAGCACGCCCCTGCTGTCAGGGGACGGATACTCCTAATTTACCCATCCCACCCCCATTATAAGCCATTTTATAACCCATGCACACACACATTGGTGTTACATCTCAATTGCTCAAGTGGATTCCTTTCCTTGAGCCCCCTACTTTACAATGAAAATGAGCCACTTTGGACCACTGGGATGCAGAATGGGATCTCCTCTCACGTGCAAAATGGCTTCATAAAGTCAAACACATAAGGCCCATGTTTTTTTGCATTGCTTTTGGAAAATATAAACTTTTTAAACAATAAATCATCTGTGGACCGCTCCTCCATCCTAACAGTCCAAAATAAATAGATCTCCCTCTTTATTTACTTAAATACAAGTGTAAGTATAATATTTTCTCTGCTTTCAAAAATAAGTTTAATTTTTGTTGTTCATTTTTAGGGATAAGTCCTTCAAAAGGTAAGAAGCGTTAAGTATTTTTGCCCTACCACCCCCTCACATGTAGATCTCTTCCTCTAGACCAGTGTTGTAGTAATAGAGAGGAGGTCCAGGAGAAACCAATACGAGAAAAGGTAGGGGGGGGCAGTGAATAAGAATTTTAAGATGGTGTACTGTAGCCTCCTGCAGCCTGTGGAATCAAAAGGTAGAAAGAAAGGGTAAAGGAAGGACGTGGTGGCAGAGGGGTCTGAATAAATAAAAAGCCAGTTGGACTCCCCTTGCTCTGCCCACCCCTTAAACCACCTCAACACTGTGGTCTTGAAGCTGGTGCTCTAGCGCCAGGACTGGGCCCTGCGCTGGTCAAAGTCAGCGATGAGGCGCTTGATGTGGGCCAGCTTGTTGTGCAGGTACTCGCAGCGCTGCTTCTCCACCTGGTAGTTTGGGCTGTGCTGCAGGGTGACAGACAAAGAAATTAGAGACTCTATAATGTTACATGAGAAAGCCATTTAAAAGGTTTGTGTTTATTTACTTTTATTTGACTGTTCAAAGTTCCAACGCTGTGTTTGGTTGATAACCCAGTGCCTTGAAGTGTACAGAATGCTTGCTTTTGTTGGAGGCCGCCCTGCGCTGACTCAGCCAAGCAAATCAACCTAGGTAATGTTAAAAGGTTCCCACTAAAATTAACCCTTGGTTCACCCATTTTTGTGACACTAACAAGCTAGAGTCATTAGTGGTTTGCTAGCAATTAGCACTGGTCACATAAGCTAACTAATGCACAGCGAGTAAGCCAGATAGCTAGCCAACCCTTTGGCTGTAAACAAGTTTCAAGTCTTCCTTCCACAACTGGTTATGACTCGTGGAGCACAAGTACACAGTCAGACTTCAACTCCACTCCATCTGGTGCTATATAGCTAGCGATTAGTGTCATGTAAAAAGTGTTGGTCCCATGTTTGTGATCTTTTATTTCAGCTCATTAAATGTTCCATATGCAAATTTCTTTCACATCCCTTTTAGTGAGCATGTCTCCTTTGCCAAGATAATCTGACAGGTGTGGCATATCAAGAAGCTGATTAAATGCCGTGATCATTACACATGTGCACCTTGTGCTGGGAACAATAAAAAGGCCACTAAAAATGTGCAGTTGTCACAACACCACAGATGTCTCAAGTTGAAGAAGCTGTTGCCAGATAATTGAATGTTCATTTCTCTACCATAAGCCACCTCCATTTTAGAGAATTTGGTAGTATATCCAACCGGCCTCACAACCGCAGACCACATGTAACCACGCAAGTCCAGGACCTCCACCTGCGGGATCATCTGAGACCAGCCACTTGGACAGCTGATGAAACTGTGGGTTTGCACAACCAAAGAATTTCTGCACAAACTGTCAGAAACATTCTCAGGGAGCTCATCAGTGTATTTGTCTTTCTCAACAGGGTCTTGACATGACTGCAGTTCAACGTAGTAACAGACTTCAGTGGGCAAATACTCACTTTTGATGGCAACTGGCACACTGGAGAAGTGTGCTCTTCACAGATGAATCCCGGTTTCAACCGTACCGGGCAGATGGCGGTGTGGGCGAGCAGTTCACTGATGTCAACGAACAGAGTGCCCCATGGTGGCGGTGAGGTTATGTATGAGCAGGCATAAGATACGGACAACGAACACAATTGCATTTTATCAATGGCCATTTGAATGCACAGAGATACCGTGACAAGATCCTGAGGCTCATTGTCGTGCCATTCATCCACCGCCATCACCTGATGTTTCAGCATGATAATGCACAGCCCCAAGACGCAAGGATCTGTACACAAAGCTGAAAATGTTCCAGTTCTTCCATGGCTTGTATACTCACCAGACATGTCACCCATTGGGCATGTTTGGGACACTCTGGATTGATGTATACAACAGCGTGTTCCAGTCAACATCCAGCAACTTCGCACATCCATTGAAAACACATATCTATATTTTTAAAGGTATCTGTGATCAGATGCATTTCTGTAAGTCCACAGACCAGGTCCTAATGAATTTATTCCAATTGACTGATTTCCTTATTAGCTTTCAATCAGTAAAAATCTTAAAAATTGTTGCATGTTGCATTTTTCAGTGTATACTGCATTTGTTTTACTTACTTGTCTCATTTTATTGTACTCCTGCAACACTTCTTCATGTACTTCCTGAAAAAGTACAAACAATGCTTACAGTTACATGAGCAAAATGTGTTGACATTTTCCCATACATTAAAAAAAAAAAAAAATCTGACCTGGTACTCGTGTAGTGTTATATTTAGACCTGGTACTAATAGTGCTGTCAGAGTTAACGGCAATTCCGACTGACGTTTCACTTTAACCACCCTCCAAGTAGCAATTACTAGTGGGAAACTCAAAATAAAATATTGCTACCAGAGTTGCGATGTTTCACCACTGACCTTCCACCTTTTCAACAAAAAGATGTAGCTAGTTTGACCATATTGTCAATGCAAGCTAGCTAATTATTAGCAATGTTAGCCATCTTATCTAGCTAGCTAAAATCAAATTGGTAGAACAATCGTCTTCTGACTTCAAAAGCACTTGGAACACAATCATGTCGGACTGCTTATTGGGACGTTTTGCATTTCCGACAAGCACATGAATGCAGCATTACTCGGTGGTGAAGTTTGGTAGAATCTGGCCTGGTACTCATTGGTGTAGTTTATTATAATTTGATCTGGTGGTGAAGTTTGTAATATTTTCTCCTTGTATTGTGGTGTAGCTTGTTATAATCTGACCTGGTACTCTTTGGTGCCGGGAGGCAGCCTCCTGGACTCGGTGTCTAGATGGTGGAAGCGGCGGGTGATGTTCTCCACACGGGTATGCAGGACGCGGTACTCCTCATACTCGGCGTTGAATTCGTCCTTGTAGGTCTGCCTCTGGTCCATAGACACCACTGCCGTGTACTTACTGTAGGGGGACAGCAGCACAGGTCAGCGACAAGGAGACACACAGGGTCCTTCATGTGTATTTGAGAGGGGTAAAAAAGGAGATACCATCCCCCGAAAGGCTGATGATTGGTAGCAGTGGTGCTCTTCTGTGGAAGCCTTATGTCCCACATAGGAACAAAGAGTATTAAGTAAGTAAAAAGGGGGTAGTACTCACCTTATGTAATCTGGCATCACAGTGGTGGAGGATAGGTCTGACGAGTGGACTGGCCTCTCTTTAGTGTCTGGGGAACAGCAAAGACAATTATACTCCATAACCAACTGACAGCCAAACAGCTCTCTTCACTAGTGGTAGCCTTAAACTTATGAGCCATTCAAAAGTACTGGTATTGAAACAGTTGTTAGAGGCAGAACAAAGAGTCAAATGGACTGATTTCTGAGTCTGCTGCTCAGGGCAGGTCATTCTTTGACCACCTTAATATCATACACTAAATATAATAAATACTACCTACTAAATATCAGACCCCGAATAAATGCTAACCTCCCCCGTTATTGGTAAGGTTAATGTCTTGTGGGTATGATCTTTGTGCCTCCAACTTTCTCACTCATTCACAATTCATTCAGGATTATCCGTAATCATGGTTACATCCACATTAATGTAGGAGTGTTTAGAAACATTCTATTAATTTACAATTAAAGTGACAATACATTATTTACCATTAATTTCATATTGGGCACAACATAATCTGAAACAACCAAAACAAACTGCAAATACATCCAACAAGTCTGTAGAGTCACAAGCTTGATGTAATCATTGTGTGCTAGGAATATGGGACGAAATACAAAACCTTTGACTACGTTAATTCACATATACACACAAACAACATTTTCCTAATATTGAATAGCACACACACTATCCATGTCTAAATTGTGACCGCTAACCACTGCTAGCGGTCATCAGCTAACCTTTAGCTCAAAAAGCTCTCACCAGTTTGAACAACGCGACTCAAACCAGAGCATACCAGACCTATTTTCTCTCCATATCCCCGGATTCCTACCGCAAGCTCTAGACCTTTTCACCTGGATCATCGCAGATAGCTAGCTGCTATCCGAGTGACTAATCCTGGCTAATCATCTATCCGAAATCAAGCACCAATTAGCTTGGAGCTAGCCCATCCTATAGGCCCTCCTGGGCTACAATACCCGGAACCCTTCTACTGCCGGTACGGGGCATGGAACCCCGCCAATCCTTCACGACTGGACTACGACGTAATCAGCTTGAGGGGGTATTCAACTGGCCCCAACATCGCAACATCAAGTGAATGCCCATCTGCTAGCCACAGCCCGCTAGCTGTCTCGAGCATATTGGACTGTTAGCTGAATAGAGCCATCGGCCAATTTCTTGGGCCACTTTACCTATTTTGCCAATTGGACTTGGACCCCTCTGCTACTCGGAACGCTACTAATCCATCACGACTGATCTATCGACGTCACTGCACGCGGAGGCTAAAACAGACTTTCCTCCGTCGAGACATCCCTCTAAGGCCCTTCTGCTAGATTGCTAGTCCCGGCCTGCTAGCTGTCTGAATCGCAGTGTCTCCAGCGAGCCCAACCACTCACTGGACCCCTATGATCACCCAGCTACGCATGCCTCTCCCT
Organism: Oncorhynchus tshawytscha; assembly: GCF_018296145.1. Taxonomy (NCBI): domain Eukaryota; kingdom Metazoa; phylum Chordata; class Actinopteri; order Salmoniformes; family Salmonidae; genus Oncorhynchus; species Oncorhynchus tshawytscha. The sequence continues at coordinate 47,237,894 of NC_056430.1, forward strand.
AATATCAATATGCCTTGTCCATTACTGTCCTGGTTAGTGATCGTCTTATTTCACTGTAGAGCCTCTAGCCCGGCTCAATATGCCTTAACCAACCACTTAGTTCCACCTCCCACATATGCAGTGACATCACCTGGTTTAAACATCTCTAGAGACAATATCTCTCATCATTACTCAACACCTAGGTTTACCTCCAATGTACTCACATCCTACCATACCTTCGTCTGTACATTATGCCTTGAATCTATTCTATCGCGCCCAGAAACCTGCTCCTTTAAATCTGTTCCGAACGTACTAGACGACCAGTTCTGATAGCCTTTAGGCGTACCCTTATCCTACTCCTCCTCTGGTGATGTAGAGGTTAATCCAGGCCCTGCAGTGCCTAGCTCCACTCCTACTCCCCAGGTGCTCCCAATTGTTGACTTCTGTAACCGTAAAAGCCTTGGTTTTATGCATGTTAACATTAGAAGCCTCCTCCCTAAGTTTGTTTTATTCACTGCTTTAGCACACCCTGCCAAGCCGGATGTCCTAGCCGTGTCTGAATCCTGGCTTAGGAAGAACACCAAAAACCCTGACATTTCCACCCCTAACTATGACATTTTCCGACAAGATAGAACTGCCAAAGGGGGCGGTGTTGCAATCTACTGCAGAGATACCTGGATAGTAAGACAGAACTCTGCAGGCTATGTACCCAAACAATTCAAGCTTATAAAAATCTACCTTTCCAGAAACAAGTCTCTCACCATTGCCGCTTGCTATAGACCACCCTCTGCCCTGGACACCATATGTGAATTGATTGCCCCCCATCCATCTTCAGAGCTCGTGCTGCTAGGTGACGTAAACTGGGACATGCTTAACACCCCGGACACCCTACAATCTAAGCTTGATGCCCCCAATCTCACACAAATTATCAATTAACCTACCAGGTACAACCCCAAATCCGTAAACATGGGCACCCTCATAGATATCATCCTAACCAACTTGCCCTCCAAATACACCTCTGCCTTTTTCAACCAAGATCTCAGCGATAACTGCCTGCATCCGTAATGGGTCTGCAGTCAAACGACCACCCCTCAATCACTGTCAAACGCTCCCTAAAACACTTTATAACCAACCTGGCCCAGGAATCCTGGAAGGATATTGACCTCATCCTGGCAGTAGAGGATGCCTGGTTATTCTTTAAAAAGTGCCTTCCTCAGTCTTAAATAAGCATGCCCCATTCAAAAATTGTAGAACCAAGGGATATCTGTTCCTGGTTATCTCCAGACCCGACTGCCCTTGACCAGCACAAAAAAAATCCATTGGCGTACTGCATTAGCATCGAATAGCCCCCGTGATATGCAACTTTTCAGGGAAGTTACGATCCAATATACACAGGCAGTTAAGAAAGCTAAGGCTAGCTTTTTCAAGCAGAAATTTGCATCCTGTAGCACAAACTCAAAAAGGTTCTGGGACACTAAAGTCCATGGAGAATAAGAGCACCTCATCCCAGCTGCCCACTGCACTGAGGATAGGAAACACCAACAAATCCACTATGATTGAGAATTTCAATAAGCATTTTTCTACAGCTTTCCACCTGGCTACCCCGATCAACAGCCCTCCACCCCCCACAGCAACTCGCCCAATCCTCCCCCATTTCTCCTTGACCCAAATCCAGATAGCTGATGTTCTGAAAGAGCTGCAAAATATGGACCCCTACAAATCAGCCAAGCTAGACAATCTGGACCCTCTTTTTCTAAAATTATCTGCCGAAATTGTTGCAACCCCTGTTCAACCTCTTTCGTATCATCTGAGATCCCCAAAGATTGGAAAGCTGCCACGGTCATCCCCCTCTTCAAAGAGGGAGACACTCTAGACCCAAACTGCTACAGACCTATATCGTACCCTGCCTTTCTAAGGTCTTCGAAAGCCAAGTTAAACAGATTACCGACCATTGCGAATCCCACCGTACCTTCTCCGCTACGTAATCTGGTTTCAGAGCTGGTCATGGGTGCACCTCAGCCACGCTCAAGGTCCTAAACGATATCATAACCGCCATCGATAAGAGACATTACTGTGCAGCTGTATTCACAACCTGGCCAAGGTTGACTCTGTCAATCACCACATTCTTATTGGCAGACTCGACAACCTTGGTTTCTCAAATGACTGCCTCGCCTGGTTCACCAACTACTTCTCTGATTGAGTTCAGTGTTTCAAATCGGAGGGCCTGTTGTCCGGACCTCTGGCAATCTCTATGGGGGTGCCACAGGGTTCAATTCTTCGACTCTTTTCTCTGTATACATCAATGATGTCGCTCTTGCTGCTGGTGATTCTCTGATCCACCTCTATGCAGATTACACCATTCTGAATACCTCTGGCCCTTCTTTGGACACTGTGTTAACTTCTTATGGCTGGGGGCAGTATTGAGTAGCTTGGATGAATAAGGTTCCCAGAGGTGCCCAGAGTAAACTGCCTGCTACTTAGTCCCAGTTGCTAATATATGCATATTATTAGTATATTTGGATAGAAAACACTCTGAAGTTTCTAAAACTGTTTGAATGATGTCTGAGTATAACAGAACTCATATGGCAGGCAAAAACCTGAGAAAAAAATTCAACCAGGAAGTGGGAAATATGAGGTTTGTAGTTTTTCAACTCATTCCCTATTGAAGATAGGAAGTGCAATATGACCAATATCCCACTTCCTAAGGCTTCCACTAGATGTCAACAGTCTCCAGAACCTTGTTTGATGCTTCTACTGTGAAGGAGGGGGGAATGAGTCAGAGGTCTGCCAGAGAGCCACAAGCTGGTGACCCTCGTTCACGTGAGAGCGAGCTCTGTTCCATTGCATTTCTACAGACAAAGGAATTCTCCGGTTGGAACATTACTGAAGAGTTATGTTAAAAACATCCTAAAGATTGATTCTATACATCGTTTGACATGTTTCTACAGACTAACGGAACTTTGTCTGCTCATGCGTCATGAATTTGGATTACTGTGCTGAACGCGCTAACAAAAAGGAGGTATTTGGACATAAATTAACTTTATCGAACAAATCAAACATTTATTGTGGAACGGATTCCTGGGAGTTCATTCTGATGAAGATCAAAGGTAAGTGAATATTTATAATGGTATTTCTGACTTCTGTTGACTACACAACATGGCGGATATCTGTTTGGCTTGTTTTGGTCTCTGAGCGCTGTACTCAGATTATTGCATGGTTTGCTTTTTCGGCAAAGTTTTGTTTAAATCTGACATCGGCTGCATTAAGGAGACGTTTATCTAAAGTTCCATGTATACGGATTGTATTTTCATCAACATTTATGATGAGTATTTTGGTAATTGATGTGGCTCTCTGCAAAATCACCAGATGTTTTTGGAACTACTGAACATAACGCGCCAATATATACACTGAGATTTTTAGATATAAATATGAACTTTATCAAACAAAACATACATGTATTGTGTAACATGAAGTCCTATGAGTGTCATCTGATGAAGATCAAAGGTTAGTGATTAATTTCTCTATTTCTGCTTTTTGTGACTCCTCTCTTTGGCTGGAAAAATGGCTGTGTTTTTCTGTGAATAGGCACTCGCCTAACAATCGTTTGTGGTGCTTTTGCCGTCAAGCCTATTTGAAATCGGACACAATGGTGGGATTAACAAGAAGTGCATCTTTAAAATGGTGTAGAATACTTGTATGTTTGAAGAATTTTAATTATGAGATTTCGGTTTTGAATTTGGCGCCCTGCACTTTCACTGGCTGTTGTCATATCGATCCCATTAGCGGGATCTCAGCCTTAATTAACCTCCAAATGAGCTTCAATGCCATACAACTCTCCTTCCGTGGCCTCCAACTGCTCTTAAATGCAAGTAAAACTAAATGCATGCTCTTCAAGCAATCACTGCCCGCACCCTTCCGCCCGTCCAGCATCACTGCTCTGGACGGTTCCGACTTAGAATATGTGGACAACTACAAATACCTGGGTGTCTGGTTAGACTGTAAACTCTCCTTCCAGACTCACATTAAGCATCTCCAATCCAAGAATAAATCTAGAATCGGCTTCCTATTTTGCAACAAAGCATCCTTCACCCTCGTAAAACTGACCATCCTACTGATCCTCGATGTCATTTACAAAATAGCCTCCAACACTACTCAACAAATTGGATGCAGTCCATCACAGTGCCAGCCGTTTTGTCATCGAAGCCCCATATACTTCCCACCACTGCGACCTGTACGCTCTCGTTAGCTGGCCCTCGCTTCATACTCGTCGCCAAACCCACTGGCTCCAGGTCATCTACAAGTCTCTGCTAAGTAATGCCCCGCCAGTTCACTGGTCACCATAGCAGCACCCACCCGTAACATGCGCTCCAGCAGGTATATCTCACTGGTCACCCCCAAAGCCAATTTTTCCTTTGGCCGCCTCTCCTTCCAGTTCTCTGCCGCCAATGACTGGAACGAACTGAAAAAAAACCCACTGAGGCTGGAGACTCGTATTTCCCTCACTAGCTTTAAGCACCAGTCGTCAGAGCAGCTCACAGATCATTGCACCTGTACATAGCCCGTCCAACTACCTCATGCCCATACTGTATTTATTTATTTTGCTCCTTTGCACCCCAGTATCTCAACTTGCACATTCATCTTCTGCACATCTACCATTCGTGTTTAATTGCTATATTGTAATTACTTCGCCACCATCGCCCATTTATTGCCTTACCTCCCTTATCCTACATCATTTGCACATACTGTATATACACTTTTCTACTGTATGTTTGCTTATTCCATGTGTAACTGTTGTTGTGTGTCGAACTGCTGTGCTTTATCTTGGCCAGCTCGCAGTTGCAACTGAGAACTTGTTCTCAACTAGCCTACCTGGTTAAATAAAGGTGAAATAAATAAAACATATACATACATGCTCCAACTCACACAAGGCAATGCAAGCATGCCATCATGTTCAAAGCATGCACACACTTATTGCAGTGTTTTGTTTTTTTCCCCTCCCGAGGTTTGAAAGAAACCACTACGTCACTTGAAAATGAAACCTTTGGGAATTGGGCCATGCACGCTAATAAGCAAGCACACTTTTCCCTTTTAACCATGAAACCAAACCAAGACATTAAGGCAGACTACCTTCATCCAGGCAGACTGGGCTCTTGGCGGGGATGACTGGCGTTTGTCTCTCCTCCGCCTTGTCGCGGTGTCTCTTCCTGGGCCTCTGAGCGTCCACAACCGGCACCCCTCGGGGGCTGACACCAGGGCCATCGCCTTTACTGCTTCGCACATCCTTGCGCCTCTCCTTCTCGCGGTCCTTCTCTTTGTGCTTCTTTGACTTTTTCTTGGACTTCTTGCTACTGCTTGGCGAGGGAGGGGGGATAATGGTAGAGGATGAGGAGGATGAAGAGATGGTGAGGGCTGGGTGGCTTTGGGGACTGGAGCTGGCTGGTGGCGGCATGCAGGGGCCATAACGGTCAGTGGTCCTGCTCGGGGGGCTGGAGGTGGCTATCGGTGAGGGGGGTTCCAGGCAGGTGGAGCTCTGGTCCAGGGGCAGGTCCTGGGTGCCACGGCCCTCGGGCGTGCTGGGCGAGTTGGAGTTGGAGCCCGGGCCAGACTGATGCGACGGGGGAGGGCGTTGAGAAACCTGGAGCTGGGAGGGAGGGGGAAGGTGGTGGTGGTTGAGGGGTGGGCCAGCAGTGGTGGTGGTACTGGCTGGGAGAGACGAGCGCTTTGTGTTGGTGGTGGCAGCAGCGCTATGGTGGCTGTCGTCCTCCTTCGGGGGGGCGCGGCGCTCTCTAGAGGACGAGGTGGGGATGGGGGTTGGGGCGGCAGGGGGCCCTTGGCTGGTGACATGGGAGATGCGGGGCTTCTTCGGCATCAGGGGGTCGGTGAAGTGAACCGGTAACTCGGGCTGGCACTTCTGCTAAAAGACCATAACCAAACGATCAAACAAGGATTTCTACGGTGAATGAGTGATAAAGGACCAATGTTTCCTTTTGATCTTAGCAAACAATTCATTGCATAGGTTTAAGATAAAAATGTGTGTCTTTACAGGAGAGAACTGGTCATTTAGTTTGGCTCGGCTTGTCTGTTCGCTCTGCATTGATTTGTGCGAGTAATACTGAAAGTGTTTGTGTCCAGCAGGGTGTACTGTTGAGGGGTTACCTGTGGGGAAGCCGGGAGGCCGTCTTTAAGAGGACTGCTGGAGGAAAGTGTCTCAGTGGGAAGGCCCAGTTTCCTGAGAGAAAGAGGAGACGAGGGTCAACTGCCCGTAAGCCGCCGCTACACGGAGTCCCGTTCGCAATAAAATGGAGGGGCCTGTTCAGGAGGGTGCAACGTCGCAAAAACATTCAGACAAATGTGTTATGACCTACCGAACCAAGATCCCGTTGACCTGAACGCGGTCATCCTCGGAGTAGCCCGGCCAGTCCCTCTGCACATCGCGGTACACAAAGTCCTTCAGAGAGTAAGAGTTATCTTTGGGGTTCAGGTTGGCCACCTGCGGACAAACAGACACGCGAACAAGATCAGCAGCGTCTAATTTTGTAGTCGTTCCTTTTCAAAAAAGTGCTGCCCAATAATTTGGGATCATTAAAAGCAACAAATACAACCGCTGGTAATATTTTTGCCTCTTTACTTGAGTCAAACAAATCCTAAGGGTTAAAGACTTTTGTTGGTCCCTGCCCTACTTGGGTATGAAGTCAGTGCATTTAATTAGCATTTCATCCCCAAACTCAGTGTCTCTGCATTCTCCATCACAACATTATGCAAATCCCTAAGCGAGTCTGTGTGTTGTGTTTTATGTAGCCCAAGCATGGGGGTAGTCAGCATTGTAGTCAGACAACTCATTTGCTTTAGGCAAATAAACCAGTTTGAGTATGTTATCTATAAATGTGTGGTTCATGCTGTCTGTCTGTGTGTGTGTGTGTGTGTGTACACACACATATTGTCTGTGTGTGTGTGTGTACACACACATATTGTCTGTGTGTGTGTGTGTGTGTGTGTGTACACACACATATTGTCTGTGTGTGTGTGTGTGTGTGTGTACACACACATATTGTGTGTGTGTGTGTGTGTGTGTGTACACACACATATTGTCTGTGTGTGTGTGTGTGTGTGTACACACACATATTGTCTGTGTGTGTGTGTGTGTGTGTGTGTGTGTGTGTGTGTGTGTGTGTACACACACATATCTGTGTGTGTGTGTGTGTGTGTGTACACACACATATTGTCTGTGTGTGTGTGTGTGTGTGTGTACACACACATATTGTCTGTGTGTGTGTGTGTGTGTGTGTGTGTGTACACACACATATTGTCTGTGTGTGTGTGTGTGTGTGTGTGTACACACACATATTGTCTGTGTGTGTGTGTGTGTGTGTACACACACATATTGTGTGTGTGTGTGTGTGTGTACACACACATATTGTCTGTGTGTGTGTGTGTGTGTGTACACACACATATTGTCTGTGTGTGTGTGTGTGTGTGTACACACACATATTGTCTGTCTGTGTGTGTGTGTGTGTACACACACATATTGTCTGTCTGTGTGTGTGTGTGTGTACACACACATATTGTCTGTCTGTGTGTGTGTGTGTGTACACACACATATTGTCTGTCTGTGTGTGTGTGTGTGTACACACACATATTGTCTGTCTGTGTGTGTGTGTGTGTACACACACATATTGTCTGTCTGTGTGTGTGTGTGTGTGTACACACACATATTGTCTGTCTGTGTGTGTGTGTGTGTGTACACACATATTGTCTGTCTGTGTGTGTGTGTGTGTACACACACATATTGTCTGTCTGTGTGTGTGTGTACACACATATTGTCTGTCTGTGTGTGTGTGTGTACACACATATTGTCTGTCTGTGTGTGGTACACATATGTGTCTGTGTGTGTGTGTGTGTACACACACATATTGTCTGTCTGTGTGTGTGTGTGTGTACACACACATATTGTCTGTCTGTGTGTGTGTGTGTGTGTACACACATATTGTCTGTCTGTGTGTGTGTGTGTGTGTACACATATTGTCACACATATTGTCTGTCTGTGTGTGTGTGTGTACACACATATTGTCTGTCTGTGTGTGTGTGTTGTCTGTCTGTGTGTGTGTGTGTGTACACACATATTGTCTGTCTGTGTGTGTGTCTGTCTGTGTGTGTGTGTGTGTACACACATATTGTCTGTCTGTGTGTGTATGTGTGTGTACACACATATTGTCTGTCTGTGTGTGTGTGTGTACACACATATTGTCTGTCTGTGTGTGTGTGTGTGTGTGTACACACATATTGTCTGTGTGTGTGTGTGTGTGTGTGTGTGTACACGACTAATGGCTTTAATGTATAGCTGCTTCATTCTTGCTGTGTGCTATGTTCAGTAGTGGTGAATGAAGGTCTTTGTACTCCAGGGAACAGGTCCTCTGTGATTTGCATTCTGTGGTCTAATGCTTCAGAAGGGTGAAGATTCCTAGGGGCAAACCCGGGACATGTGTCTTCTCACAGTGCTACCAGTTACTCATACTTTAAAATATCTATGAACTCAAGTGCATATTTAGGAATCACTTTATATAGCCACGTATTATTTATTCAAGCTCTAACCATCTTATCTATGTGTTCTAGTGCTGAGCGATTAACAGACATCGGTTTTTAAAACTAATTGACCGACATCGGTTCAACGATTAGAATGTCATTGTTAGTTTTTTTTTCTGTGAGCTCAATGTGCACATTGCACAGTTTCTCTAGAAATAAGATCAAGCCCGAGCGGTGCGATGTAGTAGGGAGTTGTAGTTTCCAAAAGGCCAATAGTGAACATAATCACCATGTTTTCTGTGCTAAACTAACTACAATGACCATAATCCATTGTGCTCGTACTTTCCCAGTTTGTGTTTCTTTTACATCTGCTAAGTTAAAGAAGAACGTGTGATCAATATTAACTCGAGAGCAGTTGCTTCGCAAGGTATCTCTACCTGAAATTACACGATCTACTGCAAGTGATTGATAGCTGGTATTCAGCAGTCATAAAAGCATCCCTTATTTACGTTGAAGAACTTCTCAAATAATGATTTTGCCGGACAGCGTAGGCAGCAGCTTTATAGAAATGACTTGGAATGAAATAGTAATCAAATAATAATGTATGTAATAATCACAACAACTTATTCAAGTGATTAATAAGTGATAATAGAATGGGCAGTCGCTACCATTTATGGGACTTTTATTATTTTATTCTGTGTGTTCAACCCACATATTGCATGTAATTATTCTTATTTTTTAAACATGATTATAAAAAAGATTATCAGCGCTAATGTGTTCCCCTACCAGTTTCGGGGAAGGCTCTGTAGATTTGTTGGCCCCTTCTCCCCCCGGTTTCATCAAAAACTACCTATGAAACACTATCCTCCACCCTCTTGGTTACTTGTTGCAGGGCACTAGCCTTACTTGTTGCAGGGTGCTCCCCAGAGAGCTGCGGTCCTTCTGGCTGACCCCGTCCCGTTGCAACCTGGCCAGTAGCTCCAGCTTCTTGTAAGAGCGCAGAGCCAGCAGGTGGACGAGACGGTCGCGGTAGGGCCGCTGGGACACCGGGTTGTTGGCAAGGCACTTGCGGATGGTGTTGGCTGGGTTGATGGGGGTGGAGCGTTTGCGCTCCGCAACTGGTTCGGAGCCTGACGGCGCTGGCTTGCGGATCTGGACTTTCTTACCTGATGTTAGAGGGGTGAGGAAGGCATAGACGAGAAATGTATTTATTTGATCTGTTTTTGGTTTCTCTTATGCTTAAAATGGACCAATTAAAATGTTTTCTTGCTAATACCTCAGAATTGAGTTTACAGCAGAAATGACTAACTCGCTAACTAGCAGCTAAGTCACTTGCTGTCAATCCCACAATGACATTTTTTTATCAACATGACAACAATGTTATAGGGTTATTGGATACTGACTGAAAGATAAGGACAAAAGCCAGCAGACACTTGGAAGCCTAGAGGGTCAAAGTCGTTAAGGCAACCATTTTGTGTTCGGAAATGTATGTGGATTGAATTTGAACTAACCTTGCACTACTAGTACGAGTTGAATCATACAAGCCTGATTTGAAGAGACTGAGTTCCCAATGTAAATGTCATTAAGAGCCTACATAGAATCTGGCCCCCAGCTCATTAGTCTTCTGCTTAGTCAGGATGCCTTGACATCTCTTCATACTGTCCTCAGTGATCATGAAAACCTAAAGCTCTTTAAGAGATTAAGGTTAGAGAGAAACTTCTACCCTCGTCTGCCCCCTAGTCCCTTCGTCTGGAGCAAATGCTGATAGACATGCGAGAGATCTAAGCACACAAACCACACACATTTTTTGCTGTCTCAGCCTGGTGAGACTTGAGGCAGGTATGAGTTTTGTCTGCAAGCATTTGGCCAGCCTAGTGAGTCTATACAGTGAGAGATAAAGGACTGCAAGACAACACAGCAAGTCTGTTGATTTCCTAACAGAATTACATGGTTTCTGCCATGATATGCATGTGTTTAGTGTACTAAACTCTGAATGACAATCAAGTAAATAGGCTCTTATTTATGCCACACTGTATAGGGTCCCAGACCAATATACCTAACTGACATACCCTAAACAAACAAGATAAAATGCAGGTTAGGGCTCATTTTTGCTAATGTTAATAGGGTGCTTCTATTGAGCCAGCTGTTACATGCCCAAACTCCACCCCTTTCCTCTGCTCCCCTCTCAGTTTCCATCTGAGCCATTGTATGCAAATGAATTCCCAAGGGAAAGAGGGTTTAACTGACTAAGTTTCTGAGTGGGTGGGACTTCAAGTTCAGAGGCACAACGAGTAAAGCAGATTTCAGGGATTCCTGCAGTCAACTATAGTTCAAGAGTGGCGTTAAGAGGTATTAGAATAAACCTCCCACCAAAGATAAGAATGTGCTTACTGTTGAATTTTGTTAGACAGACAATACCAATTTATATGTGGATAACTGTTAGTTTATTTCTACTGGTAAGCCCTGACCCCCCCCCCACTAGGGCCCTATAAAATCTGTTAAATGCTTTGCCCTACTCAGTTTTTTCCCCAAAAGCCAATTGATTCCTCCATTTTGTTTTTACAGGTTTCAGATTTGTTCATGTTTTTGCTCTCAAAAAAAAAAAAATCACAATTAGTTTAATTTGACAAGTCAGATATGAACAAATTCTTATTTACAATGACGGCCTTGTTCAGGGGCAGAACGACTGATTTCTTTACATTGTCCGCTCGGGGATTTGATCGAGCAACCTTACGGTTACTGGCCCAACGCTCTAACCACTAGGCTACCTGCCGCCCTTGTTTTTATTATAGATTTAGGTGTTTTAAGTCCCCAACATAATTATTTTGGGGGCGTAGATATCCTTTTATTCAAGTGTTCACCAGCAAGAGACTTGCTTGGTTAGAAGTGTTTCTGTAGCACACATGTGATTGCAGTTTGCTAAACAAATCACCACTGGATTGATGCAAATAATCATGACGTCATTCTGCCTGGTAGAGCGACTACTTTGTAGGCCACGTTTAATTGAGGTTTTGAGAAAGCATTTCCAGCTACTGGAAAACGGTTGTCATTAGCATAATCGCTAACAGCGACACAAAGTGTTATACAAATGCTCACACACACACACAGAGGGGAATGTCCACACTGTTTCCTCTTAAGAAAGTCAGAAAGATGAAGGAAAATACAAATCACTTATGCATTTTGTTCATGTCTTGAAATCTTCGGCAAATTAATACAAATTTGAATAAGTTTAATATATTTAGAAGATATATAAGTTGAATTCCGTAATTTGGTCATCACGGATTTTAGAGCCCCACTACACCCTCTCCACGATCGTTACCATGTGAGAACAAGACAGATTTATACTAGAATATATCACATAAAGACATCTATGGGGAACATATTTTAGAGTTCTATAACTGGTAACAAAAAGGGCCATTTCTGTGACACCAAACCTCTGTAGCAGTTCGGGGCTAGAAAAGAAACAATTTGCCAGTGAAGCTCAGTATATGGTTCTCTGCTGTGGGAGAACTGAGTCCCAGGTCAGCAGAGGCAGATTTGGCATGACCAGTTAAATCAACACTGAGCTGTTACATTGCACACTCTCAATCTCCATCATATCTCCACCGGCCAGACAGGACGGGAGATTGTGACAGAGTGAGGGGCCAAATTAGATTAGCTTTTACTTTTCCACTTGCCCAACCTCAATCTAGTTGCAGCGTATTATAAAAGGCAAGACAATTGGTTTACAGGTGTGTGTGTGTGTGTTGGGAGAGTGGGGCTGTAGGCCAGGGTTGTTGAATAAGCACTACTTAGAGTGCAACTTTAACCCAGGTTTGGCTGTGTTGGCAGACCGTGTCAATATTCATAAATAGCCTCCTTCCCTCGCCTTGTGTAACCACTAATAGACTGAACCCAAAGGGCTTAGTCAGGTACAAACGATGGAAAAGTGGGCTTTAAGTTCCATTGCTTTTGACCAAGCTAGTTCTTAAGAGAATCAGTGGTTCAAAAAGAGAGGTTAGGAAAACAAAGCCATTTTGGAGTAGTGGGACCCGGCCTGTGAGAATACTACTGTTGGGGGTAGATTAGTGCATGGAACTTGCCTCTGAACTGGCCCACAGGCTTGAGGACCTTGGTCCCTCGTTTGCGACTGTCCTCCTCGGCCTGCGCCATGCGCTCCCGGGTCACCTGGTAGGAGTCGTTGGTGGCACACACCGTGACTTTGTCCTGAACCGTCCCCAAGGACACCAGGTGGGGGGTCCCTGAGCTGGAAAGGATGGGGGGGAGGGGAATTTCAGTCATACAGCACAGGGTTTCTCACCTTGGACCCAGTTCAATTAAACCAATTCCTCATTAACAAGGCTCAATGACATGGTCAAATTCTGACACCAGAGTGACGTGCATTCCAGTTAACGAACCAGTTTATGTTGGGTCTTCAGTAGCGAGCACTGGCGCATGCTCGGTTTAGTTCCAGAGGGTGCTTACCTGGACACATATTGTTGGATGCACTCAAAGCTTCCCTGAGGGTTGTCCTTGCCCACGTTGGACAGATAGAAGTCAAAGTTCTGAGAGCCATCCAGAGAGTCAGTCCTTGGGATCTTAATGCGCTGTGAGGTTCACATAAAAAGGACAATTAAAGAAAATTAATTGTAAAAAAAAAATTACCACAGAAAACCAGGAAGGCCTCTCTTTGCCCTCAAGCTGTATGCATTAGTGAGGAATTGAATGGAGGTACTCAATCATTCTGAATGGGGTGTGAAATGGGGATTCATTTTGCTCTACTGCTAAAGCGTCGGGCTGGGAAGAGATTTCGCTCATATTTGAATGTGAGAGTCAGTCATGGCAAATAGCGAACCATCTGTAAAAACACTTCAAGTGGGCCTCATTTCTCATGGTCTTGTAACATTATCCCTTTACAGTGATGTGTGTGTATTGCCTCTGTCAATATAGACTGATCTGAGCTATGGGATCTCAGATTAATGAATGTGAGTTTGCATGACAGGCAGATCTTTGAGGTCTAAGTTGCTGGTAGTGTGTGTGTTGACAGTCTGCAGCACAGGGACCCAGAGCACAGGTACCAGACTAGGGTTGCTACATTCTGGGAAATTTCAATAAATTCCCTGTTTTTTCTGAAATCCTGGTTGGAGGTTTCTGGATTTACTGCTTTCTCCCCCCTGATGCTGGGAATCCACAAAAATTAGATGTTGGGGAAACCAGGGAATTTATGGAAATGTTGTAACCTTAGTCTGGTCCCTGTGCTCTGGGCCCAGTTGCAGACTGTTAGAGCAGTATTTATAGATCTTGGGACATCGGAGAGTTAAACTCTTCATAGTGCACAGCCAGGGTAGTCAGGGGTTAACCGGATGCTTTCAGAGGGGTAGCAAGAGTCAGGCAACAAGCCACCAAATACACCTCGTAGCTGAATAAATGCACATTTCACTGAAACCAAGACAATCATTGGGTCTTCAACAACATTGGTCATCATTTTCAGCACTCAAATGTTAACTTATTCAACCTTTCATGGTTGATTTACAAAACTCAGTCTACCAGCCACAGGGTTGGCCCGTAGTACTGTAGTCAAAATGAAGATTTTAGGTGTGAACATACTTACCCCTTGGAGTCCCTTGAATTGTATTGTTGGCCGCGAGGACGGTACATTCTGAAAAAGAGAGGACAGGGATTGGACATCTTCAACGTAAGTGTTGACTGCGAGATTGACATTTGACTGATTATGATGGAAATCTGTTACAATTGGAGTATCACTGAGCTGTGGTTGAGAAAAACACCCAAAGCGTTTTCTAATTTAGTGACAAAATTAGGCTATTCTGTTACTACTATCCTACTGGTGTGCTAGCTACCATGTTTATAGTTTCAAACATTTGTGACGAGTAAAAGTAGGAATTAAGAGCAGGAATTAGCAACTCCACTCGCCTAAATCATAGGCATCTCAAACAAAGTGGTCAGGAATATCAGCTTTTCCTCAGAATTAGCCAATGGAATTTATGTCAGATTATGATAGCAAATCACATGTATTCCAATTACATCAGCAGGTTGCATATAATGGTAGCACCATGAGGAAACGTCGGCACTGCAGAATAGGTTCTTCACTGGCTGTTTTGAAACTTCAGGAACTTCCCTCCAGCAACTTTCCCTTAACAGTGTACACCGAAAATGATTAGGGTAAGTAAACTTGCACAGGGATAGACCATACGAACATTTCAAAGTTTAAGCCTTGCCCAGGAAACACAGGCCACAAACCATTTTCTGAGCTCACAACATCAATTCTAAACAACAAAATCCCAATAACACACAGCCTAAGCCACACAAAATTCATGAGTTAGCGTATATTTGTGTCTCTTCAGCATAAATATCTTTAGAGTAGGCTAAAGCCTAGTCTCAAATAAACAAGGTTTTATTTCTGGGTTTCTAAGAAAACTCGTTGCCATACTCCCATCATTCAGCCATTTCCTAACAAACATGTATCACCATTTTATTTTGATATCTGTCCTCAAACAATAGGTAAGTGATAGTTTACACACAAAAAAAGTGCAGTTCACTTCACACACACCAAACTAACTAGCTACAGTCCATTAGCCCATGATGAGTAAAGTTCTGTAAAGTAAAGTGTTCTCTTGCATTTGGTCTGAATGCTGAATTCGGCACAGTTTCCTCTACAGAAGTTTGTAGAACCAGCCACAGCATTTCACCCATCCCCCAACACACACTCCCAGACCATCCAGTCCACACATACACACTCCTGATCACATTTCATGCCACCACACAGTGCCAGGGCTAGGCAGCTTTCCCACTCCAGTAGATATAGTTCAGCCCCCACACAAATCAGAGAGAGAGAAAGAAACAAAAAGCAGGCAGTTTTGGCTGCTCAGTCAGCAAGAGATGGTAGGCTGGTCATTGCAGCATACAAGGCCTACTGTTACACTTCCAATAAGGTTGTTGGGTCATCAGAATATAGGCCTAGGCTAACTACTAGGACTTGGAATAGATTTTAGTATAGAGGTTTCATTATCCCCCTACGGCAATATACTTTGCAGCAAGTAGGTCTAGTCAGAAACCATTTAGATATAAAAACAGGCAATAGAATTCAAAACACTTGTGTGATGTCTGCTAGGCCTATCATGTATTTGTGTGTTCTGTACCAGTCAGATAAATTAACAGGATCGCGTCACTGTTCTAACTTTGATTGGCTTGTCCTAGGCGCCTATTCACCAAGGCGGTGTTCCTTCCCATAGCACCGCCTGACACCCTTTCAACCCCAGACTTTAATTAGCCTACTCCAGAGGGGTATACTAACTACGAAACAAGCTAGATCTACTCAGCGTTTTCTAAAGCTAGCTTCCCATTCCAGCTCAGGCTTTATCTATACTACGACTGTGGACATTTTTTTTAATCTGCCTGCCGCTATCTCTAGCAGGCTTGTAACTGCGCCTGTTTCTCAATTTCAAATCAAAATTATTTCATCTGGATTTTTTATTAACTAGGCCCTGAACATATGCTACACCAAGTCTGACTAGATTGTTGCTGGAATTATGTAACTGTTGTTGACAGTCCATTGAACTTCCCAGTGCTCCTGGCCTCAGTTAATCACAGGCAGCTGAGGCCCATTTCCTGCATCTCTGAAGTGCATCCAGATAATACAGGTTGTACGGCCATCGGATTAACATGTTAGTTTATTTGGTCCCTACTAGAGGTTGACCGATTATGATTTTTTAACACCGATACTAGCTAGCCATTTCACATCGGTTACACCAGCCTATTCTTGGGAGTTGATAGGCTTGAAGTCATAAACAGCTCAACGCTTGAAGCATTGCGAAGAGCTGCTGGCAAAACGCAGGAAAGTGCTGTTTGAATGAATGCGTACGAGCCTGCTGCTGCCTACCATTGTTCAGTCAGACTGCTCTATCAAATATCAAATCATAAACTTAATTATAACACAACACAGAAATACGAGCCTTTGGTCATTAATATGGTCGAATCTAGAAACTATCATTTCGAAAACAAAACGTTTATTCTTTCAGTGAAATACAGAACCGTTCCGTATTTTATCTAACGGGTGGCGCTAAGTCTAAATATGGCTGTTACATTGTACAACCTTCAATGTTATGTCATAATTATGTACAATTCTGGAAAATTAATTACGGTCCTTGTTAGGAATAAATGGACTTCACACAGTTTGCAACGAGCCAGGCGGCCCAAACTGCTGCATATACCCTGACTGCTTGCACGGAACGCAAGAGAAGTGACATAATTTCCATAATTATAAGAAATTCATGTTAGCAGGCAATATTAACTAAATATGCAGGTTTAAAAATATATACTCGTGTATTGATTTTAAAGAAAGGCAATGATGTTCATGGTTAGGTTTGGTGCAACGAGTGCTAAATCACCACCCGTTTGGCAAAGTAGGTTGTGATTCGATGAGAAATTAACAGGCACCGCATCAATTATATGCAACGCAGGACACGCTAGATAAACTAGTAATATCAACCATGTGTAGTTAACTAGTGATTATGTGAAGATTGATTGTTTTTTATAATATAATAATATATAATTTATATAATGCTAGCTAGCAACTTACCTTGGCTTCTTGCTGCCCTCACGTAACAGGTCGTCAGCCTGCCACGCAGGCTCCTTGTGGAGTGCAATGTAAGGCAGGTGGTTAGAGCGTTGGACTAGTAACCGAAAGTAACCGGGAGGTTGCAAAAACTAATCCCCGTGCTGACAAGGTAAAAAAAAATCAGTCGTTCTTCCCCTGAACAAGGCAGTTAACCCACCGTTCCTAGGCCGTCATTGAAAATAAGAATGTGTTAACTGACTTGCCTAGTTAAATAAAGGTGTAAATATATATATATAAAAATTGTGTCCAAACATACAGATTTCCGATTGTTATGAAAACTTGAAATCGGCCCTAATTAAATCGGTCGACCTCTAGTTCCTACAGGTTGGTTCCCTAACAGCATCTGTAAGGGCCCAGACATAATAGGCCTCTGCTACAGCAATTTTTATCAGCACAAAATCACAAAATCTGCAATTCTGTTTTAGTGTGAGATATGCAACGACATATTTTGATAATGGTGATCAGCAATTGCCAATGAGAGCTTGCCAGAAAGGAAGAAAGAAAGAAAGGAAGCCAGTGAGATGTTGTATCACACATAGAAATCCTATTAAATGACTATTTATTCCTAATTCTATGGTATCGCATCACCCTGAATGTATCTGGAATCTGGTTTTCGACAAAACCAAAGCCAAATCGTTAAAGCTCTGAAGTTCACAAGCAATGGGATTCAATGAAAAATGTAGGCTATTGGCTAAATATTTCAACTCTGTATGGCAAGTGTGAATGCCTGACTGAAAATGTCTGCTTTGAGCCACAGCTTGTTCTAAATCACATACTTGTTTTCAAGAGACAACGTGGTCTTCAGGATTCTCTATACCACGCTAAGAATCTTAGTGTGTGTGACCCACGTACTATGTATGCCACATCGTTTAGTGTGCGCACCAATCACTATGCTGGTGAAACTAAAAAGGAAAGAGTCAGTGACTGTTAGTGTCATGGCTAGATGGGATCTAGCTTCTGTCAAATTAACGTAGATTTTACTTTTCGTACCAGGTTATGAGAATTTACACAGCATGTTAGGATAATTATCGCAAAAGTTTAGGCGAATGAGGTTAAGGTTAGAAAAGGGTTAAGGTTAGCTAAAGTGCACATAAAAATAACATTTGACGCTAATTTGACAAAAGCTGGATCCCTTCTAACCGGGACCCCATTTAGAGGCTCAGCGATGTTGGGATTTTGAAAGTTGTGTAAAGTACAGTACTGTAGCTTTAAGGGAGAACACCAGATTAGAAGTAAAATGCGAGGAAACACCAGAAATCGTCATCGAGTGAATAGTATTTTGAGGAAAACAGCAAATAATCCGATCAATATTAAATGGGCCTAGCTGTAACGTTTTCATAACAAATCGCAGTCAACCGACAACATATCCTAGGCTACATGACTGTGTACTTACAAAGATTAGCAAAATGTGTCCTAAAGTTACTCGCCTGGGAAGATAGCTAGAGAAAATAACATTCACATTTAATTTAAGAGTTTAGTCATGAACATAACGCGCCGTAAAAAAATGGACGAACTTTCAGTGTGGAATGCAAGAGCAACTGGATAGGTCTATGGCCAAAACAGTAAAGTTATGTCATATGGTGTAGCCTACTGCCATTCCAATTTTTGGGGGGTATAAAACCAACATTTTGATGCGGATGAAAAGGAAGTGACAATGCCAATGGAGTGAATTTGATAATTTGTGAATAAAAGGTGATTTTGGGGGGGGAGATAAATGTAAGTGGTAAAATACACGTAAGAAAATATCGACCATAGTGGCGTGAAAATGTAAGGTATACTTTTTTAAATATTGAGAACTGATTTGAACTCCCTATAATGGTATGGTAACAGCCGGTGATAGTGGGTAAGTAAACACAAACGGTTGACAACTATCTGACTACTTTCAACATTAGCCAAATTATTTTGTAATTTGAGTAATGTCACTTCAGCTACTTTGTTAGTAGCTAGCCATTTTGCCAGGTAACGTTTAACGTTAACCGATAATATTTTTTTCTCAACTAGATTGGCTGTCTAACGTTTGACTATTGTCAGAAATTCAGTTTACGTCTGCCAACTTCTTTATAGGTAGGACGTTAGTCACTCATAGCCCCCAGATAACTAACGTTAGCTAGCTAAACTTGTAATGTTAAACTCTTTAACACATATCCAAACGCCCAAATACTGACTGCAGTGCCAATCCTCCTGAACATACGGTAAATTATCGTTAGCGAAAGATGTCACGCGAAACTGCCATCCAAATATTCATCTATTTCACCAAAGTACTTGAAGTAGAATAAAACTGACTTGGCCGGGGATAATGTAGCTCTAGACAGCTAACGTTAGCTCAAACTGGCTGTGCGTGGCAGTTTGTTCACCAGTTTTGATAGCCTCGTATAACGTAAGCTATAAAACATTCATTCAACTTACCTTACAGGTTTGGTGGCTCTCTATTGCTCTGAAAGCTGTCTCTGTCAATTTTACGTGCAATACGGTGACTCGATCTGCATTCCGTCGGCCACAATTCAGTCCATACCTCCCATCCTCGGAGAGCGCCGCCATCTTTACCAGCCCTCCACCATCGTCCCTCTGACGTCCGAGCATATAGCAGCTCTACCTCGCTAAAATTCAAGGGAGGGACTTCCACAAAGGCTTGTTCTAGATTTTTTCGTCTGATTGGGTTGACTTTTTTTTGCTCCCTCACAGACTTCTCTCCCTCAGTATATGAATGCTAGTACAGTTCGTAATTGTAGAACTATTTGAAAGGTGATCGATCGAATCTGATGTGTTCTGTCCACTATTATGTCATATAGCTATGTATACTTTGAATTTTTATCAGTTATGTCATTATGCTTAACAACAGAACAACCTTCACTGCTATCAGTAGAAATGTATGTGTGCTGACATGGTACAACGAACAACGTTTTATTGCTGACATTTTTTTACTCTATAAAGTCATACTTACAGGGATTACTTTGACATCTATTATTTTTGTTTGCTTTTCACTGACAATTTCAGATGATCTCACAATTATATATCTTGAAGGGAACCCAGTTGTCTCAACCTTTTTTGTTTACACATTTTGCTCTGTCTGGAGTACCCCCAAGTACATTTTACCAGTACCCTCTGTGGATAGGCCAAGTACCTCCAGGGGTACATGTAGGCTACCCCAGGTTGAGAACCACTGTTCTATAATGCACTTTTTTTTTTAATCATGCTTGAAAATAGTAGGGGAGTGAACTCTAAAGGGCATTAAAGCACAAGTCTCCTTGTGTGTACACACCTGCACTATCTCACCCAGTCAGTCCTCACTGAAGGTTGATTATGCAGCATGTTTTGG
The DNA here is from genome assembly GCF_018296145.1 of Oncorhynchus tshawytscha. Lineage (NCBI taxonomy): Eukaryota > Metazoa > Chordata > Actinopteri > Salmoniformes > Salmonidae > Oncorhynchus > Oncorhynchus tshawytscha. Next base: position 47,258,323 of record NC_056430.1, read on the forward strand.
TGTGGTGTAGCATCAGCCAGGGTGTGGGAAAGCCTGTGTGAATCCAGCAGATTACTGTAGCCTGTCCACCACACCCATCCTGTCAGTTTAGTCAATGTCACACACACACACAGACACACACACTAGAGAATGACCGATAATCGTCCGGGCCGATATATCAGGCCGATATTGACTTTTTCTAGTCTATTGGCCCTTCTCTATCGGTTTTGCCAATAGTCCCGCTACATAGCAAAACTGCTGCTATGCCAGCCGCCACTCACCACCTGAGCCATGAGCACTGCACAAGGCAGAGGAATGTCTAGCTGGGAAAATCAGAAGCAACAAGCTAGCTAATTTTTCAACATAAAGGTGCAGTATTAAGAAATGGAGGAATTGACACAGTGACCAAAATTTAACACCTGTTGCAAATATTAATAAGCCTTGTGTTGACGTGCCTGTTCTTTAACACACACACATGATGTAAATGCAATACATAAGCTAGCTATGTAACCTGTTAGCAAAGATTACAATACCTAACCCTTTCATCTGTGGTGTTAGCTAGCTATATTAGCTAGTATACTAGCTAGCTGGCTAGATAAACATGGTGCTAAGATATCAGATAGGAGATAATAACCAACGTAGCTAGCTAACGTTAGCTAGTTATCATTTTGAACAAGCACCATTTTTGGCAACAAGACATCTGACTTGCGGTGTAACGTTAGCTATTTACTGGTGTGCTGATCTGACCAGCGAGAATCGTATCCTTAAATTGACAGTTGATAGTCGGATTAGATGACTGTCATAATAGGAAAATAAGTGTTTTAAAATTCCTAAATAAAGGTTGGCGATAGGTTTAGATACCTAAGAATCTTTCTGCATGTTTATGGACAAAGAAGCTGTAGATCAGCGTGTGTGTGTGTGCTGACTGTGCGGCCACGCACTTCTCCAACTCAACTATCAAGTTTCCAGATGACAACAGTGGTAGGCCTGATTACCAACAACAACGAGACAGCCTAAATGTTAAATATTATATATATATATATATATATATATATATATATATATATATATATATATATATACTGCTCAAAAAAATAAAGGGAACACTTAAACAACACAATGTAACTCCAAGTCAATCACACTTCTGTGAAATCACACTGTCCACTTAGGAAGCAACACTGATTGACAATAAATTTCAAAAGCTGTTGTACAAATGGAATAGACAACAGGTGGAAATTATAGGCAATTAGCAAGACACCCCCAATAAAGGAGTGGTTCTGCAGGCGGTGACCACAGACCACTTCTCAGTTCCTATGCTTCCTGGCTGATGTTTTGGTCACTTTTGAATGCTGGCGGTGCTTTCATTCTAGTGGTAGCATGAGGCGGAGTCTACAACCCACACAAGTGGCTCAGGTAGTGCAGCTCATCCAGGATAGCACATCAATGTGAGCTGTGGCAAGAAGGTTTGCTGTGTCTGTCAGCGTAGTGTCCAGAGCATGGAGGCGCTACCAGGAGACAGGCCAGTACATCAGGAGACGTGGAGGAGGCCGTAGGAGGGCAACAACCCAGCAGCAGGACCACTACCTCCGCCTTTGTGCAAGGAGGAGCACTGCCAGAGCCCTGCAAAATGACCTCCATCGGGCCACAAATGTGCATGTGTCTGCTCAAACGGTCAGAGACAGACTTCATGAGGGTGGTATGAGGGCCCGACGTCCACAGGTGGGGGTTGTGCTTACAGCCCAACACCGTGCAGGACGTTTGGCATTTGCCAGAGAACACCAAGATTGGCAAATTCGCCACTGGCGCACTGTGCTCTTCACAGATGAAAGCAGGTTCACACTGAGCACATGTGACAGACGTGACAGAGTCTGGAGACGCCGTGAACATTCTGCTGCCTGCAACATCCTCCAGCATGACCGGTTTGGCCGTGGGTCAGTCATGGTGTGGGGTGGCATTTCTTTGGGGGGGCCGCACAGCCCTCTATGTGCTCGCCAGAGGTAGCCTGACTGCCATTAGGTACCGAGATGAGATTCTCAAATCCCTTGTGAAACCATATGCTGGTGCGGTTGGCACTGGGCTCCTCCTAATGCAAGACAATGCTAGACCTCATGTGGCTGGAGTGTGTCAGCAGTTCCTGCAAGAGGAAGGCATTGATGCTATGGACTGGCCCGCCCATTCCCCAGACCTGAATCAAATTGAACACATCTGGGACATCATGTCTCGCTCCATCCACCAACGCTGCACCACAGACTGTCCAGGAGTTGGCGGATGCTTTAGTCCAGGTCTGGGAGGAGATCCCTCAGGAGACCATCCGCCACCTCATCAGGAGCATGCCCAGGCTTTGTAGGGAGGTCATACAGGCACGTGGAGGCCACACACACTACTGAGCCTCATTTTGACTTGTTTTAAGGACATTACATCAAAGTTGGATCAGCCTGTAGTGTGGTTTTCCACTTTAATTTTGAGTGTGACTACAAATCCAGACCTCCATGGGTTGATAAATTTGATTTCCATTGATAATTTTTGTGTGATTTTATTGTCAGCACATTCAACTATGTAAAGAAAAAAGTATTTAAAAGAATATTTCATTCAGATCTAGGATGTGTTATTTTAGTGTTCCCTTTATTTTTTTGAGCAGTGTATATTTTCAGAATAAGGCTGTAACGTAACAAAATGTGGAAAAAGTCAAGACGTCTGAATACTTTCCGAATGCACTGTACATAGTCATTACCCACTTCATATGTATAAACTGTATTTTAGTCCAGGCTCATCCTGTATAACGGATGTATTTATATTCAGGACTCTTGACATTGCTTGTTCTAAATATTTCTTCATTCCTGTCTTTAAATTTGTGTGTATTGTTTTGTATTGTTAGGTACTACTGCACTGTTGGAGCTAGAAACAGAAGCATTTTGTTGCACCTGCGATAACATCTGCAAAATACACTGAGTGCACAAAACATTAGGAACGCCTTCCTAATATTGAGTTGCACCCACGTTTGCCCTCAGAACAGCCTCAATACATCGGGCATGAACTCTACAAGGTTTCAAAAGCGTTCCACAGGGATGCTGGCCCACGTTGACTCCATTGCGTCTCACAGTTGTGTCTAGTTGGCTGGATGTGCTTTGGATGGTGGCCCATTCTTGATACGACTGTTGAGCGTGAAAAACAGAGCAGAGTTGCAGTTCTTGACAGCCTCAAACCGGTGTGCCTGGCACCTACTTCCATACATACCCAGTTCAAAGGCACTTAAATATTTTGCCTTGCCCATTCACCCTCTGAAGGGCACACATGAATGGCTTAAAAATCCTTAGTTAATTTGTCTCCTCTCTTCATCTACACTGATTGAAGTTAATTTAACAAGTGACATCAGTAAGGGATCATAGTTTTCACCTGGTCAGATTATCTCATGGAAAGAGCATGTGTTCCTGTTTCGTATGTATGAGTGCGCGACTAATACAATTTTTTTTGCGTTCTCACTTCTCAAACTATGAGCAGATTTTAGGCATTCAGAGGCATACCCTCACTCTCCTTGTTAGATATTATCCACATTTATGGCTTGGTAACAAATTTCATCACCATTGAGCTACAGGAGTTCTCATAATAGCAGTAAATGGCAGCAAGCGATATGAGAGATTTGAAAGGGACAGGAGTTACAGCCTCGCTCTATCTAATCGAAAACAGTAGGATAAAGTTACAACACCGTGTCTTGATAGATAGCTGAACTAGCCCATTGATTTGTTTCTAATTTCTAATTTTGTTCTGTTAGCAGAGATGCGTTCTGATCAGCCCCAAAAAATTACATTTTCCCGATCACGGAAAATGAAAAAAAAAAACGAGTTTCATAAGCATCAGTGATCACAAATCATGACGTTACGTTGGACCCATTTTCACTGAATATATTTTGTCGTCAACAGTTTCAAATGTAATTATATTGAATATCTGCCAAAAATATCAGCCATCGGCATCCTTGACCCCCAAAAATCGATATCGGTCCTAAAAAAATACATATTGTCGTTCTCTAACACAAACACACACCTGAAACAGTCATCCAGACCTTGATAAACCAGTCAACGTACCCTGATGACATATTGTCATCGTCGTTTTACAGGAATTACTGCATAATAACAGTGAGATTTCTTCACAGATTCATGTCATCTCATATGATGACATTTCCTCTGTAGCATGCCTCCTCTTTGTTGACACAAGTGCTCATTGTTTGAGGTTGTCAGTACTGAGTGGGGTGATGGAAGAGGTCCTCAAGACTGTGCTCCTATTCAAGCCAGGCACCCTGCTGGGCACATAAAGCGCAACGGATGTCATTGGGCTAATTCACTAACATATCAATAACATATCCTAAAGCATCCACTACACAGGGTCTTAAGACCTGTGTCACTGAAGAAAGTCACTTTGTGCCCTATTTATTTACATTTGCATAATGTTAGACAAAGAAATACATTAGATTGAGTACTGAGTACACCTCCCTTTGTTTAGGCTGATTTTAAAGTGAAAGTGATCATGACATTTACCTACAGTACCTTCAGAAAATATTCATACCCCCTGACTTATTCCAAGTCTTGTTGTGTTACAGCCGGAATTCAAATAAAAATCAAATCAAATTTTATTAGTCACATGCTCTGAATACAACCAGTGTAGACCATACAGTGAAATGCTTACTAAAAAAGGAACTAAGGTCAGGACGTGACAGTAACCCCCACCCCCAAAGGTGCAGACTCCGGCCGCAAAACCTAACCCCATAGGGGAGGGTCTGGGTGGACATCTGTCCGTGGTGGCGGCTCTGGCGCGGGACGTGGACCCCACTCCACCATAGTCTTGGCCCACTTAAGTGGCGCCTTTGGAGCGGCGACCCTCGCTGCCGATCTCGGACTGGAGACCCTTGCAGCGGGCCCCGAATAGACGGCAGACTCCGGCAGCGCCGGCGCGAAGGGCGACTCCGGCAGCGCCAGAGTGAAGGGCGACTCAGGCAGCGCCGAAGTGAAGGGCGACTCTGGCAGCGCCGGAGTGAAGGGCGATTCTGGCATCTCCGGACTGACGGGCGATTCTGGCATCTCCGGACTGACGGGCGGCTCTGGCAGCTCCTGACTGACGAGCGGCTCTGGCATCTCCTGACTGATGGGCGGCTCTGGCAGCGCTGGACAGGAGGGAGACTCTGGCAGCGCTGGACAGGAGGGAGACTCTGGCAGCGCTGGACAGGAGGGAGACTCTGGAAGCGCTGGACAGGAGGGAGACTTCGGAAGCGCTGGACAGGCGGGAGCACCTGGAGGGAGGAGACGGAGAGACAGCCTGGTACGTGGGGCTGCTACAGGAGGCCTGGTGCGTGGAGGAGGCACCGGATGGACCGGACCGTGGAGGCGCACTGGAGGTCTCGAGCACCGAGCCTGCACAACCTGTACTGGCTGGATACTCCCCGTAGCCCAGCAAGTGCGGCGGGGTGGAACAGACCACACTGGACTGTGCTGGCGAACCGGGGACACCGTGCATAGGGCTGGTGCCATATACCCCGGGCCGAGGAGACGCACTGGAGACTAGATGCGCTGAGCCGGCCTCATTTCTCCTGGCTCGATGCCCACTCTAGCTCGGCCGATACGAGGCACTGGGATGTAGCGCAACGGGCTATGCCTGCGCACTGGGGACACCGTGTGCCTCACGGCATAACACGGTGCCTGCCTGGTCCACCTCTCTCCACGGTAAGCACGGGGAGTTGGCTCAGGTCTCCTATCTGACTTAGCCACACTCCCCGTGTGCCTCCGGCAAGACATTTTTGAGGCTGCCTCTCATCCCTGTTGCGCTGCCGTGCTAACTCCTCATAATGCCGCCGCTCGGCGATATTCCCCAGCCTCTGCCCAGGGTCCCCTACCGTCCAAAATCTCCTCCCAAGTTCAGGAGTCCAGAACCCTCTGCTCCTGGTTACCACGCTGCTTGATCCGGTTGTGGTGGGTAGTTCTGTAACGGATCTCTTCGTCGTCTGACGACGAGTATGAAGGATTGGACCAATACGCAGCGTGGTACGTGTCCATGTTACTTTATTAGCACTGAACACACGAAACAAAATAACAAAGTGAATGGAAGAAATGAAACAGTTCTGTAAGGTGACATATCATTTACATAATATCTAATTTACATAAGTATTCACACCCTGAATCAATACTTTGTAAAGCACCTTTGGCAGCAATTACAGCTGTGAGTCTTCTGGGTAAGTCTGTAACACCATGCTCAAACCGCACGCATAACAAGGTCTATTACCACGACCGACCGACCTCAGTTCATCTTTCAATCACCCACGTGGGTATACCCATGTGCCAGCTCCTCATTGGTTATCTGCTTCTATAAACCAATGAGGAGAAGGGAGAGGCAGGACTTGCACTGCGTTCAGCGTCACAAATATAATTGACTTCTATTTTAGCGCTTGGCAACGCAAACGCTTGTTGGCACATGCGAGCAGTGTGGGTGCAATGATTAAATAACATGTAGGTGTAACTTTATTTTGCAACGCTCGCGAATGCGACGCGAGCGGAGTTGGCAGCATGTAAGAGCTTTCCACACCTGAATTGTACAATATTTGCACAGTTCTGTCAAGTTGGTTGTTGATCATTGCTAGACTGTCATTTTCAAGTCTTGCCATAGATTTTCAAGCCGATTTAAGTCAAGACTGTAACTAGGCCACTCAGGAATATTCAATGTTGTCTTGGTAAGCAACTCCAGTGCATATTTCGCCTTGTGTTTTAGGTTGTTGTCCTGCTCAAAGGTGAGTTTGTGTCACATTCGTTGAAAGGATCGGACCAAGGCGCAGAGTGGTATAAGTACATATTCTTTTAATAAATGAATCCCGAACAAACCAACTAAATAGAACAAACGAAACGTGAAGCTATACAAAATAGTGCTGACAGGCAACTAAATATAGACAAGATCCCACAACTAACAATGGGGAAAATGGCTACCTAAATATGATCCCCAATCAGAGACAACGACAAACAGCTGTCTCTGATTGGGAACCATATCAGGCCAACATAGACATACAAAAACCCTAGATGACAAAAACCCTAGACATACAACAACTAGAGTACTCACCCTAGTCACACCCTGACCTAACCAAAATATATAGAAAACAGAGAATCTAAGGTCAGGGTGTGACAGTTTGTCTCCCAGTGTCTGTTGGAAAGCAGACTGAACCAGGTTTTTCCTCTTGAGTTTGGCCTTGCTTAGCACTATTAGTTTATTTTTATCCCCCAAAAAACTATATGGTCCTTGCTGATGACAAACATACCCATACATGATGCAGCCACCACCATGCTTGAAAATATGAATAGTGGGACTCAGTGATGTGTTGTGTTGGATTTGCCCCAAACATAACGCAATGTATTCAGGACATAAAGTTAATATCTGAGCCACATTTTTTGCAATTTTACTTCACTGCCTTATTGCGAACAGAATGCATGTTTTGGAATATTTGTTATTCTGTACAGGCTTTCTTCTTTTCACTCTGTCATGTAGGTTAGTATTCTGGAGTAAGTAGAATGGTATCGATCCATCCACAGTTTTCTACTCTCACAGCCATTAAACTCTATAACTGTTTTAAAGTCACCATTGGCCTCATAGTGAAATCCTTGAGTGGTTTCCTCCCTCTTCCATTATGGGGCATTGTATGTAGGCCAGTGAAACAGCATTTCATTTGAATCCATTTTAAATTCAGGCTGTAACAAAACAAAATGTGGACAAAGTCAAAGGGGTGTGAATACTTTCTGAAGGCACTGTAAATCCTTAAGTGTCCGTTTTTATTCCAAAATGGCTTCTTTGGATTCATTAGGCTTATATCACATTGCATTGTGAATACCCGTAGGTAAGGTTCAGCACAGGGATTCTCGACAACGGGGAAATGTACATCCCTGAGATACACAGGTTCTGGCCTATCTCCATATGCATATTGTACAAGAACTCACTTCTTATAATTTCCATTCATTTTGCAATACACGCTCTGCCTGTCTGGCATTCAGACTCTCCTCCCACCTCTGAATCTATTTTGAACGACAAGGAAAAAAGTAAATCATTAATCAGCGTGCTATTTGGACAGGCTCCCTCATCGGTGATAATCAACAGCACATGCTCACTGGACTGCCCCTAAAGCCTCTAATCAGTACACAAAGAGATAAATATGCTCTTTCTCCTTTGCCAATACTCAGAAGCCCTGTTAATGAATGTGTTATGCCCCAGTATTTAGGTCAATTGTAGGATATTGATTTTTTATCACAAATCTAAATTTGAGTTAGAAATAGCATTTGGAAGAAATCCACTTGATAAGCCGCACCCCAGAAAAGTTTAAGTGAAACACTAATTCTGGCTTATTCTAAAATTGTGGCCCTCCAGATTGATCAGACTCTTGGCCAGGTCATAATCCGACCGAAACCCAATTGAGATGGTTTGGGATGAGTTGGACAATAGAGTGAAGGAAAAGCAGCCAACAAGTGCTCAGCATATGTGGGAACTCCCTCAAAAAGCATTCCAGTTGAAGCTGGTTGAGAGAATGCCAAGAGTGTGCAAAGCAGTCATCAAGGGAAAGGCGGGCTACTTTGAAGAATCTCAAATGTCAAATATATTTTCATTTGTTTAACACTTCTTTGGTTACTACATGATTCCACATGTGTTATTTCATAGTTTTGTTGCCTCCACTATTATTCTACAATGTAGAAGATAGTAAAAATAAATGAATGAGTAGGTGTGTCCAAACTTTTGACTGGTACTATATCTAAAATGTTATATCGGGATGCAAACTCAAAATTGAATACATTTCAACCACATATATCTGACATGGTACAGGTGTCTTCTTTTTTAACCATGTGTGTATACTTTTGTTTCAAAGTAGATGTTTAAGAATACCAAGAAACACTCTGTGTGACCCTGCTTTAGCTCACTGCAGTAAAAGGTTTAAGACACAGCCCAGACAAACTCATAAAAGTTTATCTCAGCTGGTAATCACAACATTTTGAGGTACCGCAAATGAAAAATTGTGATGATGCTCATTGACATTGTAGGAAATTATAGGGAATAACCAATTGCGACGAGGCATCACCAGTTAATTAGTTGACCCACTTTTCTTAGGCAGTCATTGTAAATAAGAATTTGTTCTTAAACTTGCCTAGTCAAATAAAGGTTAAAAAAATAAAATAATGTTGAACTCTTATTGAAACACATGAAAGTCTGCTATGGTCCCAGAGAGTCAGTGATCCTACATTTGGGGGTTTGTTTACTAAGCAATAGCTTAAAATGATTGAGTTCAAAAGAAGAGTTAGGACCTCTGTTAGCATTCTTCAAGTAGCATGAGAAAATCACTTATTCCTTTCATCAGTGTTTAAAGTTAATATCGGTGTATAAAGATGAAACGTAGTGGTTTATTTGAAGTTTGAGCTTGCTTTTCTGTTAACTTAGTTGTGACAATTAAAGGGCAACTCCGCCACTTTTCAACCTCATATTCATTATCTCCAGCACCAAAGCAATGTCTACATACATGTGAAAACAGTGCGTTTCTATGATCTGTGGTCAAAAGTATTAGAAGAAAGGGCCTAAAGAAATGCTTCTCTGTGACTTCACATGGTAGGATTAAAAGTAAGAAAAACAGTGATTTTCCAAACCTGGAACAATTTTCTAGCCAGAGAGAGCAATGGAGATAATGAATATGAGGTTGAAAAGTGGCGAAATTGCCCTTTAAGCTAACAGCTATGCAAATGACATGAATATCCCAAAACTTTTTGTGGATATTTTGGATAGTTTGAACCTCTACAGATGTGTTCTATCAAAAGGAAGTGTTACTGTGGAAGCGTGACCAAGACTGTTAAGAGTACACTGGGACTGTGAGACAGTAAAAACTGAAGAATGACTACACGTGGCGATTTGGCCCTGGAGACAGCCACTTTTGGCAGTGGGAAAAAGCCATCTGCCTGTGTTAGCCTTCCCATTGAAGAGTAGTAGCATGCAAGAATGGGAGGAGAGAGAGCGCGAGAGAGAAACAGAGAGAGAGCGTAATGCCAGAACATGTTAAAGAACCTAAAAAAGTACAATTTTATTAAATACATAAAACTAAGAATGAGTGTCTTATGAGATGGATATCACTAAGCTTCTCTTCACCTGAGGAAGATATTGAAACATTTGTGCGTTTAAAAAGTTGGTGAGTTATAGCGGGTCTTTTTGTGGAATTTTCAGTATTCTCATGTTTCTTCCTAAGCACCTGTCACTATATTGATATGCCGAGTGCATATTCTTTTTCACCCAGGACCGAATGTGCTGTAAACGACCGGTTGGGGAACAAACATTTTCGTAAGCAGTATAAGAAAGAGGATACTTATTATATTGACAATGGGAAAACTTTGCCTAGCGTCCTCTAGTTCTGCACACACACAGCCCTGAACACAAAGGCCAACATGGCACGTGGGGAAGCAGCATCCCACTGCTGTGTATTTAAAGACCTTGAAACGGCAGCTCCACCAGTTAATGATTGGCCAGTGCAGTGAAAGTGGGCACTTACAATGTTGACTCTTATTGGAAACCACAAAAGCCTTTGGAGTCGTATCTCCAAGCTGACATTAATGGCATAGGCCTGTGTCTAAAGAGACAGGTTAATTCATTTTTTTGTCTGGTGCAGAAGAGATAGACTGCAAACACACACGCACGCACACACACACACACACACACACACACACACACACACAGTATTCACTCCAATGGGTCTGCTGCCATTAGTTTATTTACTGACACATCAACAGATTCCAAGGGATCCTTGTGTTTGCCTTAAGATTGCTTTTTGAATTTGTCTACATTCTATGGTTGTTCTAATTCTATGACAAAGCAAAGAAATAACACACTCAGCAGTCCTGCTCCTGTCTCTTTTGTGGCTCCAGGGTGTCACACTGCCTCCCCAGGGACACCACCCTTCTTGTGGGCACGTCGGCGGCCAGGGCTGAGTCCCACCAGCTGTACTCGGGCGAGAGGACACAGGTGGGCCTGCGGTTGATCAGGTAGCGGTTGAGGTAGCTCTCCTCCAGTCCACGAGCCCTCAGCCCCTTTTCCTGGTCCTGGAGGATGAGCTGGGAGCAGGCCTGGGCCATGGCGTACACATCAGCGCACAGACCCCCGTACAGCTCCGACGTGTAGTAGTAGTCGCCCTCGTCCTCCTCCACGTGGGCCAGCGAGGCGGGCTCATGCTCGTACGGGAAGGTGTGGCGGGGCATGCCGTAGAGCTCCGGGTGCAGCGTGGCCACCAGCTCCCCCAGGATCTCAGTTCCCACCGGGGCCACCAGCTCCTGGTCCACGTCCATGCAGAAGACGTACTCCACCTCGTGCCTAACCGAATCTTTAATGGTGGCTGCCAGCAGGGCCATGCGGCCCTGGGCCAGATGCTCCCAGCCGGGCATCTCTGCCACAGGGACCACCCTCAGCTCTCTGCCAGGGCCCAGCGGGGTCGGGGGATCCAGGGCGCGAGGGCTGTCCGTAAGAACGTAGTAGACCACGGTGTTACCGGGCAGGAAGTAGAGCTCGGCCGAGGAAAGGAAGCGGCGTAGGAAGTGGCCATAGGGCCCCACGGCGAGCGTCAGCAGGCCTGTGCGGATGCTGCGGTGGGCAAACTCGGCCCTCCGCCACGCTGAGCCGTTAGAGTCGCCCCACACCAGAGGAGCGCCCCAGGATGTCTCCAGCGGGAGGCGCTGTTGCTGTTCCTCCACACTGCCCACCACTATGTCTCTGACCACACTTCCTGATTCCGCCTCCAGAGAAAGAGGAAGAGGGTGCGTGTCCACCTTGAGCACTGCTCTCCTCCATCTTAAAAAGTCTGAGGAGAAAAAAAAGTTTAAAAAAGTAAACAATTTGTCAACCATGTTCATAACGTGCAATTTATTCACTTTTACAAATGAATTACATAGAAACACATCAACTATACGATAGGAACAAATCAAATATTTAGTGTGAGTGGTTCTATTACAATGTGAAGCAATAGGAGCAGTGTACTTTTCTAATGAAGTTTAGAATGTATTTAGTTGGTCTTAATTATCTTCATCTGTCCATATTACCACAGAATGTTTGGAAAGACGTGTCACCGAATTGTTTGTCAGTATCGTTTTTTCTTAGCAGACTGCTGAAAATGGCTGAAATGAAGGGAACTACTTTTAGACACCAGTCAGGGTAAATGAGGTTACAGCACGAAAGGTACCCTGACAAAAACAAAAGCGTTCTCCACTTCCTGAGCACAGAATGTGACGAGAGAACAAATACTGATGTAACACTCACATACGAGCAGAGATAGGAGCAGACAGTACAGGACCAGCTGCTTCTTGGTCACTCTGACTGACCCTGTTGGATATAACACAACATAGCCTACTGGTTAACTGACCTGGGGCTGGTGTGTACGGACACGCACATGCGCACACGCACACACACACACACACAAAAACAAACAAAATTACCACACTGGTTCCATCAGCCTAGAATACACAGTAATGGATCTGTGGCCCTTTTGAGTCAAAGAGTGAGAACATACATTCCTGTCTTATTTACTGCAGTGGGCTAAGTCAGGGTCACACAGAGTGTTTCTTGGTAGTCTTAAACAAATCTATTTTGAAACAAAAGTATACACTTCACACACATGGTTATGGGCTTAAAAAAAAGAATACACCTATACCGTGTCAGATATAGAGTTGAAATGTATTAAATTTTTATACACTATACTTTACAGTTGAAGTCAGAAGTTTACATACACTTAGGTTGGAGTCATAAAACTTGTTTTTCAATCACTCCACAAATTTCTTGTTAACAAACTATAGTTTTGGCAAGTCGGTTAAGACATCTACTTTGTGCCTGATACAAGTAATTTTTCCAACAATTGTTTACAGACAGATTATTTCACTTAAAATTCACTGTATCACAATTCCAGTGGGTCAGAAGTTACCATACACAAAGTTGACTGTGCCTTTAAACAGCTTGGAAAATTCCAGAAAATGATGTCATGGCTTTAGAAGCTTCTGATAGGCTAATGGACATAATTTGAGTCAATTGGAGGTGTACCTGTGGATGTATTTCAAGGCCTACCTTCAAACTCGATGCCTCTTTGCTTGACATCATGGGAAAATCAAAAGAAATTAGCCAAGACCTTAGAAAAAAATTGTAGACCTCCAGAAGTCTGGTTCATCCTTGGGAGCAATTTCCAAACACCTGAAGGTACCACATTCATCTGTACAAACAATAGTACGCAAGTATAAACACCATGTGACCACGCAGCCGTCATACCGCTCAGGAAGGAGATGCGTTCTCCTAGAGATGAACGTACTTTGGTGTGAGAAGTGTAAATCAATCCCAGAACAACAGCAAAGGACCTTGTGAAGATGCTGGAGGAAACAGATTCAAAAATAAAACGGGACCTATATCGACATAATCTGAAAGGCCGCTCAGCAAGGAAGAAGCCACTGCTCCAAAACTGCCATAAAAAAGACAGACTACGGTTTGCAACTGCACATGGGGACAAAGATCTTACTTTTTGGAGAAATGTCCTCTGGTCTGATGAAACAAAAATAGAACTGTTTGGCCATAATGACCATTGTTATGTTTGGAGGAAAAAGGGGGATGTTTGCAAGCCGAAGAACACCATCCCAACTGTGAAGCACAGGGGTGGCAGCATCATGTTGTTGGGGTGCTTTGCTGCAGGAGAGACTGGTGCACTTCACAAAATAGATGGCATCATTAGCAAGGAAAATTATGTATTGAAGCAACATCTCAAGACATCATTCAGGAAGTTAAAGCTTGGTCACAAAATGGTCTTCCAAATGGACATTGACCCCAAACATACTTACAAAGTTGTGGCAAAATGGCTTAAAGACAACAAAGTCAAGGTATTGGAGTGGCCATCACAAAGCCCTGACCTCAATCCCATAGAATATTTGTGGGCAGAACTGAAAAAGCATGTGCGAGCAATGAGGCCTACAAACCTGACTCAGTTACACCAGCTCTGTCAGGAGGAATGGGCCAAAATTCACCCAACTTCTTGTGGGAAGCTTGTAGAAGGCTACCCAAAATGTTTGACCCAAGTTAAACAATTTAAAGGTAATGCTATCAAATACTAATTGAGTGTATGTAAACTTCTGACCCACTGGGAATGTGATGAAAGAAATAAAAGCTGAAAGAAATAATTCTCTCTACTATTATTCTGACATTTCACATTCTTAAAATAAAGTGGTGATCCTAACTGACCTAAAACAGGGGATTTTTACTTGGATTAAATTTCAGGAATTGTGAAAAACTGAGTTTAAATGTATTTGGCTAAGGTGTATGTAAACTTCTGACTTCAACTGTATATAGATCACAGAAGACTGAAATATAACAAAAACATTTTATATAGAAACACCAGATTTTAAGCAGGTTTTTGAAATAATGTTGATTAGTTATGAAATTATGAACAATATTAATAACATTCCACCCATGAGGCCACTAGATGGCGATTTGGTAATTTCACTGCAGGAAAGGGCTACAGGCCCAGTGCAGTCAAAAATGTGTTTTATATATATTCCCACACTATGAGGTTGGAATAATACTGTGAAGTTGTGAAAATTATGATAATGCCCTTTTAGTGTAACAGTTGTTTGAACAGCCTACCTGAAAATGCAGCCGGTGACATCACCAGGCAGTAAATTAGTTAATAGACCAATAATCAATCATTCAATCAAATGTATTTATAAAGCCCCTTTTACATCAGCCAATGTCACAAAGTGCTATACTGAAACCCAGCCTAAAACCCCAAACAGCAAGCAATGCATATGTAGAAACACGTAGAAGAAGGTAGTTCCAAAACTCTCTGCCAATAACAGCTAGTGTTCAGTTTTCCCCTCCCTGCTCAGAACACTCTCAGACAGTCCTAGCAAAATTCTTGTTTTCTCTTTGCTAAAAAGCTATTTTTCTTATTTTAGAGTAAGGTACTTAATTGTTACCCGGAAATGATTTGATATTGAGATAAAAACAGCTGCACTGGGCCTTTATGTACACAGCTTACAAATGTCTCAGTGGCTCTGAAAATGAAGCATTGATGAGGGAAGAAATGTTACAAGTCCAGATTGGGAATGAGAAGAATGCACTTACACTTTGGAACCGTGACAACTTGCAATTCTTTTAGTAGTGAAAGTCTCTCTCTGTATCATTACAGAACTTGTAGGCTGTGTCACCCAAGGCTACTTTCTAAATGATCCTGCTTCATGTAGGCCTACCATCGTGTCCTGAAAGTCTTGTAGTCAGTGAGCTACCAAGATCGTATCTATGAAACAACTGTGTTAGATCCAAAATATAAAATCAGGACTCCAGGATTGTGTTCATTAGGGGACACAGTAGAAACACTTTTGCAATAGAAAATGAAAACAAGTGTTTCTTTTTGGGTCTCCTGTTTCACTCTGTTTTGCAGTGTTTTCTTCTGTTTCTACTGAACAGGTTGATTGCTTCGGATAGAACAGTATGAGGTTAAAACATGAACCAAAAAAACATCTCTCACTCTCCTCCATTTCGCAATTGGAAAAACCATGACCTGTTTACCAATTGCCTGCGATGTGAGGATTCACAGAGAGGGGAAAGTGAGGTATAGAGAGAAATAAGGAGAGAGAGAGAGAGAGAGAGAGAGAGAGAGAGAGAGAGAGAGATGAAAAGAAGAAGTGAAGGTGCCTTGATGGATAAGTTGGACTGACCTGAGAGCAGTTTGCAGAGTGGGAACAGCACCATGTTCTGGACAGACAAGAAGCGGCAGCAGGACCTGGCTTTGGGCTGAGGCCTGGATAGCTGCCAGGATACTCCTATTCTGTCTCTCTCTCTATATATATATATACATATATATATATATATATATTTCTCTTTCTCTACGTCTAGCACTTTTTAAGATATCAATATTGTCTTTCTCAGTCGTCTTTCTCCGTTGTGTTTTCCTCTCTCATATCCCACTCCCTTGTCTTTCCTCCTCTCTTTCTTTTCTCCCCCTCTCTTTTCACTCTTTCCGTTTCAGGATTCTGGAGGCTTCTCATCTGGAGCATGCCCAAAGCAACCAGATGTTTTGGGAATCTGGGCAGATGGGATGAGTTTGGAAATAAGATATGGAGAGAAAGCAGACGAGAAGGAGTGGAAGAGGGGAAATTAGAGTGGAGGGTGCTTTCAAATGATACAACATGAGGCCTTCATTTAATTCTTTACAAGAAAACAAATGCATAAAGGTTATGGGAGTCTTAAGATAAGAGAGGTGGGCTAGTAACCTGAGGTTTGCCTGTCTGAATTCCAGTGAGCTGCAGAGATCTAGCCTTTTGGGGGCCCTAAGCCAGATTGTGTTGCAGTTAAAGTTAATTTCCTGAAATGCCAATTGATTGGATAATGTGACAGATGGTAATTTCATTACGATAATAACGAATACATTCTGTCTTATTATTATTCATGGTTTTCCATCTTGGATAATGGAGGATCAAGAAAGCCTTTCTGTTTTACATCATAGTGTCAGGTTAATCCTTTTTATAACATGAAGATGGTCATCACAATTATCCGTGATCAATAAAAATCGAAAGATTCTCATTGCTCTCCCTCAGAGATGAAGTTGGAAGAAGAACTAAATGAGACAGACAGGCTGCCAGAAATAAGAAGACAACAACAGACTTGAGGAGAAGAGGAAGGCATCGAGTGAATCTGAAGAGAAGCTAAAAGAGAAGAACACAACTGTGGAGGAGAGAAATAATTTAAAGATGCACACCAGAATCTTAAGCGCAACAAATTCGTAATGTATTGCACAAATTGGATTTGTACATATCACACAAATGGCAAAATTCGTAACATATCACACAAAATGGACGATGGGGTACAGAATTGGATGACGTAGTATACAAAAAACAGGGACCCGTTTTGGCTAGTGAACACCTCTTTCAAAACTACTGGCTGAAATTACACAAACGTTAGAAAATGCATCTTTACGGCCACAGAGGGCAGCCTAGAAAAAAAACACAAAGCATCTTTACGGCCACAGAGGGCAGGCTAGAAAAAACCACAAAGCATCTTTACGGCCACAGAGGGCAGCCTAGAAAAAAAAACACAAAGCATCTTTACGGCCACAGAGGGCAGCCTAGAAAAAAGTACAAAGCATCTTTACGGCCACAGAGGGCAGCCTAGAAAAAAGCACAAAGAAGGACCTGCAGGACAAGAACAACCAAGTAGATAACTTTAGAGTCCTACTGCAGGAAAAAATACATTCAACTAGAAGCCAGGAACCACAGACTGGCAGACAAGGACAACCTATTGGAAGAGAGCGATAAACAAGTGGAGGATGCCAGCAATGAAAATGTATAACTGGGTAATATTATTTCAACAATTTCATCACCATCTTTACTGTACAGTGTACGTTCCTCAACCAGGTTATGGAAGTACCGGTAGACTCTCCTCAATGTTACCAATACGGTTGAACATCACCTCATACTTTCCATCTGCCTAATATTTCTGCCTAATGTCAGTTCTCCGCTGTCATTTCAGCTATACAGGTACAGTGCATTCGGAAAGTATTCAGACCCATTGACTTTTTACACATTTTGTTACATTACAGCCTTATTCTATATTGGATTAAATTGTTTATTTTTTCCTTCATCAATCTACACACAATACCCCATAATGACAAAGCAAAAACAGGTTTTTAGGAATCTTTGCCAAAAACAAAACAAAAAACTAACGGAAATATCACATTTACATAGTTATTCAGACCCTTTACTCAGTACTTTGTTGAAGCCCCTTTTTCAGCGATTACAGCCTCAAGTCTTCTTGGGTAGGACGCTACAAGCTTGGCACACCTTTATTTGGGGAGTTTCTCCCATTCTTCTCTGCAGATCCTCTCAAGCTCTGTCAGGTTGGATGGGGAGCGTTGCTGCACAGCTATTTTCAGGTCTCTCCAGAGATGAATCAGCAAGCCTTCCTTCATGACCTGGCCTCTGTAAATTGGTATAGAATAAGCTTGATCCCCTCTGTCGAATACGCTTGGACCTTCGGTTTGGTATTTTCAGTGGTATTGTTAACAAACACACCCCATAAAGAAAAAGATAATTAAAAACAGGTTCAGCCCCTGGTTCAACTGTGATCAGGCAGAGTTACTCCACCTCAAGAATTCCATTTGGCGAAAAGCTCGGCACACACATACTCATGCTGACTGGCTATATTTCAGGTAAAGGGGAATAAGTGCACTCAGGTTGTCCGAAAGGCCAGTGGCGATTTTAACATGTAAATCTTGGTGGGGCAAACAATAAATAAAGTGGGATACATGCCAGGAAAGCCACTGCACAACACAACAATAAACAATACATTAATTGCCCTAAAACTGTGACTAACAGTGGCAATAAACTGTTAGGGCCTATACATAAAGCTGTCCCAACAGCAGTCCCGACATCTTACCACTGCTACACCTGGCTATCAGCAGAGCCTTGTCTGGCAGCGAAACAGTTCATTCAGCCTCATTTACTGCCTTTAAAAAAACAGACTGTAGCTGATATGGCTGACTTGCTTAAACAAATGTGGTTTTAGTGACAATTGAGTTGTCCAAACTATGGCATAAGGGGACGTAATTTCAATTAAGACATTAATTAGCCAGCTAGGACGAACATAGTCAATATAACTATTTGTTTAGCACTTTTGAAATGTACAGCGACAGAATTCAGAACATGGGCCGTTCTTACAGTATTCTTCTTGTACACCAAGTCAGAACCATATGATAAATAAAGGGGGTATGTAAGCAGACAATGAAAGCTCCTACAATATTTGATGATTACATTTCTCTAAAACAGGTTATAGGCTACATGTGCACCACCAAGTCAGAACAGTAGGTGAAATTGAGAGGGGTAAATAGACCAAATTATTAGGCTGAGGCACATGGGCTACTAACTATCTTTCTACACAACATACACTTAGTATTACTTTCTTAGCTACGGTATACATATCTACCTGGTATATTACATAATTTATGCAGCAGCATACAATACATTTTTGGACTCACCTTGTGTTGTGCTCACTAGAATTAGAAGGTGGTGCTGTGGTCCTTCGTGGGCAAATTTTGTCATGAAAGTCTGGCATTCTCTGTATTTATGGTGCATTCAAAACAACTTGGAACTTTAAAAAAACAAGGTTTGATCATGATGACGTCATTGATCTTCAGGTCGTACCTCTAGAAGGAGCCCGAATTTACAATTCCGAGTTGGATGACCGTGCAAAACTTATTTTCAGAGCTCGTTTATTCCCAAAGTCCAGTTTTCGCATTTCCGAATTAACTGTTGTATTGAGCGAGGCACAAATCATGCTTCATTGACAGCTATAACGACACAGGGTGAGACCCAGATGCAGACACATGAGGCAGATAGTTTGAGTCTCTGATATTTATTAAACAACAAGGGGCAGGCAAGAGGCAGGTCGAGGACAAGCACAAGTTCATAAACCAGGTCAGAGTCCAAACGGTGCAGGGCGGCAGGCAGGCTCGAGGTCAGGGTAGGCTGAATAGTCAGACAGGCGGGCTTAGTGTTAGGGCAGGCAAGAGGTCAGAACCGGGAGCACTAGAAAAAACAGAGACTAGGAAAAAACAGGAGCTTGGAAAATCACGCTGGACAAGACAAGACAAACTGGCAACAGACAAACAGAGAACACAGGAATAAATACACTGGGAGTAATGGGGAAGATGGGTGGAGACACTCACAAAGACAGGTGAAACAGATCAGGGTGTGACAACAGCATGACCAATGTTGAGTGTTTATCATTTTAAACTTGGAAAAGAGACCCTTAATCCCAGATTTGGGTCTTCATAGCCACTCCACTGAATAGCAGGCTAGTGATTGCTTTGCAACGCTTGCAGTTAACCGCTGTCACTGATTCCTGCCAAACCACTCATTGTTGACTTTGCGATTTCCAACTTGTTCTGTAATGTTTATGTCCAATGGGTGATTAGCACCAATACGTTTATCTATAATTTCTCTTCATTATTTCTCTTCATATGACAAGGATTAAAAAGGATTTGCCAGTAGATTCTCAACTTGATTCATGATGATGACTGCTAGCTAAGATTTTGAAAGTATGATGTTGACATGATCAGTCCAATCAAAGCTACTGGACATATAATGTGATTTGACATCATTTTTTTCTATGGCCAATGATCTTGAGCCTTCTTGGATGGGCACTTCTAATGTAACTCAGGCAGCATCCATGGGGATAGAATTTTGTAGCTCTACCCTTAGACTTGGCGGTGACGTAGTGTCCCCATGAGTGACAGAACACTGAGCCAATCACGGCGCAACGCTCCATATTTTCTGCTGGCTTTCCCCACCACAACAGAAAGCACTGAGCTAGGCTGGAACACCTGCATTTTGGAGAAACCTTACTCAAGAAAACATAAAATAGACCATGTTTGCTTTATTATCTCAATGATAATGTTTGTATTGGTGCGCGACGGGTCCTCGTACCCACTTTGTTTTATTTATTGGTTTTGGAGTAATGTTTGTTTTCAAGTTATTAAATAACTCCATTCCACTAAGTTTGATTCTCCTGCGCCTGACTTCCCTGCCACCTATACACACGACACTGACAGAATCTCTGACCCTACATGAAGTCAGCAGGAGAAGGTACCCCACCCCAGGAGAAGGTACCCCACCCCTGGAGGTGGAGGAGCGCGTCATGAAACATACGGAGATGTTTTACAATCTGAGTGCCGCCAAGGATCGAGTTGTCCAGAATATGGACCGCTGGGAGACACAGGGAGTTTTTCCAGCGCCTCCACCAGCACAACCTTTCCCGCCTGAACCTAGCAGGATCCATCTATCCATGCCACAGGGGTACGACGGATATGCTGCCGGCTGCCAGTGTTTCCTCCTCAAACTAAGCCTGTACCTGGCCACGGTCCACCCAGCTCCATCGGACCGTGAGAAGAGTTTCGTCCTCATATCGTGCCTCACCGGGAAAGCCCTGGAGTGGGCCAGCGCTGTATGTGGAGGGGGAGATGCAGATTTGGACCATTTTGAGGAGTTCACCCGCAGTTTCCGGGCAGTATTCGACCACCCATCCGAGGGCAGAGCGGCGGGTGAGCACCTCTACCATCTAAGGCAGGAGACGAGGAGCGCCCAGGAGTTTGCGCTGGAGTTTAGGACCCTGGCTGCCGGCGCTGGATGGAGCAACAGGGCCCTGATCGACCATTACCGCTGTAGTCTATGCGGGGACGTCTGTTGGGAGCTGGCCTGCAGAGACACCACCCTCACCTTCGACCAGCTGGTAGACCTGTCCATCCGGCTGGACAACCTGCTGGCTACTCGCAGACGTCCAGATCGGGGTCTGGTTGTTCCATCCTCCCGCACACCCTCTCCGATACCCATGGAGCTGGGAGGGACGGAATGCAGGCAGACCGGAGGGGGTTCCTGCTCGTGCACCATATGTGGTCGCAGAGGTCACACTGCTGGTCGGTGCCGGGTTGGTTCCTCTGGGAATCGAGGTAGCAGAAAGGGCACTCTGGTGTCACCTCAGGTGAGTAGGCACCATTCTCATCCAGAGCTCTCTGTTGCACATATGTTTGTCTCTGTCACTTTTCCTGAATTTTCCCCGCGTTCCCAGCATAAGGCGCTAGTAGATTCAGGCGCGGCTGGGGAAATAATTAATAAAGTATTAACTCATAGTTTAGGGATCTCCATTGTTCCTGTAGATGTGCCTTTCCCCGTTCACACCTTAGATAGTCAACCATTAGGGTCAGAGTTTATCAGGGAGGCCACCGCTCCTTTGAGTATGGTAACGCAGGGGGGAAAGATTAGTCTTTTCCTTATTGATTCTCCTGCGTATCCCGTGGTGTTGGGCCTACCCTGGTTAGCTTGTCATAACCCCACTGTTTCTTGGCCACAGAGGGCTCTCACAGGGTGGTCGCGAGAGCGCTCAAGTAGCCATTTTTACAGCCAAAGAGAGGAGTCACAAAAATCAGAAATAGAGATAGAGATAGAATTAATCACTAACCTTTGATGATCTTCATCAGATGACACTCATAGGACTTCATGTTACACAATACATGTATGTTTGTTCGATAAAGTTCATATTTATATAAAAAAATCTCAGTATACATTGGCGCGTTATGTTCAGTAGTTCCAAAAACATCCAGTGATTTTGCAGAGAGCCACCTCAATTTACAGAAATACTCATTATAAATGTTGATGAAAATACAAGTGTCATACATGGAACTTCAGATACACTTCTCCTTAATGCAACCGCTGTGTCAGATTTCAAAAAAGCTTTACGGAAAAAGCAAACCATGCAATAATCTGAGTACGGCGCTCAGAGCCCAAACAAGGCAAACAGATATCCGCCATATTGTGCAGTAAACAGAAGTCAGAAATAACATTATAAATATTCACTTACCTTTGATGATCTTCATCAGAATGCACTCCCAGGAATCCCAGTTCCAAAATAAATGTTTGTTTTGTTCGATAATGTCCATCATTTATGTCCAAATTCCTCCTTGTAATCCAATTTCATGACGCACGAGCACAAAAACGTCCAAAATGAAAAATCCAAATGTTCCGTTACAGTCCATAGAAACATGTCGAACAATGTATAGAATCAATCTTTAGGATGTTTTTAACATAAATCTTCAACCAGAGAATTCCTTTGTCTGTAGAAAAGCAATGGAACACGAGCTAACTCTCACGTGAACGAGTGTCACGAGCTCAAGGCATTCTGGCAAACCTCTGACTCATTCCCCTCTCATTCGCCCCCACTTCACAGTAGAAGCATCAAACAAGGTTCTGAAGACTGTTGACATCTAGTGGAAGCCGTAGGAAGTGCAACATGACCAATATCCCACTGTATCTTCAATAGGGAATGAGTTGAAAATGACAAACCTCATATTTCCCACTTCCTGGTTGGATTTTTTCTCAGGTTTTTGCCTGCCATATGAGTTCTGTTATACTCACAGACATCATTCAAACAGTTTTAGAAACTGGAGTTTTCTATTCAAATATACTAATAATATGCATATATTAGCAACTGGGACTGAGTAGCAGGCAGTTTACTCTGGGCACCTCTGGGCACCTTATTCATCCAAGCTACTCAATACTGCACCCTGCCATAAGAAGTTAAACAAGGAGAACTACACCGTATTAATCCCACAACAGTTCTACTTTTTTTTCAAGTGCACAGACATACTGTATCTCTACAGTTAAGGATTGATGAGTAATGTGTTTGTTTATTGTCCAGTGCCTATAGGTTGAACATTACTTCAAGTTACTTTGTAAAAACGTATATAAATTAATTAGTGTTTTGATAAGTAAAAAAAGGCTATTACCTTTTGCACCCATCTCTCATCTACTGTACCAATCTGAAAATACAGGATAGGTGGAAGTGATGTGGTGCTAGGAGTATGCTTTCACCCGTCCAGTTGTGTTGGAACTGTAATATACTGGTTGGCTGCGTTGAAAAAGGGTAGCTATTCATTTTTGGCAGATTTCTCCCAATGGTTTAGCGTTCACTGTTTATCCCCCCCACTGTGTACTGTTGTGTTTTTAGCCACAAGGTGGTGGTATTTAACATGAAATTGGCATATGACATGACTAGGAATTTCAAATGACAAAGTATGACATAGGCCAACCTAGTCCTCAGGAACCCCCAGCCATTGCACATATTTGTTCTATTCCAATATCCATATTCACAGCAATTAATCAGTGATGGAACTCAAAATGTTCTCAGCAAGGCCAAAAGAAACAATAGCTTGTTTGGAAAGGTAATATGACCTGAAATGTCTACACTATATGAACTGAAATGTCCATATGAACTGAAATGTCCAAAAGAATAGAATAGTCCATATGAACTGAAATGTCTATATGAACTGAAATGTCGATGAACTCAGATGTCCATATGAACAGAAATGGCCATATGAACTCAAGTGGCAGATCAGTCACAATCCCAACAACTCAGACACACTCACAAAGTCACTTTGCAGTTTATTACGATAAATCTAATTTTGTACATCCATACAGAATATTTCAGCTTTTGTAAACCATTTTGGACAGAAGCATCGATTTAAATCCAAAATATAAACAAACATTAGAACAACACTGGCTACATTGAAAGATGTATAATTATAGGATGCATGTAAACTGTTCTTCATCTCTCGTCTCAATCTTTCACCTTGTTTGGCAGAGAGCAGGGCTAGAGCCAATACCACAGAAAATAGGGTCTACTTAACACTGTAATGTATGGGGCTCTACATACATAGGGAAACATCACATTCATAGCAGTACATTACACTGTCATAAGCACTACATAAGCATTTATACATGTAAATGTCAGCTAAGACTAACAACCGCAAGTTGACGTAAGATATGCAGTGACATCTACCGACCTGCAGTTGAGAGCATAAACGTGAACGTTTATGTAGGGCATATGAAGGTATAATATATAGCTTATAAATGTGTTATAGTCTTTTAGTATAAAGCTCCTACATTAAAGTATTACCAGTATACAGTTTACTAAAGTATACTTGGATTGAATGATGATAGGTCCACTAATACCAAAGAGTAGAAATGTAGAAATGAAGATATCCAATGTGTTGCATGTAACTAGGTAGTTGTGTCAACATGAGTTTGTAAATGAAGCAACAACATCCAAGCCTGTTTTACAATCACCCAAACACAGAAAAGCTATTTTTCTTCGGCAGCACAACAGTTTGGCAATGTTCATTTCTATTCATAATTCCATTTATTTTGTTTGTATTTAAACCTAGAATTTAACTGAAAATGTCAACTAAAACCACTTGTAATATAAACGGAATGAATTAAGGGATTTATATATACGTATATAATTTTTTATAAACTGATGAATTTCTAGAAAAATATTTCATTTAATGCAGCGTTGTACTTTGAATCTAAAATAAATCAAATTACACAACATGTGTAGTATATATATATATATATGTATATAGTTATACTGTATATATAGATATATATTTGAAATGTTTCCTTTTAGAGTTATTTTATATTGTCAGTTTAAATAATTATTCAAATGGTTTCAACATGACCAATTTGCAAAAGCTTTAATCATATTCATTATATCTATAGATCTCGAGGGTCGAATAACCTCCATAAGAATTACTCAACCAATTGGTTCTTGGTCATTTATTGTCCCCATTTCTTGTTCTTTCTTTTTTTTCTATTATAAAAGAAAATCGCAAAGAAGTTAACTTTACTACACATTTTTTTCAATAGAACAGCATAAAAGAGTTTTCAGTTTGAAAAACAGTAAGGGGACTGCATTTCTTTATGCATAATAAAGTATGGTCGGAATCCTAAATTGAAATTGTGAATATACCTCAAAATTATATTCCCCAAATCAGGATTTGGGGCTGAGATACAGTAGCACAGTGAGTATGTCTACTCTTCCAAAAAAACAAATATATGCCAAAATAAATATGTCAAAATATAAATATTAAATACAGATTTCATATTTGGAGTTTAGAGAGGTGGTTAGTTTAGAGGTCAAGTGTATTTATACTGAACAAAAACACAAACGCAACATATATTGTTGGTCCCATGTTTCATGAGCTGAAATATATGATCCCAGACATTTTCCATACGCACAAAAAGCTTATTTCTCTCAAGTTTTGTGCACACATTTTTTTTAACATCCCTGTTAGTGAGCCTTTCTCCTTTTCCAAGATAATCCATCCAGCTCACATGTGAGGCATATCAAGAAGCTGATTAAACAGCATGATCATTACACAGGTGCACCTTCTGCTGGGGACAATAAAAGTCCCCTCTAAAAATGTGCAGTTGTCACACAACACAATGCCACAGATTTCTCAAGTTTTGAGGGAGCATGCAATTGGCATGCTAACTGCAGGATTGTCCACCAGAGCTGTTTCCAGAGAATGTAATGTTAATTTCTTTACCATAAGCTCCAACGTCGTTTTAGCGAATTCGGCAATACGCCCAACCGGCATCACAACCGCAGACCACATTTAACCACGCCAGCCCAGGACCTCCACATCTTCACCTGCGAGATTGTCTGAGACCAGCCGCCCGGACAGCTGATGAAACTGTGGGTTTGCACAACCAAAGACATTTCTGCACAAACTGTCAGAAACAGTCTCAGGGAAGCTCATCTGTGTGCCTGTCGTCCTCACTAGTGTCTTGACCTGACTGCAGTTTGGCGTTGTAACCGACTTCAGTGAGCAAATGCTCACCTTCGATGGCCACTGGCATGCTGGAGAAGTATGCTCTTCACAGATGAATGCTGGTTTTAACTGTACAAAGCAGATGGCAGACAGCATGTATGGTGCCGTGTGGGTGAGCGGTTTGCTGATGTCAACCTAGTGAACAGAGTGCCACATGGTGGCAGTGGGGTTACGGTGTGGGCAGGCATACGCTACGGACGACGAACACAATTGCATTTTATCGATTGGCAATTTGAATGCAGAGATACCATGACGAGATGCTGAGGCCCACTGTCATGTCATGCCATTCATCAACTGTCAACACTTCATATTTCAGCATGATAATGCATAGCCCCATGTCGCAGGGATCTGTACACAGATGGAAGCTGAACATGTCCCAGTTCCTTCATGGCCTGCATACTCACCAGACATGTCACCCATGAGCATGTTTGGGATGCTCTGGATCGAAGTGTACGTTAGCATGTTCCAGTTCCCGCCAATATCCAGCAATTTAGCACAGCCATTGAAGAGAATCAGGAAAACATTCCACAGGCCACAATCAGCAGCCTGATTAACTCTATGCGAAGGAGATGTGTCGCGCTGCACGAGGTAAATGGTGGTCACACCAGATACTGACTGGATTTCTGATCCACGCCCCTACCTTTTTTTAATGTATCTATGACCAACCGATGCATATCTGTATTTCCAGTCATGTGAAATCCATAGATTAGGGCCTAAGGAATTTATTTCAATTGACTGATTTACTTATGTGAACTGTAACTCAGTAGAATCACTGACATTTTTGCATGTTGCGCTTATATTTTTGTTCAGTGTAAAAACAACATTACATTCATTGTCTTTGTATAATATATAGATAATAGTGTCAGTCATAATACAATTATGAACTTGAAATTCTAAAGGTACTGTACATAGCATGCTCAAGCAGGTAGTGCCGTGAAGGGAGAATAGGGCTGTGTCCCAAAAGTCTTAAAAACATCCTTTCCTCATCTCTTTCTCCTTCTCTTGTCTCCTTACTTTCAATACGACTGACAGGTAAAGGTGGCAAATAGAGCAGCATTTCCCCTATATGCATTTAGCAGCGCAGTGGCTATGTTTTTCATTAATTTGGAGTTGAGGGATACAGCTGGTTCTACAAAACAGATGTCGTGGGGCCTGGACACATCCTGACATCAGACCACTTTTGAGGGCTGAAAACATCGGCTGAACATTGACTTTGATGTTAACTGTCACTTGAAGACTATTGGATAGATGGCTGGAGGAGGGGTGGAATGCAATCCCAGATTCATTTAAATACACTACAGGGGTTCCCTTTCCTTGTCTCCTTTCCTTCCTGCATATTGATCTGAAAAGACTGAAGCAATATGACAGAGATCTATGGTCTATGGGTTAGCTAGACTTCAATACATCAGGAGGAGGGGGGAGGAGGAGGAAAGGAAGGAGGAGGAGGAAAGGAAGCCACTTGTGGGTATTGAGATGCAACCGACTTACAACTAACTGTACAGAATGAAAGACAAAACTACAGACAGACAGGCTAGAATGCTGCAAGGAAAGAAAAGTAGCGTTTTGGAAAAACAACATCACAGTTGGCTGGAAGAGTTTCTATCTGGCGTTCACTCTCCCCCTCCCTCCTTCCATGCCCAGCTCCCACCTCCTCACACTTTCTCTCTCACCCCTTACCCCATGGGTGGCCAATCTTGACCAAGGAGAATGGCAGGGCTGTGCAGACTCTAGCCCAGCACTTACACACCTGATTCACCTACCGGTAGTCAACGAAGGAGGTCTTCAATGTAGACCGTGTTTGGTTAAATCGGGTGTGTTCATTTGGCCCCGAATCCTAACTCGACTCAAGTTGGGATTCGGGGGCCGGATCTGTTAAGCTAGAACAAAAGCCAACACACCCTGCAGGACTGGAGTTCCGCCCTTGCCTTACCCACTCTCCTCCCATATCCTCCCTCCTCACTGCCTGTCGTCAGAGAGCATGTCAAAGAGCGCCTGGAGCAGTCGGTCATCTCTGTGTCTGTAGGGCTTGGTGCTATAAAAGCCGTCGCTGTAGTCGCTATACAGGCTGTTGTCCTGCCCACCCTGCTGGTACTGGTTGATCCTGTCCAGGGCCTGGTACAGCTTCTGTGGAGCGACATGAGGGCCTGCTCTCCATGGAAGGGAGGGGGCCCTGCCCGTGTGCTGCTCTCCCCAGCTAGAGGCCTTGGCTGGGGACTGGGACAGGGCGGCTGGGGTCTGTCTGTTGAAGGCCGTCTGGAGGAGACGCAGAAGGGCCAGGGAGGGGGGGAAGGAGGAGGGTCTTGTCTCCTTCCTCTCAGGGGTAGCAGGAGGAGGGGGCTGGGTCTTCTGTGGTGGGTGAACCTCAGCCTGGGTGGGCAGCTCCTATATGACAGGGAGAAGGACAAACAGAAAGTCAGAAAATGGTTTAGAGGTAGTTCTACCTAGGAGTTGATTTAACTCCTCAGTTCTGCACTTTTTCAGTGGATAAGGTCAGTAAGCCACACAGAATTCAATTTCTGGTCAGTCAACAGACAATACATACAGACATACATACATACAAGTATCGCATACTGTATTTATCCCTTATTTTACCAGGTAAGTTGATTGAGAACACATTCTCATTTACAGCAACAACCTGGGAAATAGTTACAGGGGAAAGGAGGGGATGAATGAGCCAATTGTAAGCTGGGGATGATTAGGTGGCCATGATGGTACAGTATGAAGACCAGATTGGAAATGTAGCCAGGACGCTGGGGTAAACACTCCTACTCTTACAAATAAGTGGCATGGGATCTTTAGTTACCACAGAGGGTCAGGACACCCATTTAACATCCCATCTGGAAGATGGCAACCTACACAGGGTAATGTCCCCAATCACTGCCCTGGGGCATTGGGATATTTTTTGGGACCAGAGAAAAGGGTGCCCCCTACTGGCCCTCCAACACCACTTCCAGCAGCACCTGGTCTCCCATCCAGGGACTGACCAATACCAATCCTGCTTAGCTTCAGAAGCAAGCCAGCAGTGGGCTGCAGGGTGGTATGCTGCTGTATTTTGAAACTGGTATGCTTCTGGAGATAATGAATAGGAGGTTAAAAAGAAGTGAATTGCCACTTTAATTATCAAGCTCACCTCTATCATGTCATCCATGTGCTCCACTCCTCTACGGTCATTCTGGACAGCGTTGTAGGGGACGTACACTCTGGGTTTCTTCATGTGCTCAGGCTTTTCTGACGTGCCGTGGAGAATAAGCTTCCAGCTTAGGATCTGACCTTCGTTCTCCATTCGCCCCGACTGACAGAGGGAAATTGAAAAAGAGTGTAAAAATCACCCTGTTTAGACAACATGTTGATGCAATTACCAGCTACATTTTCTATGTGGTTCGAAATTTGTTGGAAAATACTGGATTGGAATTTCCCTTAAAATATATGAAACTTGTGAAACAGCCAAAGTGTTCTCCAGCCCTGGGACTCACTGTGTCAGTGATCTTAAGGGTCCAGGTGCCAGTGGGGTCCTCTCCCCATGTGTGAACTGACATGAAGTCCCAGTTCCTAAAGCCGTTAGATGACGTGTCCCTCTCTCTCTCCGCCAGCAGGACTGTGCTGGTGCCTAATGGGAGAAAATAATGTACGATATAGAGTTGTTTAACTCCAGTTTTCAGATTTATCTATATACAGGGCATTCGGAAAGTATTCAGACCCCTTGAATTTTTCCACATTTTGTTACAATACAGCCTTTTTCTAAAATTGATTAAATAGTTTTTTCCCCTCATCAATCTACACACAATACCCCATAATGACAAAGCAAAAACATGTTTTATTTTTGCAAATATATTAAATATTAAAATAAAATTGCTCACATTTACATAAGTATTCAGACCCTTTCCTCAATACTTTGTTGAAGCACATTTTGGCAACAATTACAGCCTCGAGTCTTCTTGGGTATGATGCTACAAGGTGTCACACCTATATTTTGGGGAGTTTATCCCATTATTCTCTGCAGATCCTCTCAACCTCTGTCAGGTTGGATGAGGAGCATTGCTATTTTCAGGTCTCTCCAGAGATGTTCGTTTGGGTTCAACTCCAGGCTCTGGCTGGGTCAGAGACATGGTTAGCAGATGTTAATGCAAGTGTAGCGAAATGCTTCTGCTTCTAGTTCCGACAATGCAGTAATAACCAACAAGTAATCTAACCTTACAATTTCACAACAACTACCTTATAACACAAGTGTAAAGGGATGAAGAATATGTACATAAAGATATATGAATGAGTGATGGTACAGAAGGGCATAGGCAAGATGCAGTAGATGGTATAGAGTACAGTATATACGTATGAGATGACTAATGTATGGTATGTAAACATTATATTAAGTGCCATTGTTTAAAGTGGCTACTGATATATTTTTTACATCAATTTTCCTGGCTGGAGTTGAGTCAGGATGTTGGCAGCAGCCACTCAATGTTAGTAGAAGCTGTTTTTCAGTCTCTCGGTCCCTGCTTTGATGCACCTGTACTGACCTCGCCTTCTGGATGATAGCGGGGTGAACAGGCAGTGGCTCGGGTGGTTGTTGTCCTTGATGGCCTTCCTGTGACATCGGGTGGTGTAGGTGTCCTGGAGGGCAGGTAGTTTGCCCCCGGTGATGCGTTGTGCAGACCTCATGGCCCTCTGGAGAGCCTTACGGTTGTGGGCGGAGCAATTGCCGTACCAGGCGGTGATACAGCCCGACAGGATGCTCTCGATTGTGCATCTGTAAAAGTTTGTGAGTGCTTTTGTTGACAAGCCGAATTTCTTCAGCTTCCTGAGGTTGAAGAGACGCTGCTGCGCCTTCTTCACCATGCTGTCTGTGTGGGTGGACCAATTCAGTTTGTCCGTGATGTGTACACCGAGGAACTTAAAACTTTCTACCCTATCCACTACTGTCCCGTCGATGTGGATAGGGGGGTGCTCCCTCTGCTGTTTCCTGAAGTCCACGATCATCTCCTTTTGTTTTGTTGATGTTGAGTGTGAGGTTATTTTCCTGACACCACACTCCGAGGGCCCTCACCTCCTCCCCGTAGGCCATCTCGTCGTTGTTGGTAATCAAGCCTACCACTGTAGTGTCGTCTGCAAACTTGATGATTGAGTTGGAGGTGTCCATGGCCATGCAGTAGTGGGTGAACAGGGAGTACAGGAGAGGGCTCATAATGCACCCTTGTGGGGCCCCAGTGTTGAGGATGTTGTTGGAGATGTTGTTACCTACGCTTACCACCTGGGGGTGGCCCATCAGGAAGTCCAGTACCCAGTTGCACAGGGCGGGGTTGAGACCCAGGGTCTCGAGCTTGATGATGAGTTTGGAGGGTACTGTGGTGTTAAATACTGAGCTGTAGTCGATGAACAGCATTCTCACATAGGTATTCCTCTTGTCCAGATGGATTAGGGCAGTGTGCAGTGTGGTTGCGATTGTGTCGTCTGTGGACCTGTTGGGGCAGTAAGCAAATTGGAGTGGGTCTAGGGTGTCAGGTAGGAGGTGATGTGGTGCTTGACTAGTCTCTCAAAGAACTTCATGATGACGGAAGTGAGTGCTACGGGGCGGTAGTCGTTTAGCTCAGTTAACTTAGCTTTCTTGGGAACAGGAACAATGGTGGCCCTCTTGAAGCATGTGGGAACAGCAGACTGGGATAAGGATTGATTGAATATGTCCATAAACACATCAGCCAGCTGGTCTGCGCATGCTCTGAGGACGTGGCTGGGGATGCCGTCTGGGCCTGCAGCCTTGCCAGGGTTAACACGTTTAAATGTTTTACTCACATCGGCTGCAGTGAAGGAGAGTCCGCAGGTTTTGGTAGCGGGCCGTGTCAGTGGCACTGCATTGTTCTCAAAGCGAGCAAAGAAGTTGTTTAGTCTGTCTGGGAGCAAGACATCCTGGTTCGCGACGGGGCTGGCTTTCTTTTTGTAATCCGTGATTGACTGTAGACCCTGCCACATATCTCTTGTGTCTGAGCCGTTGAATTGCGACTCTACTTTGTCTCTATACTGATGCTTAGTTTGTTTGATTGCCCTACGGAGGGAATAGCTACACTGTTTGTATTCGGTCATGTTTCCGGTCACCTTGCTCTGATTAAAAGCAGTGGTTCGCCGCTTTCAGTTTCGTGCGAATGCTGCCATCAATCCACGGTTTGGGAATGTTTTAATAGTTGCTGTGGGTACGACATCCCCAATGCACTTGCTAATTAACTCGCTCACCGAATCAGCTTATTCATCAATGTTGTTGTTTGACGCAATGCGGAACATATCCCAGTCCACGTGATCGAAGAAATCTTGAGCGTGGAATCAGATTGGTCGGACCAGTGTTGAACAGACCTGAGCGCGGGAGCTTCCTGTTTTAGTCTCTATCTATAGGCTGGAAGCAACAAAATGGAGTCGTGGTCAGCTTTTCCGAAAGGAGGGCGCAGGAGGGCCTTATATGCGTCACGGAAGTTAGAATATTAATGATCCATGGTTTTACCAGCCCCGGTAGCACAATCGATATGCTGATAGAATTTAGGGAGTCTTGTTTTCAGATTAGCCTTGTTAAAATCCCCAGCTACAATGAATGCAGCCTCAGGTTTCCAGTTTACATAGAGTCAAATAAAGTCAGTTCAGGGCCATCGATGTGTCTACTTGGGGGGGAATATATGCGGCTGTGATTATAATCGAAGAGATCTGTTCTTACCAGAAAGATGCTTGTTTCTGTCGGCACGATAAGTGAAGAAACCAGCTGGCTGTACCGACTCCGATAGCGTGTCTCGAGTGAGCCATGTTTCCGTGAAGCAAAGAACGTTACAGTCTCTTATGTCTCTCTGGAATGCTACCCTTGCTCGAATTTCATCAACCTTGTTGTCAAGAGACTGGACATTGGCGAGTAGTATGCTAGAGAGCGTTGTGCGATGTGCCCGTCTCCGGAGCCTGACCAGAAGACCGCTTCGTCTGCCCCTTTTACGGCATCGTTGTTTTGGTTCGCCGGCTGGGATCCGATCCATTGTCCTGGGTGGTGGGCAAAACACAGGATCCGCTTTGGGAAAGTCGTATTCCTGGTCGTAATGATCGTACGTTGACTTTGCTCTTATACCCAGTAGTTCCTCCCGACTGTATGTAATAAAACCTAAGATTACCTTGTGTACCAATGTAAGAAATAACACGTAAAAAAACAAAATACTGCAGAATTTCCTAGGAACGCAAAGTGAGGCGGCCATCTCTGTCGGTGCCGGAAGTTAATCCTGTTGTCCTGTTGCAAGGTGAACCTTCGCCCCAGTCTCATGTCCTGAGTGCTCTAGAGCAGGTTTTCCTCAAGGATCTCTCTGTACTTTGCTCCCTTTATCTTTCTCTCAATCCTGACTAGTCTCTCAATCCCTAACGCTGAAATACCTCCACACAACATGATGCGGTTACCACCATGCTTCACCGTAGGAATTGTGCCAAGGTTCCTCCAGACGTGACGCTTAGTATTCAGGCCAGAGAGTTCAATCTTGGTTTCATCAGACCAGAGAATCTGGAGTCCTTTAGGTGCCTTTTGGCAAACTCCAAGCTGGCTGTCATGTGTCTTTTACTGAGGAGTGGCTTCCATCTGGATACTCTACCATAAAGGCCTGTTTGGTGGATTGAGGCAGAGATGGGAGAACCTTCCAGAAGGACAACCATCTCCACAGAGGAACTCTGGAGCTCTGTCAGAGTGACCATCGGGTTCTTGGTCACCTCCCTGACCAAGGCCCTTCTCCCCCGATTGCTCAGTTTGGCCGGGCGGCCAGCTCTAGGAAGACTCTTAGTGGTTCCAAACTTCTTCCATTTAAGAATGGATGCGGTCACTGTTTTCTTGGGGACCTTCAATGCTTCAGAATTGTTTTGGTACCCTTCCCAGATCTGTGCCTTGACATAATCCTGTCTCTGTGTCTCGGACCAATTTCTTCGAACTCATGGCTTGGTTTTTGGTCTGACATGCACCGTCAAGTGTGGAACCTTATATAGACAGGTGTGTGCTTTTCAAAATCATGTCCAATCAATTGAATTTACCACAGGT
Organism: Oncorhynchus tshawytscha; assembly: GCF_018296145.1. Taxonomy (NCBI): domain Eukaryota; kingdom Metazoa; phylum Chordata; class Actinopteri; order Salmoniformes; family Salmonidae; genus Oncorhynchus; species Oncorhynchus tshawytscha. Next base: position 47,292,549 of record NC_056430.1, read on the forward strand.
GGTAAATCAAGTTGTAGAAACATCTCAAGGATGTTCAATGGAAACAGGATGCACCTGAGCTCAATTTTGAGTCTCATAGCAAAGGGTATGAATACTTATGAAAATAAAGTATTTCTGATTTTTAATTTTTATGCATTTGCAAAAATGTCTATAAACCTGTTTTCGCTTTGTCATTGTGGGGTATTGTGTTTCAGATTAATAAGGATTTGGGGTGTGAGACTCTGTGGCTTGTAGGCCTCTCCATGTCTCACACCCACGTGAAATTTGGTGGAGGATCGGTAATGATCTGGTGGTGCTCAGCAAGGCTGGTATCAGGCAGATTTGTCTTTGTGAAGTGCACCAGTCCCTCCTGCATCAAAGCACCCCCACAATATGATGCTGCCACCCCAGTTCTTCACAGTTGGGATGGTGTTCTTTGGCTTGCAAGCCTCACCCTTTTTCCTCCAAACATAACGATGGTCATTATGGCCAAACAGTTCTATTTTTATTTCATCAGACCAGAGGACATTTCTCCAAAAAGTAAGATCTTTGTCCCCATGTGCAGTTGCAAACCGTAGTCTGCCTTTTTTATGGCTTCTTCCTTGCTGAGTGGCCTATCAGGTTATGTCGATATAGGACTCGTTTTACTGTGGATATAGATACTTTTGTACCTGTTTCCTCCAGCATTTTCACAAGGTCCATTGCTGTTGTTCTGGGATTGATTTGCACTTCTTGCACCAAAGTACGTTCACCTCTAGGAGACCGAACGTGTCTCCTTTCTGAGCAGTAGGACAGCTGTGTGGTCCCATGGTGTTTATACTTGCGTACTATTGTTTGTACAGATGAACATGGTACCATCAGGTGTTTGGAAATGGATCCCAAGGCTGAACCAGGCTCGTGGAGGTCTACACATTTTTTTCTGAGGTCTTGGCTGATTTCTTTTGATTTTCCCATGATGTCAAGCAAAGAGGCACTGAGTTTGAAGGTAGGCCTTGAAATACATCCACAGGTACACCTCCAATTGACTCAAATGATGTCAATTAGCCAATCAGAAGCTTCTAAAGCCATGACATAATTTTATGGAATTTTCCAAGCTGTTTAAAGGCACAGTCAACTTAGTGTATTCAAACCTTTGACCCACTGGAATTGTGATACAGTGAATTATAGGTTAAATAATCTGTCTGCAAACAATTGTTGGAAAAATTACTTGTGTCATGCACAAAGTAGATGTCCTAACCGACTTGCCAAAACTATCGTTTGTTAACAAGAAATTTGTGGAGTGGTTGAAAAACGAGTTTTCATGACTCCAACCTAAGTGTATGTAAACTTCCGACTTCAACTGTACATATAAATAGTAAACCAGAGAAACAGATTATTTTGGAGTGGTCTCTTATTTTTTTCCAGAGCTTTATATATATATATATATACAGTACCAGTAAAAAGTTTGGACAACCCAGGGGTTTTTCCAGGGGTTTTCTTTATTTGTACTATTTTCTACATTTTAGAATAATAGTGAAAACATCAAAACAATTAAATAACACATATGGAATCATGTAGTAACCAAAAAAGTGTTAAACAAATCAAAAAATGTTTTATATTTGAGATTCTTCAATGTAGCCACCCTTTGCCTTGATGACAGCTTTGCATACTCTTAGCATTTTCTCAACCAACTTCATGAGGTCGTCACCTGGAATGTATTACAATTAACAGGTGTGCCTTGTTAAAAGTTAATTTGTGGAATTTATTTCCTTCTTAATTAATGTTTGAGCAAATCAGTTGTGTTTTGACAACGTATACAGAAGATAGCCCTATTTGGTAAAAGACCTAGTCCATATTATGGCAAGGACAGCTCAAATAAGCAAAGAGAAATTACAGTCCATCATTACTTTAAGACTTTGAAAGTTTCTCCAAGTGCAGTCGCAAAAAACCTCAAGCGCTATGATGAAACTGGCTCATAAGGACTGCCACAGGAAAGGAAGACCCAGAGTTACAGTGCCTTGCGAAAGTATTTGGCCCCCTTGAACTTTGCGACCTTTTGCCACATTTCAGGCTTCAAACATAAAGATATAAAACTGTATTTTTTTGGGAAGAATCAACAACAAGTGGGACACAATCATGAAGTGGAACAACATTTATTGGATATTTCAAAAATTTTTAACAAATCAAAAACTTAAAAATTGGGCGTGCAAAGGGGCCCCCTGAAGTTAATACTTTGTAGCGCCACCTTTTTCATTTTTGATTTGTCTCTATCAGTTTGCAATATCCACTAAATTTTTCCCATTCCTCCTTGCAAAACAGCTCGTGCTCAGTGAGGTTGGATGGAGAGCATTTGAGAACAGCAGTTTTCAGTTCTTTCCACAGATTCTCGATTGGATTCAGGTCTGGACTTTGACTTGGCCATTCTAACACCTGGATATGAATACTTGCGAATACTTTCGCAAGGCACTGTACCTCTGCAGCAGAGGATAAGTTCATTACAGTTATCAGCCTCAGAAATTGCAGCCCAAATAAATGCTTCACGTTCGAATTGCTGCAAAGAGACTTACTTGGGCCAAGAAACACGATCAATGGACATTAGATCAGTGGAAATCTGTCCTTTGGTCTGATGAGTCTAAATTTGAGATTTTTTGGTTCCAATTCCTGTGTCTTTGTGAGACGCAGATTAGGTGACCTCCGCATGTGTGGTTCCCACCGTGAAGCACGGAGGAGGAGGTGTGGGTGTCACGAATCCCGCTTCCTGAGTCTGTGTTTGCCTGTGTTTCTGTCCTGGAGTGTGTTTCCGGTGTCCTGGAACGCACCCTGTCTGGTTGCCGGGCGAATTAGCTTGTTGGGAGATCATGTTCACCCGCACCTGTATCCCATCAGTAATCTGCACACCTGTCCTGATCATCACCTCTCCCCTTCAAAAGCTCTGACCTGACATCCATTCCCTGCCGGATCGTTAGCCATGAACAACAGTATGTTGTGCCCACGAACCAGCCTCCAGTTTATAGAGTTTGTTTTGTTTTGTTTTATTGTTTTGTACGTCTTGCTTGCCTTTAACTTACCACCATTTGTTTTGTCTACAGCCATTCACCCGGAACCCATACCCCATCCATGTCTGCTCGTCGCCAGTGTGTTGTTATCCATTGGATCTGCCTATCCACTCCCATCAACCCGCCTCCGCTGCCCGCTCCTCCACCTGGAACTATCTACCTCCACGTTCTCATTAATTAATAAATACTCACCATCTTTATACTCACCTTGTCCTGGTCTGCTTCTGGGTCCAATTCTGGTAAACCCTGACAGAACGATCCGGCCAGTGATGAACCCAGCGGACCTGGACTCCGTTTGCCATACAATTACCCAGCAGGAGAAGATGTTGGGACAACACAACACGGCGCTACACGAGATAGCGGGTTCAATCCGGAACTTATCGGATAGATTAACGAGTATCCAGGATCAGCTCAGGTTGCCGGCGGATCATCCACCACCTGTTTCACCCATATCACCTGCCGATTCGGGAGCGGGTTCCTTCCGTGAGCCCAAGGTTCCGACACCGGAGAAGTACGAGGGAGATCTGGGAGGATGCCGTTCATTTCTTTTACAGTGTGGGTTAGTTTTTGATCTGCAGCCCTACTCTTACGCCACAGATAAGGCTAGGATAGCTTTTGTTATTGAGCTGCTGCGTGGTAGAGCTCTGGAATGGGCTTCAGCTGTTTGGGAACGACGGGACACATGCATGACGTCATACCAGGGTTTCACGGCAGAGATGAGAAAGCTTTTTGACCATCCAGTCCGAGGTAAGGACGCAGCTAAACGTTTGTTCTCTCTTCACCAAGGAGATCGCAGTGTGGCAGACTTTGTGATAGAATTCAGGACATTGGCTGTGGAGAGTGGTTGGAATGAGGAATCACTACAAGCGTTTTTTTACCAGGGGTTGTCGGAGCAACTCAAGGACGAGCTGATCTCCTATCCAGAGCCTAGTGATCTAGATAGTTTGGTCACCTTAGCTATTCGGGTAGATAATAGAGTCTGAGAGAGAAGGAGGTAGAAGCAGTGGTGTCCATCTAATCAATCTGAGACTCGGTTACCATTCGGGTCAGGAAGTGGACCAGAACGGGTTGATCATTTTCCCTCACACGGGATTAGTGGAGGAGTCCTGCCGCCAGATCCTGAACCTATGCAAGTGGGGCGGCACGGGTTAACTAAGGACGAGTGCCAACGTAGACGTGAGACCAACAGCTGCCTCTACTGTGGTAGCTCGGGACATTACATCTCCTTTTGTCCTCAGCGCCCGTTAAACTGCTCGGCTCGTTAAGTTTGGGAGGTTTGTTAGCGAGCCAGTTTCAACCTCTCAAGAGCCCTGTCAGACCTCATTTTCCTGCTACCCTCATAAATAAGAATCAGAGTTTAGCGATTAACGCTTTCATCGATTCAGGTGCCGATGACAGCTTCATTGATGCCGACTTAGTGGAACAGCTGGGGCTTTCCAAGGAGCAATTACCGGAAGCCATTGAAGCAACCACTCTGAACGGCAGTAGTCTGGCACGGATCACTATGAGGACTGAACCGGTTAAGATGTTGTTGTCGGGGAATCATTCAGAGGTAATTTCTTTTTTCATTTTGCCTTCCCCCCATGTTCCTCTGGTTCTTGGATACCCCTGGCTAAGAGAACACAATCCTTTGTTCGATTGGGTGACTGGTAAGGTAACTAGTTGGAGCATTGAGTGCCATGCTAACTGCCTCAGGACTGCCTGTTCTCATGCTGTCCCCAGTCGGGTCAGTGAGTCTGCTCCTCCTGATTTGTCCCTGGTTCCTGAAACATATCACGAGTTGGGTGAGGTGTTCAGTAAGCAGAAAGCTCAGTCACTTCCTCCCCACCGACCTTATGATTGTACAATTAAGCTGTTCCCTGGAGCTGCCTTTCCCAAGGGACGGTTATACAGTATTTCTCGACCTGAGCGGGAAGCCCTGGAGACCTACATAAAGGAGTCTCTTGCTGCAGGTCTCATTCGTCCCTCGTCATCACCCCTGGGAGCTGTATTTTTTTTGTGAGTAAGAAGGATGGCTCTCTTCGACCGTATATTGATTATCGGGGTTGAATGATATTACGGTCAAGAACAAGTACCCCTTGCCCTTGATGAGCTCCGCTTTCGACTCTTTACAGGGTGCTACTGTGTTTACGAAGCTTGATCTACGCAATGCGTATCATCTGGTTCGGATCAAAGAGGGGGACGAGTGGTTGACTGGATTCAATACACCTATGGGACATTTCGAGTACCAGGTGATGCCGTTTGGACTTTCCAACGCTCCAGCAGTGTTCCAAGGTTTGGTGAATGACGTGCTGAGGGATATGATCAGTCTGTTTGTGTTCATTTACCTGGATGACATCCTGATTTTCTCCAAGGAGCTTTCCAGCCACATCCAGCATGTTAAGCAGGTCCTGCAGCGGTTATTGGAGAACCGTCTGTTTGTGAAGGCAGAGAAGTGTGATTTTCACGCCCACACTACATCCTTCCTCGGGTACATCATCTCCAGGGGTGAGATCAAGATGGACCAAAAGAAGGTTCGGGCGGTTCGGGATTGGGCCCGGCCCGGTACGAGATTGCAGCTCCAGAGATTCCTGGGATTTGCGAACTTCTATCGGAGGTTTATCTGTGATTACAGCCGGGTGGCCGCCCCTTTAACTGCTCTGACGTCGTGCACCAGAATTTTCTGTTGGACTCCTGAGGAAGACCGAGCATTTCTGAACTTGAAGAGCCGATTCACCAACGTGCCGATTCTCTCTCAACCTGACACTTCCCGTCAGTTTGTTGTTGAGGTGGACGCGTCTGATGTGGGGTGGGCGCCATCCTGTCCCAGCGTAGCTCCACTGACGGTAAACTCCATCCCTGCGCCTTCTACTCTTGTCGTCTTTCACCAGCTGAGAGAAACTACGATGTGGGTAACCGGGAGCTTCTCGCTGTGAAGCTTGCCTTGGAGGAGTGGCGTCACTGGTTGGAGGGAGCGGAGCAACCGTTTGTGGTCTGGACTGACCACAAGAATCTGGCTTACGTGCAATCGGCTAAACGTCTCAACTCCCGTCAGGCCAGGTAACTTTGTTTTTTGGACGCTTCAATTTTTCCCTGACGTTCCGACCTGGGTCGAAGAACGGCAAAGCGGACGCCTTGTCCCGGATGTTCTCCAAGACGGATGAGAGTGGGGCCAAGACTGAGACGATTCTTCCCCAGAACCTTGTCGTGGGAGCCGTTACATGGAGGATTGAGGAGGATGTGATGGCGGCCCTTCGGACGCAGCCCGGCCCCGGTAACGGTCCACCCGGTCGGTTGTTCGTGCCTGAGTCGGTCCGTTCTGCTGTTCTTCAGTGGTCCCACGCCAGCAAGATAGCTTGTCACCCTGGCGTTGCTCGGACTATGGCGCTACTGCGCAGACGATTTTGGTGGCCTGCCATGGGAGAAGATAACCGGAGGTTTGTTGCCGCATGTCCTGTTTGTGCTCAGAACAAAAGTACCAATCGGCCCAGCTCTGGGCTTCTTCACCCCCTACCTATTCCTCGGCGACCTTGGTCGCATCTGGCCCTGGATTTTGTCACGGGATTGCCCCCTTCTGTTGGGAACACGGTCATTCTGACCATTGTGGACAGATTCAGCAAGTTTGCTCATTTTGTTCCTCTCTCCAAGCTTCCATCTGCCACGGAGACGTCCGAGATCCTGGTTAGGGAGGTTTTCAGGGTCCACGGATTGCCCAGTGACATTGTTTCTGACCGTGGTCCTCAGTTTACCTCTGCTGTCTGGAGATCCTTCTGTTTGGCCATTGGAGCTACAGTCAGTCTCACTTCTGGATTTCACCCACAATCTAATGGTCAGGCGGAGAGAGCCAACCAGAAGATGGAGTCCACGCTGCGTTGTCTTGTCTCCTCTGATCCCACCTCTTGGTCATCTCAATTACCCTGGGTCGAGTATGCCCATAATACCCTTCCTTCATCTGCCACTGGGATGTCCCCCTTCCAATGCCTGTACGGATACCAACCTCCCTTGTTTCCTTCTCAGGAGAGGGATCTTTCGGTTCCTTCTGTCCAGGCCCACATTCGTCGTTGCCACCGGACCTGGCATCGGGCCAGGAAGGTCCTCCTTAGAGTTTCTGACCGGTATCAGATCCAGGCGAATCGTCGCCGTATTCCTGCTCCCGCTTATACCATCGGAGATAAGGTTTGGTTGGCTACACGGGATCTTCCTCTACGGACTGAGTCGAGGAAACTGTCATATCTCGTGGATTGGGAAGGATATGGTCCAGAGGAGAGGAGTTGGATTCCTCGGCGTCAGATCCTTGATGACGACCTGCTTCGTGACTTCTACCACCTCCACCCTGGCGCTCCAGGTAGTCCGCCCGGTGGCGTTCGTCGGAGGGGGGGTACTGTCACGAATCCCGCTTTCTGAGTCTGTGTTTGCCTGTGTTTCTGTCCTGGAGTGTGTTTCCGGTGTCCTGGAACGCACCCTGTCTGGTTGCCGGGCGAATTAGCTTGTTGGGAGATCATGTTCACCCGCACCTGTATCCCATCAGTAATCTGCACACCTGTCCTGATCATCACCTCTCCCCTTCAAAAGCTCTGACCTGACATCCATTCCCTGCCGGATCGTTAGCCATGAACAGTATGTTGTGCCCATGAACCAGCCTCCAGTTTATAGAGTTTGTTTTGTTTTATTGTTTTGTACGTCTTGCTTGCCTTTAACTTACCGCCGTTTGTTTTGTCTACAGCCATTCACCCGGAACCCATACCCCATCCATGTCTGCTCGTCGCCAGTGTGTTGTTATCCATTGGATCTGCCTATCCACTCCCATCAACCCACCTCCGCTGCCTGCTCCTCCACCCGGAACTATCTACCTCCACGTTCTCATTAATTAATAAATACTCACCATCTTTATACTCACCTTGTCCTGGTCTGCTTCTGGGTCCAATTCTGGTAAACCCTGACAGTGGGTGTGCTTTGCTGGTGACACTGTCTGTGATTTATTTAGAATTCAAGGCACACTTAACCAGCATGGCTACCACAGAATTCTGCAGTGATATGCTGTAATCAGCCAACAAGTGCTCAGCATATGTGGGAACTCCTTCACCTGGAATGCTTTTCTAACAAGACTGTTAGAAAATAATTCCAGGTGAAGCTGTTTGAGAGAATGCCAAGAGTGTGCAAAGCTGTCATCAAGGCAAAGGGTGGCTACTGTGAAGAAACTCAAATATAAAATATATTTTGATTTGAATAACACTTTTTTGGTTACTACATGGTTGCAAATGTGTTATTTCATAGTTTTGATATCTTCATTATTTTTCTACAATGTAGAAAAAAGTAAAAAATAAAGAAAAACCCTTGAATGAACAGGTGTGTCCAAACTTTTGACTGGTACTGTGTACATATAGATTTTGTGTGTGCATGTGTGCATGTGCGTGTGTCTAACGAACCTGATGGGGAAGTGAGTTTGATGTGTAGGTCTCCTCGCCTGGTGTACTCGATGCTGGCCTCCACTTGCACATGCTCCAGTGAGAGGACAGCGTTGTTCTGGCCGGCACAGGCCTTGGTGGGGATCTCAATGGTGATCTCCCCTGCTGCTTTCAATGCCCTGGCAGAAAGACACAGCACAGAGAAATCAGTACTGTGGTTGCAACACAGCACAACATACCAAACCTTTAGCTTAACATATAATGGTCATTATTCATATATTAACAAATACAGTCAAACACAACAAGCTGGCATACAGGACTGGAGGAACGGGGCTGTAGACCAGTGAGCAATGACACAAGTGGAGTCTTAAATCCTCCTGAGATGCTGAGATGGCATGATCATGATGGCCTAGGTAAATGGGAAACTGGGTGTCAATGCCACTGAGTCGCTTAACCCAAGCTGCCTGGCATAGGGACATCATCAATAATTGACTTATTAGCGAGAGATGATAGCAAACTTAAAGGATGCATTTGGTATTTTAGAATTGACAGTTATATGGTCCCTCATACTGACAGTAGTCTACGGGCCAGGGAATTCTTTAAACAGCCATTACTAACTTTTTATTCACTAACCACAAATCAATGGGCCAGATTGGGAAACCGTTTCATGTCATTTTTGTAGATTATATAGTACTTTCAAAAAAACATATTTTAACATGTTAAATCGCAAAGCGCATCATCGTGATGATATGGCAAGTTACATTTTGTTTTTTGAAAGTCCTATATATTGATGCTGACATACAAAACATTTCGAGACTGTATCAACAGTGGGCCAATGAAACAAATACCAAAAGATAGTTATAGATTATTCATTTAAAGGCCCAGTGCATTAAAAGACATGATTTCCTATGCTTTATATATATTTCCACACTGAGGTTGGAATAATACTGTGAAATTGTGAAAGTTATGATATTGCCCTTTGGTGGGATGGAGTTTTGGCCTGCCTGGTGACATCACCAGGCGATAAATTAGTTAATAGACCAATAAGAAAGAGAGTTCCAAACCTCCTTGACAATAACAGCTAGTTTGCAGTTTCCCCCTCCCCACTGTCCTAGCAAAATTCTTGCTTGATAAATTTCTCTTTGCTAAGAAGCTATTTTTGTTTATTTTTGAACTTTTTAATTGACAACAATCACAGTAAGGTACTTAATTGTTACCCAGAAAGGATTTGATATTGAGATAAAAAGGGCTGCATTGGACCTTTAAGTGATGTAAAGGTGACCAAATCAGTGAGGTGATTTCAGTTGATTTGGCGTTTAAATGTTTAACATTGTGCAGATGTCCTCATCTCTCCCATAGATTTTTTTGGGGTTAGCGGAGGCTAGTAGTGGCTGTATAAGAAAATCCTAACCTAATACAATCTCTCCTGGCCTGTAAACCAATGCCAGGGTAAGGAACCGTATAACCGTAAGCTCTAAAATACCAAACCTATCCTTTAAGATGAAGGTAATTTAGATGATGTAGCCTGGCCTTGGTGGCTAACCTATTGTAGTTAGTGCACTACATGTCCTGAGGCAGTTAATCCGAAAGGAAGGTAAACAAAACATCTGCTCGGTTAAAAAAAAATCCCTTCCTCCGGGAACAGATTTAGTCTGGAGATAAATGTTGACATAGCAATATTACCAGCTAGCCTTAGCTTATCCTAAAGCCTAAAAACCTAAAGTGATTTAACAAATGAAAGATTGCTCCAAAGATTTTTTTGAGCCCTCTGTTACAGAAATCTAAGCCGGAATCCCAGCTTTCCTACCAATACGGACCATGTGCACGTACGCACATACACATAAACATGAAATACACAAAAACACACTTGAGCAAACACAAACCTCTAGCTTTCATTGTACTGTTGATATATTGTTCCATATGGGAAACTAGTCAAAAGTAGAGATAGTGTCTTATCAAAGAGCTCTTGATCTGCGTCAATAGAAGAGCCAAAACACAGGGACATCTTAGGACATGGGACTCTGTCCATAAAGGAATTACTGGTACACTATAAGTTTGCTTGCCCACCAGAATTAGTCTGAAGTGAACAATACAACATGTATGTTATGTCAGGAGGATTAGATGTTTCTGATCTACTAGACTAGTGCAGTGTATTTGTACCTGGGCTGGAAGGAGTCGTCCCTGACGATGCACTGCTTCTTCTCGGGGACGTGTTTCCAGGTGGCCGGGTCGGCCAGGTCCACCAAGGCCTTAGCGTTGAGCAGGCCAAATCCAAAACGACTGTTGACCATCAGGCCTGCCCCGTTCCTCTTCCAGCCGGGATTGTTGGCCAGCGGGTCGAACTCAGAAGTCCACACCACCAAGTGCTGCAGATCCCTCCATGTTAGCTCAGGGCTGGGGGAGGGGTTAGTGGGGATGGACAAATAAGAAATCAGATAGGAAGTCCTGCACACATATTTCATTATGACAGGGAGTCCTAAACACATATTCCATTGACATTGTTTAAGTCAAGATTGTTGCCTCACTTCTGTTCCAGCGACAGGGCAAATATCCCAGCAGCCAGTGGGGCGGAGGCGGAGGTTCCCGTGTGCGTCTCGGTGCATTCGTTATGCAAATCAGCACTGGTCTGCAGGGACACAGAAGTAAACAAAGAAACCACAGGTACAATAAAGAAAAGTCAAGTTAAAAACGCAATGTACCATAACAAAATGTAGCACAATACCAATCTCCATTATCTAGTGGTGTGGTGTGGAGTTCACTTTAACTCACTATTCTCTGGTCGGTGTAGTCTCCGCTGCTGTAAGCGGTGGCCAGGGTGGAGGAGCACTTCTCAGCGTACCAGGGAGACAGGCCCTGCTGGGAGGCACTGCTGATGGAGATGGTGTAGATGCTGTCCGTGTAGCCGTCACAGTCGCAGTTGTCCCCCTGACGGCCCCCGTTCCCCGATGCCCACACAAAGATGGAGCCCTTCCCGCCGCGGCCCTGAGGGGAAGGAGACAGGTGAGGAGTTAGTGTTAAGTTTGTTTTTAGTAGCCTTTAGCCTAGGTCCCTTTTCTATCTTCCCTTTTTATCCAATTTCAATGTATTTAGATGGGCCATTTGTTTGGATTTCAGTTTGTTTTGACTGCTTTGTGGGTAAATAATAATTTGAGTCAATTTTACAATGAATATGTTTTTTGAGGGGGTAAAAAAGAGAGGACTGTGGTGTTACCTTCTGGATGCCGTACTCAAAGGCTTTTGACGCCAGGCGACCGGGGCCCTCCACCGTCTTGCCATCGTCGTTGGGTCCCCAGCTGGCACTGTAGATGTCCACATGGTCTGGGTTGAAGCCAATAGAACTGGCCTCGATGGCGTCCGTCACGATACCGTCCAACATGCGGATCCCTGCAGGGTCAACATGATGAAAATCGTCAGCAACTAGTTGTTTTTAACTGTAGTTGAAGTGTTTTAAGTCACACTTCGAAAGTAGAGTGGTCTTGTGCCCCCAAATATATGTTCTCATTTTAATATTATATATGAGCTGCCTCCTCTGTGGCTATGTTTTAGCCCCCTGAGGAACAGATGCCCAATTGTTGCTCAGTCATTTGGTTAAGTGGTATTGCGTAATCATCCGCTCAAAAAAGTAGGCCGCCAACAGGACATCTTCCAGCTGTTGTCTGGGTCCCACAAACCAGCACGCACAGGGTCGGACTACAGCATTTGGAGCCCTGGAGCACGAACCTCTGAGGGGCCCCACCACCCCCCCATTGTTTATATATACAGAAAGAAAAATGTGTAGTTTCACAATGCTTTTCTGCACATTTTTCATGAGGTTAAGAGAAAATGTCACAGTTTTAAAACAAATTTCCTGCAATTCTACACTTTTTGCCATGGGGCAGAGATAAAATGTAGCAGTTTTAAAGCATATTTCATGCAATTCTACACATATGCTATTTGGGTGCCCCTCGACCTTCGGGACACGTTTGATAATCCGGCACACACACACACACACACACACACAAATCGCTCAGATATTGGCTGAATTATAGTACATAAAAGATTGTTCTGTAATAAATAAATTGAGGCATTTTGGTGGGAGTTCAGGTATTCAATTTATTGTAAAATGTCCTACAAAAATAGTATTATGCAGTCATATATATTTTCTTTCTTAGTATATCAGGTATCTTTGTAATACTTTGGGATAAAATAAAGAAAATCATATCTGCCTAATTTGCATATATACACTGGGTGTATTTACATACATTAATAAATTAATATAAAGGGCTGCAAGTTGCCTGCAACCACCAAAAACGGGCTCTGTGTAGGCCTACCTGTGCTCACCTGTGCTGTCTAGACTTCCTCATTAATGATTAATTCACTACTGTCGTTGTCATGTTCTCTTGCATAAGAGAAGGATAGCCACACGATTTAAAATCAAAACGCTTGGCTCTAGATAACACCTATCTGTACATACTGTAGTATACCTTTTTTTGTGAGATTAGACATAATATCACTATAATCTGAGTGTTCTTTTTCGAAAGTTGCTTTCATTTCAGCACATCTCATTTATAATCATTTCAACTACATTAAATCATGCAATTTTGATCAATTGTACAAAAAGTCTACACACACCAAAATAAAGTTATCTTTCTTCTCTTTGTTGTGATGTAAGTGTTGAGACGGCGCGTTAAATCCTGACGAAGCATTAACATTCTTATAGGTCCAACGGAAAGCCAATGTTTTTCCATTGAGCCCATTTCAGCCATTATTGGAGTGTTTGACACGTCATTACAGCGGTAGTTACATTAACATGAAAAAACGAGTGGCACAAGCAAGAGTGGGAGTCAAATTCCAGAGTCAAACTCCAGAGTCAAATTCAAGCAATTCATCTAGGCATATTTAAGTGAAAAGGGGATTTTGCAGCCCTCAAACACAGAAATAGAAAAAGAAAGATCATCAGGTCACCCATGCACGTTGCTAGCTACATCTCTTACCTCCAACCTTGGAGTTGTACGCCACCCCAACTCCACATTTATTGTTATCTGCCTGCATGGCGATCTCACCGGCACACCTGGTTCCATGCCTGAGTACATACAGAAACAGAACACACACTTACAACTATACATAACTGCTTTTTTCTTTACAAACTGGCCCACTAACTGACAAAATTCTAATTTCTAATATTCTGAGTTCTAATTTCATATACATGTAGCAGTGAATTCAGAATAAACAAGTCTGATCTGGAACCTTTACAAACTGGTTTATAGTATATGTCAGTATTGCTTACAGTAAATGTAAAAATCTCAAAAACAGATTGGATCCATCATAAAACCTCTTGAAAGAGTGCCAGTGTCCCTCAATTCGTTTCAATGTGGTTATGTAAGATTCTTCATTTATTTATGTGCTTGCCATAGAAAATATTGATATTGAGGGAGAATCTTGTCAACCAAAAATGGAAGGCCCTTTGGTTTCATGTCATTCGGGAATGCCTATAGGAGACAATAAACAGCCTACTGCTGGAGTCTAAATTATACAGTGTGTGATCAGAGTACATTGACAACAAAAGAGTGCACTAACAGGGGTGGGAAGGGGGGCTGAGTGTGTGTTTGTGTAACCCTCACAGCTGGCTTAGAGTGAGTCATCATTTACAGGTATTGTCTGTGAGACAAAGGCCCAGAAAGAAAGAAAGAGAGAGAGAGAGAGAGGAGAGAGAGAGAAAGAGAGATTCCGACGATGTGGCATTTTGTCAGAGGTCAAATGGACTGCTTTGAGTTGCTATGGTTGGCTATACAGTGCCTTGCAAAAGTATCCATCCCCCTTGGCATTTTTCCTATTTTGTTGCATTACAACCTGTAATTTAAATGGATTTTTATTTGGATTTGATCAAATGGACATACACACAATAGTCCAAATTGGTGAAGTGAAGTGAAAAAAATAACTGGTGCGTGCATATGTATTCACCCCCTTTGCTATGAAGCCCCTAAATAAGATCTGGTGCAACCAATTACCTTCAGAAGTCACATAATTAATTAAATAAAGTCCACCTGTGTGCAATCTAAGTGTCACATGATCTCAGTATATATATACAGTATATATATATACCAGTTCTGAAAGGCCTCAGAGTCTGCAACACCACTAAGCAAGGGGCACCACCAAGCAAGCGACACCATGACAAAATTGTGGAGAAGATCAGGGTTGGGTTATAAAAAAATATCAGAAACTTTGAACATCCCACGGAGCACCATTAAATCCATTATAAAAAAATGGAAAGACTATGGCACCACAACAAACCTGCCAAGAGAGGGCCGCCCACCAAAACTCACAGACTAGGCAAGGAGGGCATTAATCAGAGAGGCAACAAAGAGACCAAAGATAACCCTGAAGGAGCTGCAAAGCGAAAATTGGAGTATCTGTCCATATGACCACTTTAAGCCATACACTCGACAGAGCTGGGCTTTACGGAAGAGTGGCCAGAAAAAATACATTGCTTAAAGAAGAAAATAAGCAAACACGTTTGATGTTCCCCAAAAGGCATGTGGGAGACTCCCCAAACATATGGAAGAAGGTACTCTGGTCAGATGAAACTACAATTGGACTTTTTGGCCATTAAGGAAAATGCTATGTCTGTTGCAAACCCAACACCTCTCATCACCCCGAGAATCCCATCCCCACAGTGAAGCATGGTGGTGGCAGCATCATGCTGTGGGGATGTTTTTCATTGAAGGAATGATGGATGGCACTAAATACAGGGAAATTCTTGAGGGAAACCTGTTTCAGTCTTCCAGAGATTTGAGACTGGGACAGAGGTTCACCTTCCAGCAGGACAATGACCCTAAGAATACTACTAAAGCAACACTTGAGTGGTTTAAGGGGAAACATTTAAATGTCTTGGAATGGCCTAGTCAAAGTCACAAAACTGCCCAATTTTTCAGTTTTTGATTTGTTAAAAAAGTTTGAAATATCCAATAAATGTCGTTCCACTTCATGATTGTGTCCCACTTGTTGTTGATTCTTCACAAAAAAATACAGTTTTATATCTTTATGTTTGAAGCCTGAAATGTGGCAAAAGGTCGCAAAGTTCAAGGGGGCCGAATACTTTCGCAAGGCACTGTATATATATATATATATATATATAACTGTTGTTACATCAACAGCTCCATCTGTGTGTGCCAGATATGCCCATTTCCAGCGAGTGTGACCTGTGTGTGTCTAGCAGGATAGCTGGCTGCTCCCCTTCTTATCTAGTTGTGTAATCGACAGTGAGGATGCTGTAACTAGGAACAGGATTACATGGGTTTTATAGTGGTCACCAGACTGCATGGGACCCGAACAATGAGGAACATGTACATTCCATTAATATTGGATGTCAAGATAATTTTTATTGGCTACTATGCTACATAGCCCACATAAGTAATATGCCTATGCATGTAAATAATGAATATACAAGTGAGGATTTGAAAAGAGACAAATGTGTGTGAAAAATGCTACATGCTTCTCATAACAACAAAAACATGATAGCAGGCATATCCCTAAAATAAATAGACAATTTACTTGTTCTCATTGGTGGAGTCGTATCTGGGGAAGGGGTCAGGGTCGTTGTCATTGAAATCGTAGCTGGCTGCTGCGTCCTGGAGAAGAAAGAGAGAGAAGGGAAAATCACCATACGCTCCAGAACCCAATCTGTCAACCCACTTAACCCACTTAAGTGACCGCACCGGGGACCTGTCACTGAGAGGGACTGTAAAATTACATGGATGGTTGAACACCAGACAAGAGGACGAGGTAGGAAATTATTTAGGGCTGAAACAAAGCCATTATTTTTGAGAAAGGGGAATGTCGAACATTTGTCAATATGTCTTCGTCTGAAAGGTTTATTGCTACTGTCACGTTCGTTGAATGGAGGAGACCAAGGCGCAGCGTGATGTGAAGACATTCTTCTATTTATTAACGAAGAAACACGAAAAGGTTTAGGGAAAGGGTTACCTAAAATGCCACAGTTGTCCCCTGTGCAACTCGACGCAACCTTTGGATCGCTAGTCGGTTCGAGGTATACATCCACCCATCCTCCCCGGACCTACCTACCTACTTTTGTTTCTGTCTAAAGTAACTACACGATTAGTACATATCATAAGTCTTGGCGATGCAGAAAAATGTGTATAGTATGTTTCGTATGGCTCTGAGGTCAGGCTACACTTTTATACCTACACTGCACCAGAATCACTGAAACAGGTCTGCTTCGAGACTTTGAGTGAAGATGGATAAGCGTCTCGCTTGATTAAGTCCCTTTGATTAATCACAGTCGCGCTAATTATAGTCAGAGTCGGTTCTATCAGCCTTGTTGTCATACTTCCTCTCTCTCTCTCTCTCTCTCTCTCTCTCTCTCTCAATCTGCCTCTCTAGAAAGACCCTAGGGCTGTCTCCCAATGCCTTGTGTCTCATAGAGAAAGAACTGTTTGCCTCCAAGCCACCTATAGTGTAGTTCCTGTCAACACAACCACAAAAAAATAATCCAGGACCATAATAATTCCACCTATTATTGATTTCCAGTTCTATAATCTATGCACGCTTACAACCGTCATCACCACCTATCATATTGCAATTTATTACTGCTTATTAGTGCTCCATGGATGGCTGTGTAAGTGTCACCGATGTTGCTATGGGAACGGTCTCCCTTAGTGATTTCTGTTGCCATGGAAATGTGGACTTACGTAGTTGGGGTAGATGTCGGTGTGGTTCCACTCCAGACCGTCATCCAGCACAGTGATGACCACTCCTTTCCCTGTGATCCCTTTCCTCCACACGGGAATTACGTGGAGGTCCAGCTTGGGCAGGGAGGACGACGTCCGAGTGTCTTGCTGGAATGGCCAACACAGGAGGAGGAGGAGGAGGAGGAGGAGGAGGAGGAGGAGAGAGTAGTTTTAGTTATTTGTAATTAAATCATGTATACAGTACATATAGCATTAAAGCATACATTAAGGTCATATAAACTGGAAGAGGAGAGAGAGAGGTTTTCATGACAATTGTTGAACTATTGAACCCTATTCCTAAAGCATATATACAGTGTTCATAGAGCTTATAAGCTCATTGACATACGCATGACATTGGCACCGAATTTACATACAGGAAGTAGCACACCTATACTGAAACTGGAAAAAGGGCATTCTAACAATTAAGGAATGAGGTACTTCACCTAAATTGCCTCTGTGAAAATCAAGTATTAAGAAAAGAATGGAGAAAGGTCAACCTAAGACGGCCGTCGGGCTACACAAGCTCCATCTTCGCTAATGGAGACAGTCATGTCCCACATGGACCTTTAGCAATTCATTATTAATATGTTGCTTTGTCCTGGCTCTCTTGACTGCTTACGGTAGAAAACCTTGTTATGTAGAGTGTTCAGACTAATATTTCAGCCCAGAACTAAATTATGTATATAAGTGGTTCACTGAAGACCGTGCTAAGGTTGCGAATCTTGCGATGTGTAATAAAATGATAATATGTCATGATTATGTGTCATAGTGCAAGGCTAAGCCTCTGTCACCTCTACCAATCCTCTATCTAATAATCAGTGGTCCCTTTAATGCATGTAATGAGTGTGTATATGTGTGGGGCGCCCAACTAGTGTTAATTGGCTAATCAGTGGGGAGTAAGAGTACAGCAGTGCCGTGCTAGCAGCAGTCCTCCCTGAGGGCAGATGGGATGATTCAGAGCAGGAGACAGGACAAAAAAAAGACTAGGAACATTTTGGAGCTGCTCTGCTTCCGCATTATGGACAGACACTGCGGAACGCCACTCTCTCTCGCTCTTTTTTTCTCCTTTCTCCTTTTCTCCTTTCTCTCTCTCTCTCTCTCGCCTTATTTTTCTCTTCTCCTCTTGCTCCCTCTCAATCCCGTCTCTCCATCTTCTTGCGCTCTCTTTTGGACCCTGTCTTTCTGTTTCTCTTTCTCTCCCCTGCTCCATTTCCTCCCCAATGATTCTCTCTCTCTCGCCCGTCTACCCTCTCTCTCTCCTCTTTAGCTCTCCCTTTCTCTGTTTCCCTCTGGCTACTGGAGGAAGTGAAGGGATCAGGGTGGTTGTGGGAGACTGTCTCTGTTTAGAATGATCTTTAAAACCATCCTATTCATCCATCCACACAGATGCCACACCATACGTTTCTGCTACAGGGACGGTTGACAAAACAGTGGAATATATGACATATATGATAAAACGTATGAATGGGGCAGCATATCAGAGATATCAGAACTCAAGCTGTGCAGTCCTATTGATGGCTTCTGTAGCTCTTCTGTCTTGGTATCTTATTGGATGACTCATCTATTGACTGGCACATAACCTGTTGTCTCCAAACAGCCCAGCTCGCACGCACAAGCATACATTTAGAATGGACACTTGCGGTAAACAAACACATCGGCATTCACATGCGCTTACGTGCACAAACTGAGACCTGAGATCAGCATGCATGCACGCATGATACGCACACACACGCACACACACACACACACACACACACACACACACACACACACACACACACACACACACACACACACACACACACACACACACACACACACACACACACACACACACACACACACATACACACACAGCCCATGACAGAGCTAGGAATCTCAATCTATTATGAGTCACTCCTTTGATTGCTTTATCAGGCAGTCACCCACTCCTGGGACACACTCTCCCTGCACGCAGTCACTATCTCTCTCTCCATCTTTCCTCTCTCCGCATCACTCTCTCCATCCCTCCCTCTCTCAATTTTGTCTTTCTCCCTCACTTCCTTCTGCTCCTAACTCAACCTCCCTTCGTTTCTGCTGTCCATCAGTACAGCCATACCTTTGTCCATGTCCTCTTCTTCCATCCCTCCCTCCATCCCTTTACCGCTCTACGCACTCATTTCCCTCTCCCTTCCTCTCACGATCACTCTATCCTCTCAATAACTACGGTTTCATTGCTGCTCTCTCTTCCTCTATCTCCTCCCACCCACCCCTCCCTCACATCTCTATTTTCTTGGTTATTACTACTGTTATCTTTCTATCTTTCTTTCTTTCTATATATCTACCGATCTATAGTCGAGTAGATGCCCTCCTAAAGATAAAGCCGTCATAGAAGAAATGTAAGAAATAAAACATTGACATTGTCTCATTGCTTCTTGCCTATTCGATGTCCCTGACTGACAGTCCCTAGGGCCACCCCATGCCAATCAGAGTGCTGTCACAAGTGAGTGGGCGTGAGTTGGTGTTTGTCAGCCATGGCCGTTTACTGACGTACAGTAAATGAGAGCACTTCATGACCAATTCAATTAGGATCATCAGCCCAGATAAGTAAAAAGCGGCCATCTCGATTTATTTTCTTATTTCCTGTAATGAGTGACTCATAACATCAAGTTCAGGGAAAATGGATAGAGCAGATAAAATACACACACTGACGCATGTAAACAGACAGACAACACACGTCCTATCTTTGAAATAACAGGTGTTGACTGGAAAACTGATTAAGACATTTGAAACAGTGACTTAATGGCTGTGTCTGAAATATGTCTTGCCTACTACTTACTGAAATGACATACTATGTGTTAATCATACTACTTAGAACCTACTGTTTAGTAAAAATATACTCAGTAAGTAACACATATCAACATAGTAGGCTCACCCATACTGAGAATGTGTCATCTTATGCGCAATTGCTTTGTTTACCACCATTCGTTCATTTCGGTATTCAATCCCCTTGTCTGATTATCAGCTGATTATTAGCTAGGCCTGTTGTCAAACACAGGTGGGTCTGAAAAGACAATTATCTTCCTTGGTAGCACGTAGCAAATTCGCACTAGATAAAAAGCCAAAATGAGTACGACATCCTGGCATCTAAACATAAACAATCTTTGACATTTCACATACTATAAAATGTTCTATTTCAGCATACCCAAATGGCTTACTATTTAGGACGCAATGTAACGCCCTGACCTTAGAGCTTTTTATGTCTCTATTTTGGGTTGGTCAGGGTGTGATTTGGGTGGGCATTCTATGTTATTTTATCTATGTTTTTGTATTTCTTTGTTTTGGCCGGGTATGGTTCTCAATCAGGGACAGCTGTCTATCGTTGTCTCTGATTGAGAATCATACTTAGGTAGCCTTTTTCCCACCTGGGTTTGTGGGTAGTTGTTTTCTGTTTTGTGTCTGCACCAGACAGAACTGTTTCGTTTTGTTCCACTTTGTTATTTTGTTTGAGTGTTCAGTTTGAATAAATGATCATGAACACGTACCACGCTCCTCTTCTTCAGACGAGCGTTACACGCATCCGGACACGGCCAATGCTTTTAATAAATGACCGAGTACTTTGAATCAACCATTACAAACTGCTCTCTCCACTCTCACAATAATTGCTAAAATGCTATTATTGGAAGCTATCGAAACATAACCGATGAAAGAAATCCATCAATCACTAATGACATGGAATAGGAGTCCAATTGGACTACCGTAGGTTAATCCTGAACACAGGACAAAGTGAATGTGCTGTCTGTAATGTATCCGGTAGGGAATACACAGCTGTGACACTATCATCCACTTGGCTTCAATGGGCTAAAATAACCGCTAAATTGGGCCTTAATGCGTGACGGCCTATTCCGTTCCACTGGATTAAGGTGGGAGAAAGTTGATTTCCCTTACAATCGCCTACCAGGCCAGCATGTTCAATTCAACAAATGGGTCCTTTGCCTGGGATTTCGGATGATTACTCATTCATTTGCTTATCACAGAGTAAAAACCTATTGTCTCACACTTCTCAAGTGTCCTATTCATATTCATGCGTGATCGCTGAAGATATTTGTCTCATCCTCTCTCGCTATGAAACGCATGTGTACACACACACACACACACACACACACACACACACACACACACACACACACACACACACACACACACACACACACACACACACACACACACACACACACACACACACACACACACACAGTATTCCTCACACATATAACGTTTTCCTTTCATTTTGACAGGTGCTAATTGTGATATAAACTAACCCACAACATATATTCAAACCCCTAATACAATACCTGCAAGCTCATCACTAAACAATATGTATGACTGTACATCCAAAAGGGTTGTGAAGGCAAAGTCTCCGCACTGTGACACACTCAGCATTTGGGGAGCTGTCCATCCCTGCCAGCGCTGAATCTCAGAAGGCTCTGGGATTGTGTTAGCCTGGTCCCAGATCTGTTTGTGCTGTCTTGCCAATACCTAGTGACTATGCCCATTATGAATTGGCAAGACAGCACAAACAGATCTGGGACCAGGCTAGGATTGTGTTTGTGAATCAGGCCAAACAGAAGGCAGCAGAAGACACCAGCTGGATCTGAACTGGGTCAGAAAACACATTTTCTGCAGTTTATGTAGGACTTCAATTCTGGCACCAGCTATTGGCCACCATGAGAACCAAATAACCATAAATAACATAAACACCCAACTTAGTGTTAGAAAACACATTTTTGATTGCTGTGTATGTAGGGTTTGAATTCTAACATTGTGGCATCAGCTATTAGCCACCATGACAACCAAAATAACCAAAACACCACATGGACCACCAGACAACCAAAAAACAACCTTAATAGACCAATCTTAATATCCAAACTGATATGTCACCAACTGGGTATGACTTAGCCTATGAGAAAGATAAAGGAATGTGTGGCTCTTCAGGACATACCAGGTACCACTGCTGGTTCCACATGGGGTCATCGAACAGCTTGTCCACTGGACAGTTCCGGCATGATCCCAGCGACGCCCGCTTACTGCGCTGCTTCTCATACTGTTGCTCCGCCCACGATACCTAGACACCCAACGAGATGAGAGAATCAATCAACATTTTTATAAGGGGTGGGGCAGTCCCATTCATTTCATATTCATTGAGCTTTATTTAAGCAATAGTACAGTTGGAGAAATGGGAAGATAGAGGGGAGGAGGACTCAAAGTCGCCCGGTCTCAGATCTGTTTGTGCTTTCGCCTGCTCCATTGTCGTTGTCAAGCCAAGGCATTGTCGTTGGCATGACAATCTCACAAGTAGCTGGCATGATAGCAGAAACAGACTGGCACCCAGGCTAAAGTCAAAGGGGCAGTGGGCTGGATTCAAACGTATGCCGACTCTGGCATACTTGCGTGCCGGGGTTCTGCAGCTATAACCCGCTGGACCACACAGGCCAAAACAATCTGTCAATTACTTATGTTCATACTGTCCTTTTGTTTACGTTGCTAATGCACACGCACAAGTGTTCTGGCCAAAAGTAGAGCACTAAATAGGACATAGGGTACCAGTTCAAACGCAGACAATGTTACAAATACAGGATTGTTTACCCGCTCATCCTCAGACAGGCGTTTGGTGATGTGATCGGCACTTCGTCTCGTCCTGCTAGGATGAGTCTGGTGTTTGAACAAGTAATGGTTTTCTAGCGTCCCAATCTGCAGACGAGGAGAGTGGTGGGTTGTTGAATATTTCACAGCTGTGGTGTAACACCATTAACCTCTTCCTGTCAATCCCCTAACAGAGGACTGCATGTAATTGTCAATGCAATCCTTTTTAATTATAGAATAGAATCAAAGAATAGAACCTTATTGTCCACCCAGGATGGACATTTTCCTTTGGCATCGCCATACGAGCGCCTTGCGTCATGTTACACACATCTCACTTTGAATGTCTTGAACAGCTTGTTAAATCAATAGGCTACCTTAGATCGTTCTCAAACGTCGGTAGATGTTGATATTATATTATTATATTTATGTGACTGGAAGGGAGATACCACAATAGCCGTGCCAGTTTCCTTGGTACTTATACAGTCAGGTCCCAAATTATTAGCACCCTTGATAAGATGAACAAAAAAGACTGCATAGAATAAATAATCGATATATTGAGCTACAGTGGGGCAAAAAGGTATTTAGTAAGCCACCAATTGTGCAAGTTCTCCCACTTAAAAAGATGAGAGAGAACTGTCATTTTCATCATAGGTACAATAGGTACAATTCCAGAAAATCACATTGTAGGATTTTTAATGAATTTATTTGCAGATTATGGTGGAAAATAAGTATTATTTAAGGTAAAAAATCTGTTGTTCTACCCCTGAACAATGCAGTTAACCCACTGTTTCCTAGTAGGCTTTCATTGTAAATCAGAATTTGTTTGTAACTGACTTGCCTAGTTGAATAAATGTTTTTTTTTTAAAGGGGGGTGCTGGAGGTTTGAAAGTAAAGGTTCCCAATGATTCTGACCCCTATATTTTTGAGCTTTTTTTTTATATAACTTGATAAAATCTATTTTTCTGAGCAATTGTATTAATATACAATAATATAATTTTCACTTTTTTTTATAGCTCAGTATTTGTATTGTTTATTTCATACAGTCTTTTTTGCTCATTTTTATAAAAGGTGCAAATAATATCGGGACCTGACTGTATTTACAGCAGGCTTTGTTCAGCAATTTCCTCAGAAAGCAAGGTTAACACAGCTGAACCCACGGAATCTACAGGTGTTTGTCACGATATCACACAAATTGTGCAAATGTGCAAATAATGAATCAATCACAGATATTACTGTTTACCTTGTAAATCAGGGTCACACAGAGTGTTTCTTGGTATTCTTAAATAAATCTACTTTGAAACAAAAACATATGCCTAACACAAAAAAAGAAGAAACCTGTACCATGTCAGATATAGTTGAAATGTATTGCATTTTGAGTTTACATCCCAATATTAGACTTTATATACATCACACCAGATTTTCTGTGTTAAAAAAAGAAGTTTATTCATTACGAAATTATTAAAAATATTTAAAACACCCACCCATGAGGCCACTAGAGGGTGCTTTGGTCAAGGGAGAAAATAAAATTAAAATAAAATTGCATCAATTATTTAGGCCTAACCTATAAGTTATTCTAAGCCACAGTTCAGGCCTATTATATTGATAATGCTGATATGGCACCCATCCCCCTGGCCGAATGGAAACATAGGTTGTTGACCTGTGTAGTCAGAGAGCTAGGTTCCTCTGAGTGGACTATAGAGAGCTCGTCAGGGGGTGTACAGGCCTAATGTTTTGGACAAGGTAGACAGTGAATTACAACATTGGCAATAGACATATTTACAGAAGGGGGCTATTGTATACAGTACAAAATGAACTTGTTCAAAAGAATAAGTCTTAAAATATGGATTGGATCCCCATATTTTGCCCAAATACACTGATAGACTAAATTATTTGTTTTTGATTGATGATATCAATTTACTTAATATAAAGTAACAGTGATACCGAAATACACTGATGGTAAAAAAGACAATAATGGAAATTTCATAGGTTACACAATTGAATTTCCCTGCTCACTCTGACCAGAATAATGAAGATGATTGACAGAATACACCAATCACTATAGTTGTAGTGTTTTAATCTTGGCTGAAGCAGAAGTTCAGTAAGGATGCTGCTGTACGGGCTACAACATCAGCAACAAGGCTGCCGTGGCGCCCTCCATGAGCTTTCAACAGCTATGTATTAATACAACCAACTGAATAATTTATAAAACAAAGCTGAATAGGCTACTGAGACCAAGACAAGGATATTCCCTGAGCCAAATTTAACATATTAATTGTATAGTGTAAAGAGAGAAGTACACAGTTCAAATACTACTCGAGGATAAACGTGGTCTCGGGGCGTTGCTGTGGCGCTAACATACCTGGCGGACTAGTCGGTAGTCCAGTTCTTTGGCGATGGACCTTGCGGCGTCCGGTCCTCCCGGAATCTCCACCGCCCATTCGTTGAGGTACTGTCTGTCCCCGAATGAAGCATCCACGGAACGAGTGATGTAGAACAGAACCACAAAAGCACAGCACATTACCGTTGTTGGGCGACATCTCATTTCCATCTCAGAGAAAATACGACTAGATTGATGCTCTTAGAAAGCATATAAGACAATTCAAAACGAAAATGTAAGTAATATTAAATAAATAATTTTCTGTTGGTTCCCCTTGGTTCGTGTCTTTTTTCCTTCAACGTGCTGGGTGGGAATGAGAGGACCTGTCACGGCGTTATTGCCTTATTGAACCATCAAGGAAAGCAAGCGGAG
Organism: Oncorhynchus tshawytscha; assembly: GCF_018296145.1. NCBI lineage: Eukaryota > Metazoa > Chordata > Actinopteri > Salmoniformes > Salmonidae > Oncorhynchus > Oncorhynchus tshawytscha. The sequence continues at coordinate 47,318,044 of NC_056430.1, forward strand.
AGTAAACCGTGGAAGGGGACGAGAATGTTTACACGTCAAATTACGAAGGGTCTCTGACGTCAACGAGTCTATACCTGGGATAGGGTCTATGCTCGAGTCCCGAGAGAGACAGTTGAGGAGAAAGAGCGTCAGAGGGAAAAGTTATATCTAAAAATATCCCTCTATTTTTTTATTCAAGTTTGCAGGAGTATAAGAATTAATACTAGGTTACTATAACAGTAATGTATGTGCACCAAACATGTCTGTGCAGAGCCTAACCATAGACTACGTCAGCCAAGTAGACCATCACCTGAAGCACGCCCAAACTTAATAATTATGTTATTATTGCGTTATCTCTATGATTTGTTGTTGTTAATGTGCTAGGAAAATGCAAGAGCAAGAATAGGCACTATTTTCTTTTAGCATTGCAGTATACTGTGTGGGTGTTTGAGATGTGTAAGATAATGGCACGACTTAATTTCAATACCTCAGATTGACGATTGTCTTCAAGTGTATCTGTTACATGCCCCCCCCACCCCCAGCAGGAGAGCTCACTGTGGTGACGCATTTATGCAGCGCACGTCACGGTAGTGTAGACGCTGTTTCAGCACCACCGCATTGGACAGCTCTTTGGGTGAGGACAAGGTGAAAGCAAGCAAATGGTTTCAGATGGGCAAATGATTTTCGGTGAAAAACATGGATGATTGAAATAGATCATTTACTGTGTGCTTTGAATTTAGGTCATATATTATCATCTTAATACACTCAGTACACAACACTTTAAGAACACCTGCTTTTTCATGACAGACTGACCAGGTGAATCCAGGTGGAAGCTATGATCCGCTCCTGATGTCACTTGTTAAATCCATTACAATCAGTGTAGATGAAGGGGAGGAGACAGGTTAAAGAAGGATTTTTTAAGCCTTGAGACAATTGAGACATGGATTGTGGATTGTATATACTCAGTGTATAACAGCCTGTATAATAAGGCATAGGGCTTAAAGAGCATACAACGTAATACCAGGCCTATGTTTATGATACTGAATGATAATGGTTTTTTTTTTTGGGGGGGCACATGTCTATTATGTAGCCGAGACTTATGATAAGAATAGACTAACGAAGTAGCCTAAGTAGTCTATTAGTATTTTGTAGACTAAGTAGTGTATGTTAATTGGAATTTGACTGTAGGGTGTCAGAAATTATCATTAAAAGTTGACCCTATTCGCCTATGGCAAAGATACTATATGTTTCCCCTTTCATCTGTGTCTGGTGTTAACTAGTTACTGGCTAGCTAGGTGTTTCAGACAGCATAGAACAAAAGGGGGGAAGGGTTATTGAAAACTCTGACACAGTTGTCAAGTCAACACATCCGTCAGTGCTGCTGTGAAACGCATCACAGGAGACATGCCAAACGAGAGTTCTATATGAAAAAAATATATATCATTGATGCAATTTCAATGTTTGAGTTGCTTCATGTATCACCAAATTAGCTTGAGATGATTTTACTGCAACACTGCTCACTGTATCCAAGTTGCTTGACATAGGCATTTCACAGAGCTGTCAGTCAAGGCAAGCTCATGAATATAAGCTCCCCGTCCACTCAGCCTGTCTTTTCAAAGTTCTTGGTAGTTAGCCATGAGAGAAAAGGTACTTTTCAGAATGACTGTTCAGGACCTTTAAGGGCTCAAATAAACTCATGAATAGGCATAACCTAAACCACCTACACTAATGTCACAATGAATCATCCAGCCACAATGGCGAAAATTGGTTTAATTGTAATCCGGCCCACTTATAATATGCTCTCACACGTAATTAATGCTAATTCCATGCCCTCCCATCAAAGCAAGGAGTGTGTTGTGTGCTTTGACAGCCTGGTCTCATAGACTAGACGTAACACAGTAAATGTAAATTGGTATGATATGTTACATAAGACAGAATGTTACTTATGCAAAATATATATTCGCGAACATCTAGCAACCTAAACGTTGCATGTTCAAATCTCATCACAGACAACTTTAGCATTTTAGATAATTAACAACTTTACTAGTACTTGCCAGCAGCATACCACCCTGCATACCACTGCTGGCTTGCTTCTGAAGCTAAGCAGGGTTGGTCCTGGTCAGTCTCTGGATGGGAGACCAGATGCTGCTGGAAGTGGTGTTGGAGGGCCAGTAGGAGCCACTCTTTTCTCTGGTCTAAAAAAAATATCCCAATGCCCCAGTAGGGTGCCATCTTTCAGATGGGACATTAAACGGGTGTCCTGACTTTCTGAGGTCATTAAAGATCCCATGGCACTTATCGTAAGAGTAGGGGTGTTAACCCCGGTGTCCTGGCTAAATTCCCAATCTGGCCCTCAAACCATCACGATCACCTAATAATCCCCAGTTTACAATTAGCTCATTCATCCGCCCTCCTCTCCCCTGTAACTATCCCCCAGGTCGTTGCTAGAAATGAGAATGTGTTCTCAGTCAATTTACCTGGTAAAATAACGGATAAAAAACGTACTATTTTTTAGTTACTTTGCTAACCCTTCCTCTAACCCTAACATTAACCTTTAACCTAACTCCTAACCCTAACCCTAACCTTAATCCCTAACCCCTATCTAATGTTAGCCACTTAGTTAATGTTAGCAATAATACATTTGAATTTGTAACATATCATACGTTTTAAAAATTCATAACATATTGTACGAATTGCAATTCTTAACTTAAATATCATACACATTTTAATTCGAAACAAATCATATGAAATGGATGATGGACATCCACAAATTAATACATATCATACGAAACGTAACATATCATACTAATTGGAATGTTCCGGATTTACATTTACTATGTTACATCTACCCCTGAGTCCAGGTTGGCTTTGATGACCATAGCGACAAACTCACTTGGTTGTATTAAAACTAAGTGTCCTTTTTGATGTTGTGTTTCCCTTCTTTGACATGCAATTGTGCATTTGAGAAGAGTTATCTTGTCTTCTCGAGCAGCTAAATCAATTGACCCTTCGGTTAGCCCCATCACGGAATCTTGGGCAACCAATCGCAGCACTCCAATGGATAGCAACTGTCAAGTCCGACATATTGCTCGGACAAGCTCACATTTGAAACGCATGAAAGCCAGTGAGGGCAGTGGGAACAGAACAGCAGCCTCTGGTAAGATACGGGGCGGGGGCTTATGCATTTATGTAAACGACAGTTGGCGCATGATATCTAAGGAAGTCTCAAAGTTTTGCTTGCCTGAGGTGGAGTATCTTGTGATAAGCTGCAGACCTCACTATTTACTCAGAGAGTTTTCATCAATTTTTTTCGTAGCTGTCTATATACCAACCTAGAGCAAGGTTGTAACTAAATCCGCATTAATTGAGCTGTATTCTGCCATAAGCAAACAGGAAAACGCTCATCCAGATGCGGCGTTCCTAGTGGCCGGTGACTTTAATGCAGGGAAACTTAAATCAGTTTTATCGAATTTCTATCAACATGTTAAATGTGCAACCAGAGGTAAAAGAAATTCTAGACCACGTCTACTCCACACACAGAGACGCGTACAAAGCTCTCCCTCGCCCCCATTTGGCAAATCTGACCATAACTCTATCCTCCTGATTCCTGCTTACAAGCAAAAATGAAAGCAGGAAGCACCAGTGACTTGGTCTATAAAAAGTGGTCAGATGATGAACCAGATGCTTAAACTACAGGACTGTTTTGCTAGCACAGACTGGAATATGTTCCCGGGATTCTTCCGATGGCATTGAGGAGTTCACCACATCAGTCACATCAGGCTTTATCAATAAGTCCACAGAGGACGTCGTCCCCACAGGGACTGTACGTACATACCCCAACCAGATGCCATGGATTACAGGCAACATTCGCACTGAGCTAAAGGGAAGAGCTGCCGCTTTCAAGGAGCGGGACACTAACCCAGAAGCTTATAAGAAATCGCGCTATGACTTCAAGAGAGCCATCATAAAGGCAAAGCGCCAACACAGGACTAAGATCGAATCGTAATACACCAGCTCCGACACTTGTCGGATGTGGCAGGGCTTGTAAACTATTACAGACTACAAAGAGAAGCACAACCGAGAGCTGCCCAGTGACACGAGCCGACCAGATGAGCTAAATAACCTCTATGCTCGCTGCGAGGCAAGTAACACTGAAACATGCATGAGAGCATCAACTGTTCCTGATGACTGTGTGATCATGCTCTCCACATTTAAACAGGTCAACATTCACAAGGCCGCTGGGCCAGACAGATTACCAGGACGTGTACTGTGAGCATGCGCTGACCAACTGGCAAGTGTCTTCACTGACTGTGAAGACACTTGCCACTGTTTCAAGCAGACCACCATAGTCCCTACACCCAAGAACAGTAAGGTAACCTGTCTAAATGACTACCGACCCGTAGCACTCACGTCTGTAGCCATGAAATCATTTGAAAAGCTGGTCATGGCTCACATCAACACCATTATCCCAGAAACCCTAGACCCACTCCTATTTTTGTATTTTATTTTTTATTTTATTTCACCTTTATTTAACCAGGTAGGCTAGTTGAGGACAAGTTCTCATTTACAACTGCGATCTGGCCAAGATAAAGCATAGCAGTGTGAACATTCAGCAACACAGAGTTACACATGGAGTAAACAATAAACAAGTCAATAACACAGTAAAAAAAAAGATGAAAAAAAAGAGTCTATATACATTGTGTGCAAAAGGCATGAGGAGGTAGGCGAATAATTACAATTTAGCAGATAAACACTGGAGTGATAAATGATCAGATGGTCATGTGCAGGTAGAGATACTGGTGTGCAAAAGAGCAGAAAAGTAAATAAATAAAAACAGTATGGGGATGAGGTAGGTAAATTGGGTGGGCTATTTACCGATGGACTATGTACAGCTGCAGCTGTACATACATAATTTGCATATCGCACTAACAGATCCACAGGTGAAATAATCTCGATTGCACTCCACACTGCCCTTTCCCACGTGGACAAAAGGAACACCTATGTGAGAACGCTATTCATTGACTACAGCTCAGCGTTCAACACCATAGTGCCCACAAAACTCCTCAATAAGCTAAGGACCCTGGGACTAAACAGCTCCATCTGCAACTGGATCCTAGACTTCCTGACAGGCCGCCCCCAGGTGGTAAGGGTAGGTAACAACACATATGCCACACTGATCCTCAACACGGGGGCCCCTCAGGGGTGCATGCTCAGTTCCCTCCTGTACTCCCTGTACACTTATGACTGCACGGCCAGGCACAACTCTAACACCATCATTAAGTTCGCTGATGACACAACAGTGGTAGGCCTGATCACTGACAACGATGAGACAGCCTATAGGGAGAAGGTCAGAGACCTGACTATGTGGTGCAAGAACAAAAACCTCTCCCTCAACATGATCAAGACAAAGGAGTTGATTGTGGACTACAGGAAAAGGAGTACCCAGCATGCCCCATTCTCATTGACGGGGCTGTAGTGGAGCAGGTTGAGCGCTTCAAGTTCTTGGCGTCCACATCAACAACAAACTAACATGGTCCAAGCACACCAAGACAGTCGTGAAGAGGGCACGACAAAACCTAATCCCCCTCAGGAGACTGAAAAGATTTGGCATGGATCCTCAGATCCTCAAAAGATTTTATAGCTGCACCATCGAGAGCATCTTGACGGGTTGCATCACTGCCTGGTATGGCAACTGCTTGGCCTCCGACCGCAAGGCACTACAGAGGGTAGTGTGTACGGCCCAGGACGTTACCAGGGCCAAGCTTCCTGCCATCCAGGACCTCTATACCAGGCGGTGTCAGAGGAAGGCCCTAAAAATCGTCAAAGACTCTAGCCACCCTAGTCATAGACTGTTTTCTCTGCTACCGCACGGCAAGCGGTACCGGAGCACCAAGTCTAGGTCCAAGAGGCTTCTAAACAGTTTTTACCCCCAAGCTATAAGACTCCTGAACAGCTAATCAAATGGCTACCCAGACTATATGCACCCCCCACAGTGCTACTACTCTCTGTTATTATCTATGCATAGCCCCTTTAGCAACCCTACCTGCATGTACATAATTATCTCAATTACCACGACACCAGTGCCCCCACACATTGACACATTGACTCTGTACCAGTACCCCCTGTATATAGCCCCGCTATTGTTATTTACTGCTGTTCTTTAATTATTTGTTTTCTTATCTCTTAATTTTTTTATTTGTATTTTTTAGGTATTTTCTTAAAACTGCATCATTGGTTAAGGGCTTGTAAGTAAGCATTTCACTGTAAGGTCTACTACACCTGTTGTATTCGGCACGTGACAAATACAATTTTTTATTTTTTTGTAAAAGTTGTATTGTTTATTTGGCTAAATAATTGACCAGTGCACCAGGGGTGCTTGCCACTGTGATTCCTGAAATGCAGAGCCTGTTGACAGAGTATTTTTCCAATCGGAAATGATAATTTTCTTACATTGTTTGCTAGCTCAACTGGTTAGCTATATGGTGTATAAATAGACTAGATGACTGATAGGGGCACTGTTTTGAATCCAAAGTGCCTAGATCTTAGTACTCACCCAAAGTTGTGAAAAATATTTTTGAAGCTATAGAAATGTCTACATTTGTTTTTGCCACGTTTATACTATTACAGACACCTTCATGCATACTTTTACATTATACACTGCTCACAAAAATAAAGGGAACACTAAAATAACACATCCTAGATCTGAATGAATGAAATATTCTTATTAAATACTTTTTTTTTTACATAGTTGAATGTGCTAACAACAAAATCACACAAAAATTATCAATGGAAATCAAATTTATCAACCCATGGAGGTCTGGATTTGGAGTTACACTCAAAATTAAAGTGGAAAACCACACTACAGGCTGATCCAACTTTGATGTAATGTCCTTAAAACAAGTCAAAATGAGGCTCAGTAGTGTGTGTGGCCTCCACGTGCCTGTATGACCTCCCTACAACGCCTGGGCATGCTCCTGATGAGGTGGCGGATGGTCTCCTGAGGGATCTCCTCCCAGACCTGGACTAAAGCATCCGCCAACTCCTGGACAGTCTGTGGTGCAACGTGGCATTGGTGGATGGAGCAAGACATGATGTCCCAGATGTGTTCAATTGGATTCAGGTCTGGGGAATGGGCGGGCCAGTCCATAGCATCAATGCCTTCCTCTTGCAGGAACTGCTGACACACTCCAGCCACATGAGGTCTAGCATTGTCTTGCATTAGGAGGAACCCAGGGCCAACCGCACCAGCATATGGTCTCACAAGGGGTCTGAGGATCTCATCTCGGTACCTAATGGCAGTCAGGCTACCTCTGGCGAGCACATGGAGGGCTGTGTGGCCCCCCAAAGAAATGCCACCCCACACCATGACTGACCCACTGCCAAACCGGTCATGCTGGAGGATGTTGCAGGCAGCAGAACGTTCTCCACGGCGTCTCCAGACTGTCACGTCTGTCACATGTGCTCAGTGTGAACCTGATTTCATCTGTGAAGAGCACAGGGCGCCAGTGGCGAATTTGCCAATCTTGGTGTTCTCTGGCAAATGCCAAACGTCCTGCACGGTGTTGGGCTGTAAGCACAACCCCCACCTGTGGATGTCGGGCCCTCATACCACCCTCATTCCAAAACTACTACCTTATAGACACAAGTGTAAGGGGATAAAGAATATGTACATAAAGATATATGAGTGAGTGATGGTACAGAGCGGCATAGGCAAGATACAGTAGATGGTATTGAGTGCAGCATATACATATGAGATGAGTATGTAAACAAAGTGGCATAGTTAAAGTGGCTAATACATGTATCACTAGCCACTTTAACTATGCCACTTTGTTTACATACTCATCTCATATGTATATGCTGCACTCAATACCATCTACTGTATCTTGCCTATGCCGCTCTCTACCATCACTCACTCATATATCTTTATGTACATATTCTTTATCCCCTTACACTTGTGTCTATAAGGTAGTAGTTTTGGAATTGTTAGCTAGATTACTTGTTGGTTATTACTGCATTGTCGGAACTAGAAGCACAAGCATTTCGCTACACTCGCATTAACATCTGCTAACCATGTGTATGTGACAAATAACATTTGATTTGATTTGATTTGATTTGGAGTCTATTTCTGACCGTTTGAGCAGACACATGCACATTTGTGGCCTGCTGGAGGTAATTTTGCAGGGCTCTGGCAGTGCTCCTTCTGCTCCTCCTTGCACAAAGGCGGAGGTAGCGGTCCTGCTGCTGGGTTGTAGCCCTCATTTGGCCTCCTCCACGTCTCCTGATGTACTGCCCTGTCTCCTGGTAGCGCCTCCATGCTCTGGACACTATATGCTGACAGACACAGCAAACCTTCTTGCCACAGCTCACATTGATGTGCCATCCTGGATGAGCTGCACTACCTGAGCCACTTGTGTGGGTTGTAGACTCCGTCTTATGCTACCACTAGAGTGAAAGCACCGCCAGCATTCAAAAGTGACCAAAACATCAGCCAGGAAGCATAGGAACGGAGAAGGGGTCTGTGGTCACCACCTGCAGAACCACTCCTTTATAGGGGGTGTCTTGCTAATTGCCTATAATTTCCACCTGTTGTCTATTCCATTTGCACAACAGCATGTGAAATTTATTGTCAATCAGTGTTGCTTTCTAAGTGGACAGTTTGATTTCACAGAAGTGTGATTGACTTGGAGTTTCATTGTGTTGTTTAAGTGTTCCCTTTATTTTTTGGAGCAGTGTATTATGTGAGCTAAACATAAAAAATTATCAAATATACACTACCGTTCAAATGTTTTAGAACACCTGCTCATTCTATCTGGTTCGAAGGTAAATCCAGACAAAGACTGGGTGTGAAAGTAACCCCCCCCAGGGGCGCCACCTGGTGTCCTACCTGGGTGCATCCTACCTGGAAGCAGGAGACAATGGGCTGTGAGACATGGGTTTAACTCTGGACACGTGAAAGGTGTGATGTATATGAAGGGTGCAAGGCAACAGGAGACGAAGAGCAGAGGGGCTAATAATTTTGGAGATGGGAGATGGGCCGATAAACCGGGGGGAGATTGCGGGATTCCACCCGAAGAGGCAGAACCCAGGTGGATAGCCATACCTTCTGCCCGAGACGATACCGGGGAACCGGGGTCCGATGGCGATCCACTTGTCATCGATACCTGGAGGTGGTCTTGAGGAGGGCCTATCGGGCTCTCCTCCAGGTACGATGACAGCGGCAGACAAATGTCTGGGCAGAAGGTATGCCGACCTCTTCCTCCTGCTCGGGGAAGAGCGGGGGCTGATACCCCAGGGAACGAGGTGGGAAGGATGTTTTCGGGCTCCGGGGAGGTTACTGTGGGGCTATAGCGGCGGGACAGTGTATCCGGCTTAACATTCTTGTATCCCGGCCGGTACGAGAGTTAGAAGTTGAACCAATGTGAACAGCAGGGCCCATCTGGCTTGCCTGGAGTTGAGGCACTTGGTGATGCGGAGATACTCCAGGTTCTTGTGGTCGGTCCACATGATGAACGGATGTTCTGCCCCCTCCAGCCAGTGCCTCATTCCTCCAACGCCATCTTCACCACAAGAAGCTCACGATTCCCCACATCATAGTTATTTTCTGTGGCTTTGAGGCGATGGGAGAAGAAGGAGCAGGGACGAAGCTTGAGGTCCAGGACAGAACGCTGGGACAGGACTGCCCCCGCTCCGACATTTGAAGCATCGGCCTCCACCACAAACTGACGGGAACGGTCAGGATGAACCAAGATGGGAGCTGTGGTGAAGTGATGTTTGAGGTCCCAGTAACGCCCGGTCAGCAGCTGACAGGGGGAAGCCAGGGTGCTGTAACCCCGGATAAAGCGGTGATAGAAGTTGTCAAACCCCAGGAAACATTGCAGCTACACTCTGGAAGTAGGCTGGGGCCATTCCACCACCACTCTCACCTTCCCGGGATCCATTTGTACACTCCCTGCAGCAATGATGAAACTCAGAAAATGGATGGTGGAGCGATGGAACTCGCACTTCTCTGCTTTTACAAACAGCTGGTTCTCCAGGAGGCCTTGGAGAACCTGTCGCACGTGGAGCACATGTTCTTGGGTGGAGCGGGAGAAGATGAGGATGTCATCTAGGTAGTTAAAGACGAACCGGTTCAATATGTTGCGGAGAACATTATTGACCAGAGCCTGGAACACAGTAGGGGCGTTAGTAAGGCCAAATGGCATGACCAAGAGTCCCGCAATACAGACAAATCTTAGTGTTGATCCTGTATTTCCATTCCGCTGGCTAGTTGCATATTCTCAGGAAGCGATGACTCGGCCGTCTTCGGAGACTCCCGGGGAAGGTCAGGAAGCCTAGTGTTCACTCGGCAACGAGACCGTCTGGGACTTCCGGGATGACTCGGAGGCCAGGTGGAATCCCTGGTCGTGCGAGCGAAATCGAATTTCCTCTCCCACCGACATTCCCAGAATTGTCCATCGATGTGGATGGTCAACGCGATGAGGGAATCTAGATTCGTAGCTAACTCCCGAGCAGCAATCACATCCTTGACCTCCTCTGAGATGTCGTGCAGGAACATGTCGAACAGCGCTTCCTGGTTCCAAGCACTCTCCACTGCCAACGTGCAGAAATCCACCGCATAGTCTGCCACACTGCAGGAGTCCTGCCGAAGCTGGATTAGCTTCCGCGCAGCTTCTCTCCCGGAGAACGGTGCATCAAAAACCTTCTTCACCTCCCCCACGAACCCCTCCAGACTAACACATATTGCCGGCTGTTGTTCCCATACAGCAGTAGCCCAGTTGAGAACCCTCCCGGACATCAGCGTGATGAGGTAGGCTATCTTGGAGCGATCCAAGGGGAAGGAGGAGGGCTGAAGCACGAAGACGAGGGCACACTGAGCTGGAAGCACCCGACAGGTGCTCGGCTCTCCATTGAAGCATTCCGGGGGAGGTAAGCGGGGCTCCCGGGAAGGTGGAGTGACCGATGAGATAGCGCTGCTGGCAGCTGAGTTGCTGAGGGGCTGTGGGGTTACCACCATGGTAGGCTGCCTCCCAGACAACCCACGGAATTTCTCCAGCAAACTGTCCAACGCCCTGTCATGGTGTTCAGCCAACACTTGGACCCCCTCTACAAGGCCACGAAGCAATTCTTTGCGCCTACCAATGGTGGCTTCTTGGATGGATACGGTGTTGCGCAGCTGGCCTGGGTCTGCTGGGTTAGTCATGGCCAGTTCGTACTATCACGTTTGAAGGTAAGACCCAGATGCAGACTGTGTCGAAGTAATAATGTTTATTACAGCAACAGGGGCAGGCAAACGACAGGTCAAGGTAGGCAGGGGTCGATAATCCAGAGTAGTGGGGAAAAGGTACAGGACAGCAGGCAGGCTCAGGGTCAGGTCAGGCAGAGGTCAGTAATCCAGAGGTGGGTCAAAGGTACAGGACGGCAGGCAGGAACAGGGGCAGGGGCAGGCAGAGTGGTCAGACAGGTGGGCTCGGAGACAGGACAGGCAAGGGTCAAAACCTGAAGGGCGAGAAAAAGAGAGACTGGGGAAAAGCAGTAGCTGAAACAACACTCTGGTTGACTTGACAAACAAGATGATCTGGAAACAGACAAATAGAGAACACAGGTATAAATACACCGGGGATAATGGGGAAGATGGCCGACACCTGGAGGGGGGTGGAGACAATCACAAAGACAGGTGAAACAAATCAGGGTGTGACACATTCAAGATTTGACATGACTGGGAATACAGATATACATTTGATGGTCATAGATACCTTGAAAAAAGGTAGGGGCGTGGATCAGAAAACCAGTCAGTATCTGGTGTGACCACCATTTGCCTATTGCAGCGTGACACATCTCTTTTGCATAGAGTTGATCAGGCTGTTGATTGAAGTCTGTGGAATGTTGTCGCATTCCTCTTCAATGACTGTGCGAAGTTGCTAGATATTGTCGGGAACTGGAACATGCTGTCGTACACGTTGATTCAGAGCATCCCAAACATGCTCAATGGGTGGCGTGTCTTGTGAGCATGCAGGCCATGGAAGAACTGGGACATTTTCAGCTTCCAGGAATTGTGTACAGATCCTTGGGACACGGGGACGTGCATTATCATGTTGAAACATAAGGTGATGGCGGCAGATGAATTGCACGACAATGGGCCTCAGGATCTTGGCAAGGTATCTCTATGCAGTCAAATTCTCTTTGATAAAATGCAATTGTATTCATTGTCTGTATCTTTTGCCAAACCCAGTTTCATCAGCTGTCCGGGTGGCTGGTCTCAGACGATCCCGCAGGTGATGGTGCTGGGCTGGGCTGGCTTGGGTACACGGTGTCTGTGGTTGTGAGTCAGGTTGGACATACTACCAAATTCTCTAAAATTACATTGGAGGTGGATTATGGTTGAGAAATTTACATTCAATTCTCTGGCAACAGCTCTGGTGGACATTCCTGCAGTCAGCATGCCAATTTCAATGCTCCCTCAAAACTTGAGACATCTGTGGCATTGTGTTGTGTGACAAAACTGTACATTTTAGAGTGGCCTTTTATTGTCCCGAGCACAAGGTGCACCTGTGTAATGACCTTCATATATGTCACACCTGTCAGGTGGATGGATTATCTTGGCAATTTAAAAATGGTCATTAACAGGGATGCAAGCAAATTTGTGCACAACATTTTTGAGAATTAAGATTTTTGTGCGTATGGAAAATGTCTGGGATCTTTTATTCGGCTCATGAAATATGGGACAAAAAAATAGCATTTATATTTTTGTTCGGTGTATATTGACCTCCATGTTCCACCACTAACAAACAACCTACATTTAAGAGGGAAATGAAATGATAGCAAACAGATTTATGCACATCTAAGACATAATAGAAATCTGGAAATAAAACAGTTGACTAAATCTACACATTGAGCCAAGAGTGAGGAGGCAGGATGTGGAGGCTTGCCCTCTCAGGGGCGGCGTGGCTTCTTCTCATCTTGTCACCTGGCTGTGAGCAAACAGTACAGGAGTAGATCTGACGTGGTTTCCACCTCTACCTAGCAACACCTGTTTGCTTTAGTAGAACACTCACTAAGAGCATGGCCTGATAGGATTTACACAGGAAAACAGGCTGCAGAGGAGGAAGAGGAGGAGGAGACTCTATAACCCGCTGACGTTTTAGGAACATGTTACACACACCGAAGAAGGGTGACACTGAAACATCTATATGAAGTTATAATAAATCCACTGATGGCTGTGTAAGCAAGAAAAATTACATTTTAAAACATACAAGGAATATTTCTGAAGCTTTGTCTATTTTTGTGTCCAAACCATTCTCTCATTTTGGACGGAGGAGGGCACTATGTCAAATGGAGGAGGAGGAAGAAGAAGAGGAGGAAGAATTAAAGGAGGGAAGAGAAACTACAAAAAAATCCTTTACAAAGTACTGTATACTTTAAAGTCGTGTTACAAAAAAAAGATCAACTTACGCTCGGTCCTATTGTCGTCACCTAATTGTGTTGCTTTTTCCAGCTCCAATCAGGGTTGTGTCTACAGAGAGGTGCATGAAAGGGGAATTTCCAAGTCTAATGATGTGTAGAATGACGTCTGTCTGTGGAGCCCAACAGCTAAAGAGCCCCAACCACAGGAAATGACTGTCCTGTATAGGCTCAGTGGAGACTCTGAGTCAGCCGAGGAGACGTGTCAACGTGTCACTCTCCAAAGGGGGACAGCAGCAAGCTTCTTAGTGTCACAATCACTGGCTTTCTCTGGAATAGATCAGAATAGAGTTCTGTTGAATGGATTGCACTGTGCCACTGCTAAGGCAATTCATGGTCATTGGAGCAGACTCTTTTAACTTAATTGAATTACAGCATATGTGGCTCGTGTTGAAATCGAACCCACAACCCTGGTGTTGCTAGCCCCGTGCTCCAACCAACAGAGGTATCAGAACCGTTACCTTTCTATGTAAGGTATGATATTCAGGCTTTGTTCTTGATAACGTGCACTAGATTTGTTGGCATACTGTAGAAGGCAACACAGATACTGTACCTAAAGCAAGTTGGGAACACACGCACACTATTTTTATTGCTTTCAGAGCAAGACTAATGGAGACAATATGGTCTGTAGGCTTGGAAATCCCCCACTCCTGACTACATACATTTTAGCCTCAGGGCAGCTAACCTATATGGGTATGGTTGATAGCACAAACATTCCAAACATTCAATAAAGTCAGAGGATAGTAGTGATGTCTTGAACTCTCTATCCCAAATCAAATGAAATCAACCAACACAGATTCAGGATCACAACGCTCCATTTACCCCCTCTCAGACATTCATTAAAAACAATTATTTCTCTCTACCACTCTTTCTTCACCTACTCTGAGTCTCTACTTCACCTAGCTCAGCCATGTCATTAACCATTTTTCATCCCTTTCCCCCTATTTCTCTTAATTTAAGGGAGTGTGCGGTGTGTGTGGAAGCACCTGTGTTTGTGCATGGAAAGAGTCAAACAAAGGGGAAAAGTGTGAGATAATGACAGAGAGATAATTACAGGTTCTCTCTTTCTTAGCCCTGTCTGTTTCCCATGGGCTCTTTCGAATCAAATCAAATGTATTTATATAGCCCTTCTTACATCAGCTGATATATATCAAAGTGCTGTACAGAAACCCAGCCTAAAACCCCAAACAGCAAGCAATGGAGGTGTAGAAGCACGGTGGCTAGGAAAAACTCCCTAGAAAGGCCAAAACATAGGAAGAAACCTAGAGGGGAACCAGGCTATGAGGGGTGGCCAGTCCTCTTTTGGCTGTGCCGGGTGGAGATTATAACAGAACATGGCCAAGATGTTCAAATGTTCATAAATGACCAGCATGGTCAAATAATAATTATCACAGTAGTTGTCGAGGGTGCAACAAGTCAGCACCTCAGGAGTAAATGTCAGTTGGCTTTTCATAGCCAATCATTGAGAGTATCTCTACCGCTTCTGCTGTCTCTAGAGAGTTGAAAACAGCAGGTCTGGGACAGGTAGCACGTCCGGTGAACAGGTTCCATAGCCACAGGCAGAACAGTTGAAACTGGAGCAGCAGCACTGCCAGGTGGACTGGGGACAGCAAGGAGTCATCATGCCAGGTAGTCCTGAGGCATGGTCGTAGGGCTCAGGTCCTCCGAGAGAGACAGAGAAAGAAAGAAAGAAAGCGAGAATTAGAGAGAGCATACTTAAATTCACACAGGACACCGGATAAGACAGGAGAAATACTCCAGATATAACAGACTGACCCTAGCCCCCCGACACATAAACTACTGCAGCATAAGTATTTAGAGGGAGTATTTAGAGGGAGGCTGGAGGCTGAGACAGGAGGGGTCAGGAGACACTGTGGCCCCATCCGACGATACCCCTGGACAGGGCCAAGCAGGCAGGATAACCCCACCCACTTTGCCAAAGCACAGCCCCCACACCACTAGAGGGATATCTTCAACCACCAACTTACCATCCTGAGACAAGGCCGAGTATAGCCCACAAAGATCTCCGCCCCGGCACAACCCAAGGGGGGGGGGGGCGCCAACCCAGACAGGAAGATCACATCAGTGACTCAACCTACTCAAGTGACGCACCCCTCCTAGGGACGGCATGAAAGAGCACCAGTAAGCCAGTGACTCAGCCCCTGTAATAGGGTTAGAGGCAGAGAATCCCAGTGGAGAGAGGGGAACCGGCCAGGCAGAGACAGCAAGGGCGGTTCGTTGCTCCAGAGCCTTTCCGTTCACCTTCACACTCCTGGGCCAGACTACAGTCAATCATATGACCTACTGAAGAGATGAGTCTTTAGTAAAGACTTAAAGGTTGAGACCGAGTCTGCATCTCTCACATGGGTAGGCAGACCATTCCATAAAAAGGGAGCTCTATAGGAGAAAGCCCTGCCTCCAGCTGTTTGCTTAGCAATTCTAGGGACAATTAGGAGGCCTGTGTCTTGTGACCATAGCGTACGTGTAGGACCAAATCGGAAAGATAAGTAGGAGCAAGCCCATGTAATGCTTTGTAGGTTAGCAGTAAAACCTTGAAATCAGCCCTTGCCTTTAACAGGAAGCCAGTGTAGGGAGTCTAGCACTGGAGTAATATGATCAAATGTTTTTGGTTCTAGTCAAGATTCTAGCAGACGTATTTAGCAGTAACTGAAGCTTATTTAGTGCTTTATCCGGGTAGCCGGAAAGTAGAGCATTGCAGTAGTCTAACCTAGAAGTAACAAAAGCATGGATTCATTTTTCTGCATCATTTTTGGACAGAAAGTTTCAGATTTTTGCAGTGTTACGTAGATGGAAAAAAGCTGTCCTTGATATGTTCGTCAAAAGAGAGATCAGGGTCCAGAGTAACGCCGAGGTCCTTCACAGTTTTATTTGAGACGACTGCACAACCATCAAGATTAATTGTCAGATTCAACAGAAGATCTCTTTGTTTCTTGGGACCTAGGACAAGCATCTCTGTTTTGTCCCAGTTTAAAAGTAGAAAGTCTGCAGCCATCCACTTCCTTATGTCTGAAACACAGGCTTCTAGGGAGGGCAATTTTGGGGCTTCACCATGTTTCATTGAAACATAACTCTTACAGGAACAGTTCTACAAACAACAATCCTAGCTTTGAAAGTTATGAGCCATAAAAGTGCCTCTGGACTTGTCTGGTACAACACAAACGACCCTCAGAAGGCTGGAGCAAGTGAATAGTGAACATGAGAATATATCTGTACAATTGGTTTTATTGTTGGAAAAATTGATAGACAAAACATTGAAGAAGAGTATGAGAGGAAAGAGAGAGGGGCCAAATATCAATCTGTTATTTGCACACTTTCCCTCCCACTGTACACTCCTGCCATTTGGATTACCCTTAGAGAAATCTAGATTGAGGATGAAGTGTGCAACTGTATTGATGTGACCAGTTGAGATTGAGCCAAGGTCCAGGCATTATCAGTCCTTGCCAAGCCTTGCTAGCCCTGTGTGTGTGTTTGTGTGTACATTCCAGCTGCTTGGGAAGATAATGTGAAGAGACGACAGAGTGGGAACCCTTATCAAGCATCTGTGAGTGAAAGACAGTTATCGACACTGTTTGCCTTAGAGTCCATTGATTCTCCATTCAGGTTAGGTGAATGGAGAGGACTGCGGCAGACTGAAGAGCTGGATTACAGCCCAAATGTGGTAACAGAGCCTAAGGCTGGAATTCAATGGCCGCAGACAGCATTTCAAAGTGCATCTGTAATGGCTTTCTTCTGTGGACGAAGGAGAGGACCAAAGCGCAGCGTGGTTAGTGTTCATCATGTTTAATAAAGACGATAAACGTGAACACTACAAAATACAAAACAACAAATGTGAAAAAACCGAAACAGTTCTGCCTGGTACAGACACACGAAGACAGAAGACAACCACCCACAAAACCCAACACAAAACAAGCTACCTAAATATGGTTCCCAATCAGAGACAATGACTAACACCTGCCTCTGATTGAGAACCATATCAGGCCCAAACACAGAAACAGACAAACTAGACATCCAACATAGAATGCCCACTCAGATCACACAAAACATAGAAACATACAAAGCAAACTATGGTCAGGGTGTGACAGTACCCCCCCCCCGCAAGGTGCGGACTCCGGCCGCAAAACCTGAACCTATTGGGGAGGGTCTGGGTGGGCTTCTGTCCGCGGTGGCGGCTCTGGTGCTGGACGTGGCCCCCACTTCACCAAAGTCTTAGTCCGCCTCATTGTCCGCCTCCGTGGCCTCCTAACTACGGCGACCCTTCTAAATGACCCCACTGGACAGAGGGGCAGCTCGGGACAGAGGGGCAGCTCGGGACAGAGGGGCAGCTCCGTACTGGCTGACGACTCTGGCGGATCCTGGCTGACTGGCGGCTCTGGCGGATCCTGGCTGACTGGCGGCTCTGGCGGATCCTGGCTGACTGGCGGATCCTGGCGGCTCTGGCGGATCCTGGCTGACTGGCGGCTCTGGCGGATCCTGGCGACTTTGGCGGATCCTGGCTCTGGCAGATCCTGGCTGACTGGCGGCTCTGTCAGATCCTGGCTGACTGGCGGCTCTGGCAGATCCTGGCTGACTGACGGCTCTGGCAGATCCTGGCTGACTGGCGGCTCTGGCAGATCCTGGCTGACTGGCTTCTCTGGCAGATCCTGGCTGACTGGCGGCTCAGGCAGACGGGTAGCTCAGGCGGTGCTGGGCAGACTGGAGACTCCGGCAGCGCTGGAGAGGAGGAAAGCTCTGGCAGCGCTGGACGGAGGAGCTCTGGCACCTCTGGACTGAGGGGCGGAAGCACTGGCAGCGCCGGACAGGCGGGAGACTCCGGCAGCGCTGGACAGGCGGGAGACTCCGGCAGCGCTGGAGAGGAGGAAGGCTCTGGCAGCGCTGGACAGGCGAGGCGCACTTTAGGCCTGGTGCATGGTGCCGGCACTGGTGGTACTGGGTCGAGGACACGCACCTCAGGGCGAGTGCAGGGAGCTGCCACCGGAGGGCTGATGCGTGGAGGTGGTACTGGATAGACCGGACCGTACAGGCGCACTGGAGCTCTAGAGCACAGAGCCTGCCCAACCTTACCTGGTTGAATGCTCCCGGTCGCCCTGCCAGTGCGGCGAGGTGGAATAGCCCACACTGGGCTGTGCAGGCGAACCGGGGACACCATGCGCAAGGCTGATGCCATGTACGCCGGCCCAAGGAGACGCCCTGGAGACCAGATGCGTAGAGCCGGCTTCATGGCACTTGGCTCGATGCCCACTCTAGCCCGGGCCGATACGAAGAGCTGGTATGTATCGCACCGGGCTATGCACCCGCCCTGGGGACACCGTGCGCTCCACAGCATAACACGGTGCCTGCCCAGTCTCTCTCGCCCTCCGGTAAGCACAGGAAGTTGGCTCAGGTCTCCTACCTGGCTTCGCCATACTTCCTGTGTGCCCCCCCAAGAAATTTTTGGGGCTGCCTCTCGGGCTTCCTTGCCAGCCGTGTTCCCTCATATCGCCGGCTCCTATCTCCGACTGCCTCTGCTCTCCTAGCTCCCTCCACCTGTTCCCATGGAAGGTGATCCTTTCCCGCCAGGATCTCCTCCCATGTGTAGCAACCCTTGCCGTCCAATACATCATCCCATGTCCATTCCTCCTTGCGCTGCTCCTGCTGCCGCTGCCTGTCACCACGCCGCTTGGTCCTGTTGTGGTGGGTGGTTCTGTAACGGCTTTTTTCTGTGGACGAAGGAGAGGACCAAAGCGCAGTGTGGTTAGTGTTCATCATGTTTAATAAAGACGATAAACATGAACACTACAAAATACAAAACAACAAATGTGAAAAAACCGAAACAGTTCTGTCTTGTGTAGACACACGAAGACAGAAGACAACCACCCACAAAACCCAACACAAAACAGGCTACCTAAATATGGTTCCCAATCAGAGACAATGATTAACACCTGCCTCTGATTGAGAACCATATCAGGCCCAAACACAGAAACAGACAAACTAGACATCCAACATAGAGTGCCCACTCAGATCACACCCTGACCAAACAAAACATAGAAACATACAAAGCAAACTATGGTCAGGGTGTGACAGCATCGTAATAGGCATTGAACAATACATACGTTACTGGATCTCCACAATTTAACACGGTTAAAATGTCTCCCTGATTGAAATTAAGTGTCCTCTCCGTCAACCTCCAAAATCCAACGCAACGGGGCTCGTAGACCTTGGAAACATTGAAGGAATGTTTGTTCCCTTACGTTCCCCCAACGTTTGTGTGGTAGTGATAGGCTGTTATCTGTATGGAGGAGATTGAGTCTGAAGGTCAGCTGTATCTGTGAGAGCAATCGCCACGGCTCACAGCGTCATTGTCACCTAATTGGCTCTGCGTTCCACCTGGCCACGAACGGTCATCTGCATCTGGGGGCTGAGCTAAACAAAACACCCTACTACACATGTCATCCATGCCCTTTCTGACGAAGGAGAGACAGAGATGAGAGACAAAGGAGATAGTGGGAAGAAAGAGGAGTATGACAGAGAGAGAGAGAGAGAGAGAGAGAGAGAGAGAGAGAGAGAGAGAGAGAGAGAGAGCGAGAGAGAGAGAGAGAGAGAGAGAGAGAGAGAGAGAGAGAACCACTGTGACTGACCCAAAATGAAGGAAAGCTTCGACTATGTACAGACTCAGTGTGCATGGCCTTGCTATTGAGAAAGGCCTCTGTAGGCAGACCTGGCTCTCAAGAGAAGACAGGCTATGTGCACACTGCCCACACAACGAGGTTGAATCTGACTTGCACTTCCTATCCTCCGGCCAAATGTATGACCATATTAGAGACACATATTTCCCTCAGATTACACAGACACACAAAGAATTTGAAAACAAATCCAATTTTGATAAACTCTCATATCTATTTGGTGAAATACCACAGTGTGCAATCACAGCAGCAAGATTTGTGACCTGTTGCCACAAGAAAAGGGCAACCAGTGAAGAACAAACACCATTGTAAATACAACCCATCTTTATAAAATGTTCCCTTTTGTAGTTTAACTATTTGCACATCATTACAACACTGTAATGACTTTTGTGCAGTGTTTACTGTAAATGTTTTATTTTTTATTTGTATTATCTATTTCACATGCTTTGGCAATGTAAACATATGTTTCCCATGCCAATAAAGCCCCTTGAATTGAATTGAGAGAAATAACGAGAGAGAGAGAGAGAGGTGATAGAGGAAATTAGAAAGAAAGGGACTGTTTTGTTTTGAGTCTTGCGGTAAGAATTGTTTACAATCCTTACCATATAATGTCTAACAATATTGAGCCCATACACGTGGATTTTGATGCAGTGGTCATATTGACCTTCAGTAAATTATTTCTACCAGTGGGGTGGAAGTAGAAGCGAGAGGGTTGACTTACTTTTTAAAATCCAATCAAACTAGACAGTGAGTCATCCTTCTGGGCATGCTCTTTGATCCCAAATATAACCTACAACAGAACCCGATCAAAGATGCTGAAAAAACAAGATCACGTGAAAATATATGCGCTACCGCTACCATGTGAATGTAGATGACTCAATAGATGCATGAAGTTCTTTATAAAAATGCGTTGTCCAGTTGAAGAAGAAAGACATTTCATGACAAAATATTAATATGAAGTATTTTCAATAACCCGGAGAGGAACTTCAACTAATGACATAATTGTCTCTGAGCATTTCTGTTTCCCAGAATCTCCTAGTCATCAGCATCTAAAACGATCCCTCCCATTCATCGTTTTGAAAATGTATAGGCTACAATAGAAACAGTCTAGATTTAAGACAATTAACAGGCTACCAAGGAGAGCACTTGTGTCTGAAACTATCCCTGGCTGAAAATAAATCAGTGGGTGTAGGAGTGTACAAGTGGTGCACTTGTGTGTTTGTGTGAATAGAAAACCAATATTCGTTGAGTCATACACAAGAGGGAGGAATTAAGTCGGAGTGAATGTTGACTGTTTTTCAAAACCCTCCTCATCTCAAAATGAATGTATCAATCCCAGTACCACTACACCTTCTCCTACCATCAAAAAAAGCACATACAATTTGTGTTTACAATTCATTAACAATGATTACAATTAAATTTCAACTAAAAACAATACTTTCAAGAAAAGGTGTTTATTTATTGTTTAAGAATGGAAGCCATTGAAGTCTTAGGAAACCAGGTACAGCCCCTCCATCTTGACCGACAGCTGACGTCCAGAGACGTAGTCCATAGGAGTGGAGCAGGTGAGACCATTCCACAGCTTGACTCCACAAGAGTCTTCATTCAGTGGGGCATGGACTTTACAAGGTGTCCAAAACGTTCCACAGGGATGCTGGCCAATGCGGATTCCAATGCTTCCCACAGTTGTGTCAAGTTGGCTGGATGTCCTTTGGGTGGTGGACCATTCTTGATACACACAGGAAACTGTTGAGTGTGAAAAACCCAGCAGCGTGGAAGTTCTTGACACAAACCGGTGCGCCTGGACCTACTACCATAGCCCATGCAAAGGCGCTTAAATCTTTTGTCTTGCCCATTCAACCTCTGAATGGAACACATACACAATCCATGTCTCGATTGTCTCAAGGTTTAAAAATCGTTCTTTAACTCGTCTCCTCCCCTTCATCTACACTGACTGAAGTGGATTTAACAAGTGACATCAATAAGGGATCATCATTTTCAGCTGGATTCACCTGGTCAGTCTGTCATGGAAAGAGCAGGTGTTCGTAATGTTTTGGATAATCTAATTTTCACCAAAAAAAATGTATAAAGTGTTTGAAAAAGAAATGAGGGGGTACTGTTGCCCGACCGAGACAGAACCTGGGTCCGGCATCTGTCAAACCATCTAATTAGCCATTACGCCAAGAGAACCGAGGAGCTTGACGAGGTTGCTAGATGTTGGGTTAAGGTCGCAACAATACTTAATCTCCTTTGTAAAAGAGCATAAGGCTGTATGCCATAATATCTGAATAACTCCTGAGTTCACAACCAACACTTCCGAACAAACACTCTCATAACTTATTCTCCGAAACACAAAACGTCTGATATCTACATGCAAGCGTAACGTTGAGACAATGCTAGCGAGTGGTTAGAGTTCTAGTTAGGGTAAGCCAAGGTTAGGTGTAGGCACACACTCTTATTTAGTATTGCTTTATCATGATTCCATTGTATCCTTTCTCTCTCAAATTGAGTGGTTTTGGTCAGGAGAGCTGTTCTGAGCTCAGTTCATACAAAGCTTACCCATTGGCCCTGAGACAACCCTATCAGCAGCAGCCTTCTTCATTCCCTGTCGTCTCGGATTAAATGTCATCTGTGTCACACCACTACAGTGCTCAGGGCCATTGGCCCAATCTCATTATCTCCCCCCCCAATCCAACCTTCTTACAAGGACTCATTGCGCAAACGAGAAAACCCCATTCAGGAAGACAAAGGAAAAGGCCATTCAGACAGATAGCACCTTTTTTCCAAGTGTTCAAAGCACTTTACATAGTAAGGAACAACTCACTTTATCCACCACCCCCGCTGTGTAGCACCCATCTGGTTGATGCTATGGCAGCCATTTTGCACTAGTGTCATGGAGTTCCTGTCAGTCCGTGCTTTAAAGGCTGCCCTGCCTTATTTAATACGCCTAACCAGATGTGTTAAATGGTTTATTGATAATGTAATAATTGAATGTTCGTTTATAATCTATGTCCTCTGGTTCTGCCAATGTAAAAGAAAAGTAAACACGCATCAGTTATTTGGTTGATCGCTGGCAGGGAAATGGTTTTAGCGTGCAAACCTTTTGTTTGTTGTTGATCTAATACTACCACTTCTAATCATATCTTTTGTTACCACTACAAAGTTCATATTTTTTGATAATTAAATCACTATTTCTACATTAAGAAATGCTGCAAATGTACCTGTTAATCCTCATAATTGAAGAGGTGAATTTACCAATAAAGCCCAAATGAGGTGTGATATATAAATCAAATCAAATCAAATCAAATCAAATTTTATTTGTCACATACACATGGTTAGCAGATGTTAATGCGAGTGTAGCGAAATGCTTGTGCTTCTAGTTCCGACAATGCAGTAATAACGAGCAAGTAATCTAACTAACAATTCCAAAAAAAACTACTGTCATACACAGTGTAAGGGGATAAAGAATATGTACATAAGGATATATGAATGAGTGATGGTACAGAGCAGCATAGGCAAGATACAGTAGATGATATCGAGTACAGTATATACATATGAGATAAGTATGTAAACCAAGTGGCATAGTTAAAGTGGCTAGTGATACATGTATTACATAAGGATGCAGTCGATGATATAGAGTACAGTATCAACGTATGCATATGAGATGAACAATGTAGGGTAAGTAACATTATATAAGGTAGCATTGTTTAAAGTGGCTAGTGATATATTTACATCATTTCCCATCGATTCCCATGATTAAAGTGGCTGGAGTAGAGTCAGTGTCATTGACAGTGTGTTGGCAGTAGCCACTCAATGTTAGTGGTGGCTGTTTAACAGTCTGATGGCCTTGAGATAGGCTGCCATATATGGCCAGTATACCATGACTAAGGGCTGTTCTTATGAATGATGCGAAGTGGGGTGCCTTGATACAGCCCTTAGCCATGGTATATTGCCAAAATGCCACAAACCCCTGAGGTGCAATATTGCTGTTATAAACTGGTTACCAACATAAATAGAACAGTAAACAAGCATTTTTGCATCATACCGATGGGATGTTGTCTGATATACACACGGCTGAAATGCTGTTTCAGCCAATCAGCATCCAGGATCCAAACTACCTGGTTTATAATTGCTATGCTGCATTCATAATCAAGTGGAAAGGTGGTTGTGAAGTCATAAAGACCAGTTGAATGCATTCATGTGCTTTTAACTGGTTGAGAGGAACTATGATTGGCTAATGGCCAACAAGCTGTGTCAACCATACGCTAAAAGTACAGATGTAGGATCTTAATTTGATCACCCTGTGGCAGGAGAACTTTGCAAGAAATGTGAAACTTTTAGTGTATTTGAGGTTTAAAAATGCTTCTGATGTTTGTAGTTTTCACTTTGAAATGTCAGACTTGATTTTCCCTTATGAAAAAATGCATCAACCCTTTCAAAGGTTTATATTAATTATAATCCACATAATAATTCACATTTCCTGTTGCTGCAGGATTATTTTGCTGTAGCAAACTAGCTCAAATTAAGATCGTACATTTGTACAGCTATCATGCTTGTAAAAAAAAATGATAGTATTTAAAAATCATATTAAAAGATAGCTTTTTAGAAAGAATGTTTTGTTGCATTTAACTGCTGAAAATGCATTTATCAAGGTAATTTCCTTCGTAGGTGATGTCAGAGGTCAACATGTGGGAGAAGTCGGTGCTCAGGGATGATAGACAATTTCCCCACTAATAATCACCAGTTGGAGGGGCGTTCATGTGGATCTTTCCCAGTCATATGTGGTAAATACCACCTTCCCACTTGGTTATGAAAGCAGCATACTTTTGGCTTGGGTAGGGGGTTGAATTTCTGAAACAGAGCTGCATTCGCCCTAACCCTAATTATCCTGTGGTAATTAGGGAGAGAAATGTGTACCCCGGTTTAATTCTGCTTATTGCAAGGTGATACCCTATTATTTAAAGTGTGTACATTTATGGTAAATGAAAACGTGTATGTTTATTGGGATTTCATGTTTATTGGGATTTCATTTTCATTCCCAGTTTCCTTTAAATCTTGTATTTTTTCTCTTGACCAGATAACGTTGGCATACTGAGGCCTGGTTCGATTTGAGCTCAACTTATTATTTGATATACATTCACTTAACTCTCAGTTTATGTTACCTTCCAGTCCACATCATGTTTCTTGTTTTGTTGTAGGCCTTACATATGGACATAGTGTACCGTTTGCCAACTACTCTCCAGAGTAAATAAACGCCTCATCCTGGGCATTGTAACGCTACCATCTTGTCTGCTCCTCAATGAAACCTTCCATGCTAAGAGCGTCTCCTTCACAGCCAGAAATCTCCACACCCGTCACCTATCACAGAGCCAAGGAGTGATCATACCAGTTAGGAAGCAGGGGATGATTAGATGGCCCAGATAGAAGCTGTGTTCCCAGCCGACTACATGCGCTGCATCAACCGATACCAATGGTTGTGTGCCACGTCATCGACTTTGCAGTCGGGCATCAGATTGCTACATCATATGATGTGGTTGTCTGAGATATTAAACCCCTGTCAAGGCGTTGTGAGATCTGGCCTGTGTTTGCAATTTAGTCAGCTAGGAACATGACCTGTATGAGGGGCATGTTGCAAATTTAGCCAGGACACCGCCTACTCTGTACTACCTCTGACATTTCATCTGAAAGATAATAATTGAACAAGTGTACAGCCACACAAGTAATTTATAAAGAAAATCTTATGACATGTTATGTTATGACAGATGTTATGCCATTCTTATGACGGGACTATGAAGGCACTGCGTTTTTCTGAAGAGCTACCATATCCCATTGGCCATATCTCTCAGTTGAAAAGGGATTCATCACGACGGAAATAGGGTCATGTGTCAGTCAGCATAATTTCTCCTCCAAGTGCGCACACACTTCCGCACATGCGCTTGCACAAACACTCGACAGGCACGACCCCACACACACACGCGGCGCACACACAGACACACAGGTCTGATCCCTGGGTCACATTCATTGATGTTCACACACACACACACGCTGGTGACGCACATCTCCCTCTCTCTCGTCACAGTCTAAACACCAGGGGGTGGGGGCGGTAGGCTTCACTGCTTCATTCCCAACCCAGCACTTCTGATGAAATGCCCTCAACACATTTCACATTATACAACGGAACCTGTGCTCTAAATGCTGTTTTCTATTGAGCCCCATATGCTTTCAGATGTTTCATGCCATACTGAATATCTAGAAATATATGAGGAGCATTGGGAATACTGCTAAAATAGGCAAATGCCATGAAATGGCAGTAAGTTTGAATCAGTACCACCAATAGTTACCAATTGCTAGTACTGGCTATGACCAAAACAGTGCTTTTGTGGAGAATTGTAAGAATATTAGCAGTAACATTGACAGCAATAACAATGGAACAGATACATTTGAAAATTGCACCACCTCCTGGGCAAAACTCCCATGCTGCGAGTGTGACCCGTGGTTGCGTCACCATACCTGCAGACTATTACTTTCTATAATCAGGGTCCCTGGGACTGTCAGTCCAACACCTGTTGTGAAAATGTAACAAACGAGTGAAACGTGCATATTCTATATTACATGTACCAAAAGGGTCCTATATAGGTTTAGCTTTATTTGAACATCTTGGTACATATAGAGAAACATACCTAAAATGTGATGAAACATGAAACAACCACACATGTTCCATGGACAGCTAGTGCGTCATCAAAATCCGACATATCACCCTTACAGACTTTAAATCTGATCATGCCTATCAATAGTTCAGTTCTTGACTAAGATTTTTCATGGATTTACAGGGTTGACAAACAGAACGATTCATTACCTCAATATAGATCAAATGTGTGGGAATATCCATTATGGAATATCCCTGTGGCAAGCAGAATCTTTGAATACCACCAGGGGGCATAAACGATAGAACCTCCACTGGGAGTATAATGAAAACAATCTTGTGTCACTCACTTCTCCCTATTCTGCAAGTTAAAGCCAGGACAAAAGTATCTTTCATCTTTCCATCTTGTAGCCTATGCAAAGAAAGGAAATCCACAATCTAGACAAAAGACAACTGACCACTAGGCCTAGCCTGGTATTCAGTGGCGACCCGTCATTCAGGATTGAGACCCACCTGTTTTGAGCCCCACCTGTTTAGCTAGAAAATATATATACAGCATATTATTGAGTTAATAAAGCCGCATACAAACATGGCCTCTTTTTTTAGTCAAGGCAACTCCAAAATGCAGGTGTTTCAGCCTAGCTCAGTGCTTTCTGTGGTGGAGGGGCAGCCGGCGGAATATACAGAGCTTAGGTGCTGGTGATCTTCTTTAGTTGCGCCGTGATTGGCTCAGTGTTCTGTCACTCCTGGGGACACTACGTCACTGCAGAATCTACAGGGAGATTTAGGCAGTTCACGCGCCCTTTTGGTGCTGCCATAGATTTACATTATAAGTGCCCATGCGAGAAGGCTCAAGGTCATTGGCCACAGATAAAATGACATCAAATCACATTATATCTACCATAGCTGTGATTGGACTGATCATGTTACTCTCAAATCTTAGTTCGCAAGCTAAACAATTAGTCATCATCATGAATCACGTCAACAATCTACTGGCAAATCCTTTTCAATCCTTGTCATATGAAGATAATTATAGATAAAAGGTATTGGTGCTCATCGGCCACTGGACACAACAAGTCGGAAATCGCAAATTCCACAATGAAGGGTTTGGAAGGAATCAGTGGCTAACTGCAAGCGTTGCAAAGCAATCACTATTTTGCTTCGCCTGCCTGCTATTCAGTGGAGAGGGTGTGTGGTCCAGGTCTGGGTTTAAGGATTTAAAGCATGTATCTGAAATGGTATCTTTTCCAAGCTTAAAAGAATAAACATTCACTCTCAACAACATGGGCCAGAAAAGTTTGAAAACATTGGCCATGCTGTCAATCCAGCATGACTTCTGCCTCCTTGAAAACAACTGGAAACGCTGAAAAGAAACTGGCTCCAACTCAGAATTGCAAACCGGGAATTCTGTCCTCTTTCTAGAGCTCCGACCTGAAGTCACTGACGTCCTGAATCGACCTTGTTTTTTTCGACTTCAAATCAAACTTTATTTGTCACGTGCGCTGAATACAACAGGTGTCGACCTTACAGTGAAATGCTTACTTACAGGCTCTAACTAGTAGTGCACAAAAAGGTATTAGGTGAACAATAGGTAGGTAAAGAAATAAAACAACAGTAATAAGACAAGCTATATACAGTAGAGAGGCTATAAAAGTAGCGAGGCTACATACAGACACCGGTTAGTCAGGCTGATTGAGGTAGGATGTGCATGTAGATATGGTTAAAGTGCATATATGATGAACAGAGAGTAGCAGTAGCATAATAGAGGGGTTGGCGGGTGGTGGGTGGGACACAATGCAGATAGCCCGGTTAGCCAATGTATGGGAGCACTGGTTGTGTAAGGGTTTTCGTCCTCCGAGCCTGCCCAACCTTACCTGGTTGAATGCTCCCCGTAGCCAGGCCAGTGTGGCGAGGTGGAATAGCCCGCACTGTGCTGGCGAACCGGGGACACCATGCGTAAGGCTGGTGCCATGTACACCGGCCCGAGGAGACGCACTGGAGACCAGATGCGCTGAGCCGGCTTCATGGCACCTGGCTCGATGCCCCCTCTAGCCCGGCCTATAGGAGGCGCTGCAATGTACCGCACCGGGCTAAGCACGCGTACTGGGGACACCGTGCGCTCCACCGCATAACACGGTGCCCGGTCCCTCTCACTCTCCGGTAAGCACGGGAAGTTGGCGCAGGTCTCCTACCTGACTTCGCCACACTCCCCGTGTGCCTCCCCCAATAGATTTTTGGGGCTGCCTCTCGGGCTTCCAGCCGCACTGCCGTGCTGCGTCCTCAAAACGCCGCCTCTCGACTTTCGCTGCCTCTAGCTCTGCCTTGGGGCGGAGATATTCTACCGGCTGTGCCCATGGTCTCTTGCCGTCCAGAATCTCCTCCCATGTCCAGGAGTCCTGCGATCGCTGCTGCTGCTGCCTGTTACCACGCTGCTTGGTCCTTTGGTGGTGGGTGTTTCTGTAAGGGTTTTCGTCCTACAGAGGGTAGTCCGTTGTCATCGGAGGACCAAAACGCAGCGTGGTAAGTGTTCATGTTTTTTAATGAATAACGAACACTGAACAAAACAATAAACGTGAAGTAAATCAAACCGAAAGAGTCCCGTGTGGCACAGACACTAACACGGAAAATAAACACCCACAACTCAAGTGAAACCAGGCTACCTAAGTATGATTCTCAATCAGAGACAACAATTGAAAGCTGCCTCTGATTGAGAACCATACCAGGCCGAACACAGAAAATCCCAAATTATAGAAAAAAGAACATAGACAACCCACCCAACTCACGCCCGGACCATACTAAAGCAAAGACATAATAAAGAACTAAGGTCAGAACGTGACAAGTTGGTCGGCCCAATTGAGGTAGTATGTACATGAATGTATAGTTAAAGTGACTATGCATATATGATAAACAGAGAGTTGCAGCAGCGTAAAAAGAGGGGTTGGGGGGAGGCACACGATGCAAATAGTCTGAGTAGCCATTTGATTACCTGTTCAGGAGTCTTATGGCTTGGGGGTAAAAACTGTTGAGAAGCCTTTTTGTTCTAGACTTGGCACTCCGGGTACCGTTTGCCATGCGGTAGTAGAGAGAACAGTCTATGACTGGGGTGGCTGGGGTCTTTGACAATTTTAGGGCCTTCCTCTGACACCACCTGGCTGGTGTAGAGGTCCTGGATGGCAGGCAGCTTAGCCCCACTGATGTACTGGGACGTACGCACTACCCTCTGTAGTGCCTTGCGGTCAGAGGCCGAGCAGTTGACGTACCAGGCAGTGATGCAACCAGTCAGGATGCTCTCGATGTTGCAGCTGTAGAACCTTTTGAGGATCTCAGGACCCATGCCAAATCTGTTTAGTTTCCTGAGGGGGAATAGGCTTTGTCGTGCCCTCTTCACGACTGTCTTGGTGTGTTTGGACCATGTTAGTTTGTTGTTGATGTGGACACCAAGGAACTTGAAGCTCTCAACCTGCTCCACTACAGCCTGTCAATGAGAATGGGGGCGTGCTCGGTCCTCCTTTTCCTGTAGTCCATAATAATCTCCGTAGTCTTGGTTACGTTGAGGGATAGGTTGTTATTCTGGCAACACCTAACCAGGTCTCTGACTTCCTCCCTATAGGCTGTCTTGTCGTTGTGATCTGCAAACTTAATGATGGCGTTGGAGTCGTGCCTGGCCATGCAGTCGTGGGTGAACAGGGAGTACAGGAGAGGACTGATCACGTACCCCTGGGGAGCTCCAGTGTTGAGGATCAGCATGGCAGATGTGTTGCTACCTACCCTCACCACCTGGGGGCGGCCCGTCAGGAAGTCCAGGATCCAGTTGCAGAGGGAGGTGTTTAGGCCCAGGATCCTTAGCTTAGTGATGAGCTTTGAGGGTACAATGGTGTTGAACGCTGAGCTGTAGTCAATGAATAGCATTCTCACGTAAGTGTTCCTTTTGTCCAGGTGGGAAAGGGCAGTGTGGAGTGCAATAGAGATTGCATAATCTGTGGATCTGTTTAGGCAGTATGCAAATTGGAGTGGGTCTAGGGTTTCTGGGATAATGGTGTTGATGTGAGCCATTAGTAACCTTTCAAAGCACTTCATGGCTACAGACGTGAGTGCTACGGGTCTGTAGTCATTTAGGCAGGTTGCTTTGTATTCTTAGGCACAGTGACTATGGTGGTCTGCTTGAAACATGTTGGTATTACAGACTTAATCAGGAACATGTTGAAAATGTTAGTGAAGTCACCTGGCAGTTGGTCAGCACATGCCCGGAGCACACGTCCTGGTAATCTGTCTGGCCCCGCAGCCTTGTGTATGTTGACCTGTTTAAAGGTCTTACTCACGTCGGCTGCGGAGAGCGCGATCATCAGTTTTTTTCCCCTCTGGTTGCACATTTAACATGTTGATAGAAATTAGGTAGAACTGATTTAAGTTTCCCTGAATTAAAGTCTCCGGCCACTAGGAGCGCCGCCTCTGGGTGAGTGGTTTCCTGTTTGCTTATTTCCTTATACAGCTGACTGAGTGCGGTCTTAGTGCCAACATTCGTTTGTGGTGGTAAATAAACAGCCACGAAAAGTATAGCTGAAATCTCTCTAGGCAAGTAATGTGGCCTGCATCTTATTACAATATACTCTACTTCAGGCGAGCAAAATTTAGAGACTTCCTTCGATTTCGTGCACCAGCTGTTGTTTACAAAATGCACAGACCGACCCCCCTCCTCTTACCGGAGTGTGCTGTTCTATCTTGCCGTTGCAGCGTGTATTCCGCTAGCTGAATATCCATGTCGTCATTCAGCCACGATTCCGTGAAACATAGGATATTACAGTTTTTGATGTCCCGTTGGTAGGATATTCGTGATCGTACCTCGTCTAGTTTATTGTCCAATGATTGCACGTTGGCGGGTAGTATTGACGCTAACGGCAGCTTTCCCACTCGCCTTTTTCGGGTCCTGACCAGGCATCTGGCTCTTTGTCCTCTGTACATGCGTCGCTTCCTCTTGCAAACAACGTGGATGTCGGCCCTGCCGGGTGTTTGTAGAATGTCTTGTGCTTCTTGTTTGTTGAAGAAAAAATCTTTGTATAATCCGAGAATAAAGCGCCAGTCAAGTTCAGCTATCGTTTACCCCTTATCCCAACTGTCATCGAACAAATGCACGGGGCGTAGTACTTCACGAAACTGGACTTGAGGAGCACCTACAATCTAGTGCGCATTCGTGCAGGTGACGAATTGAAAATGGCCTTGTCCACGACCACAGGCCGTTATGAGTATCTTGTAGTGCCTTTTGACCTGTCTAATGTTCCTTCAGTCTTCCAGGCCTTTATTAACAAAGTGTTTCGGGACATGCTGGGATGGGGCGTAGTGGTTTATATAGACAACATTTTGGTGTATTCTGCTGACAGCGCCCTGCATGTCTCGTTAGTCAGGTGTGTGCTGAGAAGACTGTTGGAGCATGATCTATATGTCAAACAAGATAAACCTTTGTTTTTCCAGCGGTCTGTGTCCTTTTTTGGGCTACCTCATATCCACGGAGAGAGTGGAGATGAAAGAGCAATGTGTCAGCGTAGTCAGGTCAAGGCCCATCCCCAACTCCGTGAAAGCAATCCAGCGATTCCTGGGGTTCGACAACTATTTCCGAAGGCTCATCCGGGGCTTTAGCACAGTGGTCTCGCCTCTTACCTTCCTACTGTGAGGAGGTCCCCAGCGGCTTCGTTGAACGGAGGAGACGGAGAGGGCGTTTGAGACACTGAAGGCACGCTTCACCACTGCTCCCGTGCTGGCACATCCCGACCCCTCACTCCCCTTCATCGTCGAGGTGGAGGCCCCCGAAGTAGGAGTCGGGGCAGTGCTGTCTCAGTGCACCGGAACCCCTCCAAAGCTGCGACCCTGCGCCTTCTACTCCAAGCAGCTGAGCCCCGCCCAGAGGAACTACGACGTAGGGGACTGGGAACTATTGGCGGTCAAGAACGCTCTGAAGGTTTGGAGGCACTGACTGGAGGGGTCCAAACACCTTTTCCTGGTGTGGATGGACCACCTCAACCTGGAGTACATCAGGGCAGCGAAGAAGCTAAACTCGAGACAGGTGGGTTCTATTCTTTGCCAGGTTCCAATTCACTCTTTCTTATAGGCCAGGCTCAAAGAACGTGAAGACGGATGCCCTGTCTCACCTCTATGACGCAGAGGAGCGGCAGGGAGAAGAGACCCCCATCATCTCTCCGTTACGTATCATCGCTCCAGTGGTGTGGGACGTGGACACCAACATACGGCAGGCCCTGCGCACAAAACCCACACCTGCACAGTGCCCGGAGAACCACGCCTACGTGCCCAAAGTTGTGAGAGACCACCTCCTACCTGGGCACACACAATGCCTATGTCAGGTCATCCTGGGTTAAGCTGTACCATCGCCTGCCTGTCTGAGAAGTACTGGTGGCCCATCTTGACTTGGGACGTCCGGGTTTATGGCTCTTGCTGCTCCATCTGTGCTCAGTCAAAGACAGCCAAACACCTCCCCTATGGAAAGCTCCTTCCCCTGCTGGTTCCACAACGGCCCTGGTCTCACCTCTTGGTGGACTTTGTCACTGAGCCATGCAAACTACAAAGGCTCTTTTTATGCACGTCTACCGGCACTACGGGATCCTGAAGGACATTGTGTCAGATCGTGGTCCTCAATTCACCTCACGCATATGGAAAGCGTTCATGGATCGCCTGGGGGTCAGTCGGCCCTAGCACCTTGGCATCCGAACCAGACCGAGGACCCTTCGGTGGATGAGTGGTTTTGACACACTGAGGAGACCTGGAAAGCTGTGCACACTCTTCTCCAGCGGGCTATGCGTCCGCACATGGAACAGGCCGACCGCCACCACAGTGAGAGGCCTGTTTTCTCTCCAGGCGACCGGGTCTGGCTCTCCACCCGGAACCTGCCCTGCCAGAAGCTGAGCCCGCAGTTTGTGGGGCCGTTTAAAGTCCTGAGGAAGGTTAATGAGGTAACGTTCCGTTTGCAACTCCCTGCTGATTACCGCATTAACCAGACTTTTCATGCGTCTCTCCTCAGGCCAATGGTGCCTGGTCCCCTCGCTGAGGCTGGACCCAGTAACGCCCCACCTCCTCTGGACATCAAGGGAGGTTCGGCGTACTCGGCCCGTGAAGTTCTGGAATCGAGGCGTCGGGTGAGGCGTCTCCAGTACAGACTGGGAGGGGTACGGCCCAGAGGAGCGGTGCTGGGTTCCTGAGGTAGACATCCTGGAGTCGGCGCCCTGACCGACCCGCACAGCGCCCCTGTGGTCTTCCCTGAGCCCGGTGTCGTCCCGCTGCTGGTGCAGCTCGTTGGGGGATACTGTCACAGACTCCCCCGGTACTGCTGCTCATTCCGTGCACCAGCTTCAGAGGTCTATGTCACTGGCTTTCTAGGCTTCACTAAACTGGATGCATTATCACCAACCCCGGACTGTCTTGTCTCATTACGCACACCTGGTTCCCATTCCCCTTGATTACTTTGTTATATATGCGCCCTCTGTTCCCCATTGTCCGTTGGTCTTGTGAGTACCTGTGCATTGATTCGGCTTTCGTGCTACGTGTATTGTGCACTTGTTATGTCGGGTCTCGTCCCGTGTAATATTTAGAGGTTTAAACCTCGCTCTTTTGTTTGGGTTACATCCCTGTGTATTTTACATAGGTGTTTGTTTTGGTCATTTCACCCGGTGCCTTTTTCATGACATGTTGTATTTTGGGTGGAGTAATAAAACCCCCTATTACCTATTCCTGCACCTGCCTCTGGTCCTTATACAACGTGACAGACAGACACCGTTTGTCACCGTTATAGTGCAACTAAAGTATTGCTTAGTGTTATGTTGTGTTGTGTAGTGGCTTTGCTGGCATGCATCTAAAAATAAAATGGGACATTTGCCCCGCCAGGCGAAGATAAGGTCTTAAAGGTCTACAGTTGGATAATCCAAACTTGACCGTGTTAACCACCTTCTATCACCTGTTTCTTAAATGTTAAGTTGGAGTCCAAAATGAGGCAGAGATACTTGATGTTAGACACAATCTTCAGATTCTCCCCGTCGACAAGAACAGCTCGTTGGGAAGAATCATTGGTTTTATTTAGGGAAGTACATACAAACAGTCCAGTCAATATTTAAATGCAGGGAAGAATCAGTCATCCATTTAGCATAGCTTCAGTTAACTTGTTGTCTATTTTTTTGTGTACATACAGGACTGTATCATCTGCATGTCAACTTGTAGGCAAGCAAGTGGGAGAATTTTTATAGATGGTGAACAGAAGGGGGCCTAATATTGACTGAGTGTCCCCCAGACTAACCCTTTGGCTTCTTTTAGGAATATAGGAATACAGTGCCTTGCGAAAGTATTCGGCCCCCTTGAACTTTGCGACCTTTTGCCACATTTCAGGCTTCAAACATAAAGATATAAAACTGTATTTTTTTGTGAAGAATCAACAACAAGTGGGACACAATCATGAAGTGGAACGATATTTATTGGATATTTCAAACGTTTTTAACAAATCAAAAACAGAAATTGGGCGTGCAAAATTATTCGCCCCCTTAAGTTAATACTTTGTAGCGCCACCTTTTGCTGCGATTACAGCTGTAAGTCGCTTGGGGTATGTCTCTATCAGTTTTGCACATCGAGAGACTGAAATTTTTTCCCATTCCTCCTTGCAAAACAGCTCGAGCTCAGTGAGGTTGGATGGAGAGCATTTGTGAACAGCAGTTTTCAGTTCTTTCCACAGATTCTCGATTGGATTCAGGTCTGGACTTTGACTTGGCCATTCTAACACCTGGATATGTTTATTTTTGAACCATTCCATTGTAGATTTTGCTTTATGTTTTGGATCATTGTCTTGTTGGAAGACAAATCTCCGTCCCAGTCTCAGGTCTTTTGCAGACTCCATCAGGTTTTCTTCCAGAATGGTCCTGTATTTGGCTCCATCCATCTTCCCATCAATTTTAACCATCTTCCCTGTCCCTGCTGAAGAAGAGCAGGCCCAAACCATGATGCTGCCACCACCATGTTTGACAGTGGGAATGGTGTGTTCAGGGTGATGAGCTGTGTTGCTTTTACGCCAAACATAATGTTTTGCATTGTTGCCAAAAAGTTCAATTTTGGTTTCATCTGACCAGAGCACCTTCTTCCACATGTTTGGTGTGTCTCCCAGGTGGCTTGTGGCAAACTTTAAACAACACTTTTTATGGATATCTTTAAGAAATGGCTTTCTTCTTGTCACTCTTCCATAAAGGCCAGATTTGTGCAATATACGACTGATTGTTGTCCTATGGACAGAGTCTCCCACCTCAGCTGTAGATCTCTGCAGTTCATCCAGAGTGATCATGGGCCTCTTGGCTGCATCTCTGATCAGTCTTCTCCTTGTATGAGCTGAAAGTTTAGAGGGACGGCCAGGTCTTGGTATATTTGCAGTGGTCTGATACTCCTTCCATTTCAATATTATCGCTTGCACAGTGCTCCTTGGGATGTTTAAAGCTTGGGAAATCTTTTTGTATCCAAATCCGGCTTTAAACTTCTTCACAACAGTATCTCGGACCTGCCTGGTGTGTTCCTTGTTCTTCATGATGCTCTCTGCGCTTTTAACGGACCTCTGAGACTATCACAGTGCAGGTGCATTTATACGGAGACTTGATTACACACAGGTGGATTGTATTTATCATCATTAGTCATTTAGGTCAACATTGGATCATTCAGAGATCTTCACTGAACTTCTGGAGAGAGTTTGCTGCACTGAAAGTAAAGGGGCTGAATAATTTTGCACGCCCAATTTTTCAGTTTTTGATTTGTTAAGAAAGTTTGAAATATCCAATAAATGTCGTTCCACTTCATGATTGTGTCCCACTTGTTGTTGATTCTTCACAAAAAAATACAGTTTTATATCTTTATGTTTGAAGCCTGAAATGTGGCAAAAGGTCGCAAAGTTCAAGGGGGCCGAATACTTTCGCAAGGCACTGTACATCCAACTAATGGCTTCAGTGGACACATTAAGGGAGGGTATTTTGGAAAAGAGGGCCTCATGATTCACAGTGTCAAAGGCCTTTATGAAGATCCATAAAGACTGCGCTGACTTCACCACGTATGTCCAGTTTAGATTTAATGCACTCCCGAAAATAGCAATTGGCTGTTTCGGTAGAATGGTTAGTTCTGAATCCAAATTGCATTTGATGTATGGAGTTGCCCCTGATTGAGGTGATCAGTCAGATGATCAGCCACCCATCGTTCTACTACTTTTGAAACCACTGAAAGAATGCTTATAGGTCGGTCATTTTCCACCAGTTTTGGGTCCCCAGACTTTAAAACGGGTATCACTGCAGCAGACATCCAAGCATTGGGGAGGAACCCATATTTGATGGACAGATTAACTAGATGTACAATAGTGGAAATCAAATAATATTTGTAAGTCTTCAGGAATACAGTGTCTTGATCCAAATACATATTTTGTTCTAGAGCTCCAGAAGAAGCTGACAATACTGTTCACTGCGGAGGCTGAGATTTCAGGAATTTTGAATATTGGTTTATTATTATCCATGGGGGGTGAGAACTGTCGTCGTGCTTAAATCGCTGAGCCAGTTCCCTGACAGTCAACAAAAAAATTGTTAAAGGTGTTGGATATAAAATTGGAGTCTTGAATAAGAATCCCATTATTAACCTTTACATCAGGGTGGTTTTTGGACTACTCAGCTCCTCTCCCTGTTAGTTTGCTGAGATTTTCCCAAATCACTTTGCCATTTCCTTTGCTTCATTGATCACTCTGAGGACGAACTCTGCTTTTTATATTCCATACCAAATTATTTTTCAGTGATATAAATATAGGTATGTTGTCATTCTGACCATATTTCAGTGCTTTTTTCAAGGAAAGCTCCTGTTCTCTCTTTTGCTTCCAGATGTCCTCGTTGAGCCATGGTAAAGAGGTTTTACTTCTTGGCTTACGTTGACATTTCCTGGTGAAAGATGTATTCACTTTGTCAATAGCTGACAGAAATGTTCTGTTTCCAGACTCTTGGTGTCACGTCCTGACCTTAGTTCCTTTTTTATGTCTCTATTTTAGTTTGGTCCAGGCGTGAGTTGGGGTGGGCATTCTATGTGTTCTATGTTTTTCTATTTCTGTGTTTGGCCTGGTATGGTTCCTAATCAGAGACAGCTGTTTATCGTTGTCTCTGATTGAGAACCATACTTAGGCAGCCTGTTTTCCCACTGTGGGTAGTTATTTTTTGTTTAGTGTATTTGTTGCACCTTACAGAACTGTTCGTTTGTCGGTTTGTTGTTTTTGTTCAATATTCATCTTTATTCAAATTATTATGAATACGTGCCACGCTGCACTTTGGTCCTCTTCTCCTTCTCCCAACGACAATCGTTACACTGGGTCTTCATTGCATAACAGATCAGACCAGTCAATTTGACTTATAGCTGCATTGTAGTTACTCTGCTTCATTTTCTGGATTTATTTTTATTGTACTGTTGCACATTGATATGGTTCTTAAAACTATTTCTAGTGAGCTTTCTAACCATCAATGTCACATTGTGGTCAGATATGCCAGTTAATAAGTTAATGGACTTAGTTATTCGATCAGGCCTGTTAAAGAACACCAGATCAATCAAAGTCTGGGATG
This sequence comes from Oncorhynchus tshawytscha, assembly GCF_018296145.1. NCBI lineage: Eukaryota > Metazoa > Chordata > Actinopteri > Salmoniformes > Salmonidae > Oncorhynchus > Oncorhynchus tshawytscha. Next base: position 47,356,407 of record NC_056430.1, read on the forward strand.
TCTGTGTTACTTTGGCTGGTCCTTGTATTATTTGAGCCAGGTCAATATAGATCAAATGTGTGGGAATAACCATTATGGAATATCGCTGTGGCATCCAGTACCATTGAATACCACCAGGGGCCATAAATGATAGAACGCCCACTGGGAGTGTAACGAAAACAACCATGTGTGACTCAGACATTCTGTTGAATAAAAGAATGTGGCTTCTCCCTCTTCTGCAATTTAAAACCAGGAAAAAATTATGTTTACAAACGACAGAACTCATCTTTACATCTAGTAGCCTAAGAAAAGAAAGGAAATCCGCAATCTAGATAAGCGACAACATTCATGTACGCTTGCGGGAGGGGTGTAGCCTACTACAAACAGAACCAATGAGTTAGTCCGCTAACTGTGATAAACAACCCGAAATAACTACTGGTTCTGGTTCATTAAGAAATAGGAATTTAGATATGTGTTTTTGGTTGTTGAGTCAATTAGACCAGGCCCATTTCAAGCTTATCTTTCTAAAATATAAAACGTTATTTCAGAATATATGTAGTATACCCCCTCATGCAGCTGGTGAGGCTACATCAGGTCAACAATATGAAGCTGTCAAGAATAACATGTGAGTGCATAAAAAGGGAAAATGTAGGCATATAGCGTGCTGAAGTATGTTATGGCCTATCAGGAACAAGCCCTATCTGTCGGTTGTATTTGGTAGACCAGATGTGTCCATATACATGTAGATATGTTTGAGGATTTGGCTTTGATCCTTCCCTATTTTTAAAACGTATTTACTTCACTAAGTAAATCATTGGGATGTGATGTCATACGAAATACATTCAAATGAGATTAGCAGGAGATTTAATGTGTATGTTACTTCAGCTTCTTTATTCTTGGCTACTGTGTATAATTTTCAGGGGGGTTGTTGGTCTATTAAAGTAACTGGGGAACAATAGGAAGGAAGGGTGCTACTGGTAAGATAAGAAACTAAAGACAAAAGCCCCCATTCTTAAGTGCTTAAACCTCCTGATGCATACGGTCACACACACACACACGTTGATTTCATTTGAGCAAAAATATTTTGAGTTCGTAGCGGGAGGGGCACACTTACGCGCCAGAGGGGCCAATTTGATTCACTCGGTTCCCCAGCCAGCCAGCGGTTCCTATAAGAATATCTGTTGAGCCACCGTTAAGTTTTGGACATAAAAAAGGTATTTGCGTTGCAGCGATGCCACACAAAAAGAGAAGCCATGCCCATGGCCATCATAAAAAGTCACCGGAGGTGAGTTTTCCTTCTAAATAGTTGGCATAGAGTTTTTCATAAAAATGTTTAAATGAATTAACCTCGGTCAAAAGCTGGCCACAAACTGTGCAATCGACCAAACAATGGTCCAACGTTTGGATGCAGGAATGTCCAATGAGTAGGCTACGCGCGAGTTTTGCCTCAATTGGCATCCTCTTATAGATCGTAGCCAGGTACATATCTCTAATAGCTAACTTTGAGAAACGATAAGCTGATATCCTTATGGAAAAGCGTATAGGCTACTATATTGCAACAGTAATCGTTTTATCTGAGGCATTTGCATTACGCACCAGTTGCGCAATCCCCCCCGTCAACCCCAAACATGAATTGTGGTTTTGGATGATAGGCTATAAATGCAGTTCAGCCGTCGATTGTCAGTGGGTTATGCGGAAACGATAGACTCGTCTGGCAAACTTAACTAAAAAGAGAATTAGCTATATGCCGTGAAATGCAAACCTAGCAGTCTCTTGACATCACCACATCCGCGCTAATATAGACACTTCGTTTAGGGTATGATAATGATCAGTCGGCTTCACTGAAACATTGTTTGAACATACGGGACGGGAGTGGCCCTCTGGAACGCAGGGGAAATAATGATGCTTTAAAGGTACACGGGAGACAGGCTAGACTAGAGGCTACACATATTTAGACAAGAGGTAACCGTAGGCAATAGACGATTCTTCTCATCGTCACAGTTTCCATCATGGCGTATGCTGCATATTGGACCAGCCTTGTGAGTATATGATTATAAGCCACCGATTTCTCCAACTTCTGTATTAAAATAACATCCCTCTGGTAGCGATGTGTCTGAGTAAATCCATCTCCATTCTAGGAAGCATTATTGTAAGTAGGGACTCCGACTTAAATAGTTCTACAAACAGCCTTTCCAACTTTTGTCATGGTAAAGTTGTGTTGACGTATTAGTTTACAATAAGTTGTAGAATCAACAAGAAGCCTATTGATATGAAATGAATGACTTATGTTCTGAACCATAAAAAAAGGGTTGGGCCAGCATTTCTTGGCAGGTTTGGCAGGTTAGAGCATTATTTTGTAGGGCGTGTGACTGTTTAAACATTAGACATGATAAAATACACATTCAGCTCCTGGCACAATTGCCTGGACTTTTACAGATGCAGATTTAGAGAGGCATTATGGTTGGTCAGCCTATCACCTTTAACTCTTATTTGAATGCAACTGTTAGATATCCAAATATGGTCTTTATGTCCACCCTCTGAATGTCTCCTGAGTGTGCAAGTCCAAGTAGAGACTGAATCATTTGTTACCTCTTCACTTACATATCTCATAAAGTTGTTTGGCACATATGTGATAATTTGTAAAAACCAATATGGCAGTTCCATCTGAATTTTGATGGAACTTTTTACAGTATCATAAGCTGGTTGTTATAACCCGCTATTACAGGTTAATGTTACTCTTCTAATATAATAAAATGGAGCATAACTTAATTGCCTTCAGAACATTATAGGCGTTACGGCAAGTTAGGGACTTTACTGTAATATCCAAACCAACATTAGTGACCTTTCAGACAGTGGGTGCAGATGACCACTTCCTTACAAGACCCAGGTGGTTGTCTGTGGACCTAAGGCCTTCAAAGGGTGCAGTTAGCTATTGGAGCACACGCACACTCAATTGTCTTGACTACATGTGATTTGTTCAACATTAACATTGTATATTTGTGTGTGTGTGTGTGTGTGTGTGTGTGTGTGTGTGTGTGTGTGTGTGTGTGTGTGTGTGTGTGTGTGTGTGTGCGTGTGTCTTTTGCAGCAGAGAACAGGTCCTAGTACCACACTTGGAGAGAAGCAGGTGGATGACAGGTCTTATGATACTCGAGCTGCTGCAGCCTCTAAGGCTCAGGTAAGACCCTTCTAAACAATGTTCACATCTTGGTGCGGATACACTTGACGGTTACCTCTGTTAGTGCAGAGGTGGTGCACTCAGCTACACTAATGGGATGAATAACTGACGTAGAACTGAGGACCTGTGTTTGCTCCGAGTCAACAGCTAGACTTTTGTCTATACCACAGCTGACGTTCCCTTTGGGGAAAAATAAAGTTATGCTATTCTATTCTATCCTATTCTGTTCTACTTTAACTCTGTATACTTTGTTGCCCTCTGGTGGGTTAAAGAGGCATGTACTTAGTCACATGAATGAGTGGGATAACATGTGGGCATGCAGGCTGCTAATTTCACCACACACTTGACTGGATCCATTTGTTTATCCATATCAGTGATCTGGTTTCACAAGGCTCTCTGGGACTTTGTTTGGTTGCAACTTTTGTAAAAGTTGGAAGTCTAAAGCTGTTAACAACCACTATTACATCTAACAGGCATTTGTTCACCATTTTAGGTTGTGATTTGGCTTCCTTCCATTTTCTTATGAGAGCAGACCTCATCAGAGTTTAAAGATTAGTTATCTATTATAGTTGACATCAATCTATTCCTGGTCACTGTTTAATAAAGGAGACGGGAAAAAGGAATGAACTTGCCCATGATTGTTTAGAAACATCTATATTCATTGATAAGGGACTTCTGAGGGGACTTCTGAGGCAGCGTTTGGCTGTGGTTCCAAGTCTGGTGACATGAGAAGTACAGTGGAGGCTGCTGAGGGGAGGACGGCTCATAATAATGACGTCCTCCCCTCAACAGCCTCCGCTGGAGCAGTAAGGGACTGTGATGAATGACATATCTAAATATAGTGATGAGCTTCACTCCCCTTCTTTGAGTAGTCCAGTTACACAGACAGACACAAACAGTCCAGGCCAAAGGAACACAGCCCAGTACTCTGAGACAATTAAACCAGGGAGGAATTAAATTAACCCCCCCCCCCACACACACACACAGTATGCATGCAAGTTGAACCCAAATGCACATACTTACACACATGCACAACATTCAAACATTTGTGCATACCAATTCGCTTCAGAGGGAGGTGGTAAACTCTCTCTTTGCTTCAAAAGGTTTTCTTGAAGTTACTGACTTAATTTAAATTGAATGTTTATGTTACATGCACATATTAGCAAGTGTTCCAGTGTGTCTAGGTTCCAGTGTGTCTTCCCAAGATGCAACAGCTGGTTTTACAGGCTTGGTGAGCTGACACAACACATCTCTGAAGGTGTTTTTAGAAGAATGAGTGTGCTTGATGATTATGCGTGGATAAGACAAGTCTGGAATGTGTGTTTGTGCGCCTCAGTGCCTATCTATACACTGTAATGCTCCGGGTGGCGTGGGTGTGGAGTCAGACGCAGGAGACAGAAAATCAAACATAGACTGCCCACCCCAACTCACGCCCTGACCATACTAAATAATGAATACAAAACAAAGGAAATAAAGGTCAGAACGTGATATACACAGAGTGTACAAAACATTAGGAGATGTTCTTTCCATGACATAGACTGACCAGGTTAATCTGGGTGAAAGCTATGATCCCATATTGATGTTACTTGTTAAATCCACTTCAATCAGTGTAGATGAAGAGGAGGAGGCAAGTTAAATAATATTTTTTAAGCCTTGAGACATGGAATGTGAATGTGTGCCATTCAAAGGGTGAATGTGCAAGACAAAAGATTTAAGTGCCTTCAAACGGGCTATGGTGGTAGGTGCCAGGCGCACAGGTTTGAGTCTCAAGAACTGCAACGGTTTTCAGGCTCAACAGTTTCCTGTGTGTATCAAGAATGGTCCACCATCCAAAGGACATCCAGCCAACTTGACACAACTGTGGGAAGCATTGGAGTGAACATGGGCCAGCATCCCTGTGGAAAGCTTTCGACACCTTGTAGAGACCATGCCCCAACGAATTTAGGCTGTTCTGATGGCAAAGGGAGGTGCAACTCAATATTAGGAAGATGTTCCTAATGTTTTGTACACTCAATGTATATATGTAGGCTATGTGTGTGTACACATGTGCTTTGATGTGTGTTCGCATGTTTTCAACTGTGAAAAAGTCAGCCAGGTCGAAGTTCGTCCAGTTCCCCAGGACGTTGGGAGATGCCTTTAAAACCCACCACTAGGGGCAACGGTGAGCACTATTACAATCAAGTATCTTTGTGGCTTGCTAGGACGTTGGGGATGGGGATGGCGGCTGGGTGTAAGCAGCAAGCTCTGACTTTGAGGTTTTCAATCCAAATATGTATATAAACCCTGGAATGCTGATGCTATCCATTGGCCAATGAGAGGCTTTAAAGCCACCAGACTGCCATATTGGCACTCCCCAGAAAGAGCAGTCCTACATAGGAATTCATGGAATTTTACAGTATTTAAATTAAATGTTTCAAGGAAGAAATGACAGGTATCTAAGTATATTTTAGTGTAGTGGGGCCAGCGACATTAGAACTTTCCCAAAAATATTTTCTTATGTTTAGCTCACATAATATAATAAAACAAATATGAATGAAGGTGTCTGTAATAGAATAAATGTGGCAAAAACGAATGTAGACATTAATAAATGTATTTCTATAGCTTCTAAAATATTTTTTTTACAACGGTGGGGGAGTGCCAAGATGGAGGCGCGATGGCTTCAAAACAGCTAGCTTTGCTATGGTGAGAAGTTTTGAAGTTGAGGACTTCTCTTGACTGACTCGCCATCTCAAGATGATCTGCTAATTCAGTTCTATGTGTAGGCTAAACCCCAGTGGTGGAAAAAGTACATAATTTTCATACGCAAAATGACTCAAGTGAAAGTCTACTTTAGTAAAAGTCAAAAAGTATTTGGTTTTAATTATACTTAAGTATCAAAGGTAAGTGTAATTGCTAAAATATACTTAAGTATCAAAAGTAAAAGTGCAAATCACTTCAAATTCCTTATTTGAAGCAAACCAGGTGTCATTTTCTTGTTTTTTAAATTTACTGGTAGCCAGGGGCACACTCCAACACTCAGACATAATTTACAAACAAAGCATTTGTGTTTAGTGAGTCCACAAGATCAGAGGCAGTAGAGATGACTAAGGATGTTCTCTTGATAATTGTGTGATTTTGATCCTTTTCCTGTCCTGCTATGCATTCAAAATGTAATGAGACTTTTGGGTGTCAGGGAAAATGTATGGAGTAAAAAGTAAATGATTTTCTTTAGGAAGGTAGTGAAGTAAAAGTAAATATTGCCAAAAATATAAATAGTAAAGTACAGATACCCCAAAAAACTACTTAGGTAGTACTTTAAAGTATTTTTACTTAAGTACTTTACACCACTGCTAAAGCCTGCGCTGAACTTATGTTTAGCCAACCTTACAGCAGCTAGCTAGTTAGCATAGCTTGAGGATAGCTAGCTACAGCTGGCTAGTCTATCTAGCTAGCTGATATTTCTCTGACGAATCACAGTTATGCCAAGATAGCAAGAAGTACCAGTGTCTGGAATGTATTTCATGAAACACTCGTTCTACAACACCTTGCTACAAAAGTAGCTTTCGACTTGAAGTTTTTATCAGGTCATGTAAAGACACATTCCCGTGAAACCGATATCATCAACTGTGAGTTGAATAGCCAGTCTTCAGTGAGCTCAGCTGTCAACACAATATTCTATAACTGGCTAGTCTCGTCTCCTTATGTCCGCTGATAGATATTTCCCGCAGGAAATCCCGTGGGTGTGTTTGTGTTACAAAAACAATTCTGCAGTAAATAGGCTATCATATTGATTTGCTTATAAAGACAGTATGCCTACTCTAGCAAATGAAAATAAGTTGTGTGTAGAGTACAACCACAGATAAAACAAAGAGCATGCAAATATTTGGTACAACTTCCGCTGCCCCAGAACTAACATGGCATTCTATTCTAGTCTAAGGATTTGGATGTCTAACCACACACTAACATGCACAGCTCTCTGGGTGAGGTATTCAAGTCTCCAGTGGGTGATGAAGTCCCTTTCCATCTATGTAATGTGTTACAGATTGTGGGCAGGTGCAGTCAGGTGGTGGCTGGAGGGTTGGAGGGCATGACTCTCCATCGTGGATATGACAACGTTTGCCTCAACCCATGGGTCCAGCAGGCAGAGTTCAATAATTACAGGCAGATGTGAGTTGCAGGAAGATGACACTTTTCTCATACCACTCTGTGGCTACTCAACAAGCTTCCTCCAGGAGGAGGAACTGTGTGAACACTGTAGCTTATTTTATATCCAGCAAGCAAGGCGCTTCTTTCCTTGAATATATATATATATTTTTTTTAATTGCTCAAAATATGTGACCAAACTACAGTGCCTTCAGAAAGTATTCATACCCCTTGAGTTGTTCCACATTTTGTTATTAAAGCTACACACAATACCCCATAATGACAAAGTAATATTTTTTTGTGAATATATATATATCTTTTTTAAATACAGAAATATCTAATGAACATAAGTATTCACACTCCTGAGTCAATACATGCCAGAATGACAATTGGCAGTGATTACAGCTGTGAGTCTTTCTGGATAAGTCTCTCAAGAGCTTTGCACACCTGGATTGTACAATATTTGCACATTATTCTTAAAAGAAATCTTCGACCTCTGGAAGTTGGTTGTTGGTCATCACTAGAAAGCCATTTTCAAGTCTTGCCATAGATTTTCAAGCCGATTTCAGTCAAGGCTGTAACTAGGCTACTCAGGAACATTCAATGTTGTTTTTGGTATATGTGTATATTTGGCCTTGTGTTTTAGGTTATTGTCGTGCTGAAAGGTGAATTTGTCTCCCAGTGTCTGTCCAGCAGACTGAACCAGGTGTTTGGCTGTGCTTAGCTCTATTCCTTTTATTTTGACCCTAAAATAAACATACCCATAACATGCAGCCACCACCATGCTTGAAAACATGAAGAGTGGTACTCAGTAATGTGTTTGTTATGTTGGATTTGCCCCCAAAATATCGCTTTGTATTCAGGACATTAAGTTAATTTATTTGCCACATTTGTTTTTGCAGTTTTACTTTAGTGCTTTATTGCAAACAGGATGCATGTTTTGGAATGTTTTTATTCTGTACAGGCTTCTTTCTTTTCACGCTGTCATTTAAGTTAGTACTGTGGAGTAACTCCAATGTTGTTGATCCATCCTCAGTTTTCTCCTATCACAGCCATTAAACTCTGTAACTATTTTAAAGTCACCATTGGCCTCATGGTGAAATCCCTGAGCAATTTCCTTCCTCTCCAGCAACTGAGTTAGGAAGGATGCCTGTATCATTGTAGTGACTGGGTGTATTGATACACTATCCAAAGTCTAATTAATAACTTCACCATTCTCAAAGGTACTTTTTCTACCAATAGGTGCCCTTCTTCACGAGGCATTGGGAAACCTCCCTGGTCTTTGTGGTTGACTCTGTTTGAAATTCACTATTCGACTGAGGGACCTTCCTGATAATTGTATGTGCGGGGTACAGAGATGAGGTAGTCATTAAAAAATCCCTCCATACCCAAAATCCCTCAACCATTCAATTCAACAATAACAAACAAAAACATTATGCTGAGTGCAAGATCTCTGCCAGTTCATACATCTGTATCAACCTGTATTTTAGTCAGGGGACAAACCATCTCTCTTGTACTCCATCTGTAGAAAAACAAGGTAGAGTTGATACACACGGCACTGATTACATCAATGGTTGTTAGGTGAATTCCAGGACAGACAAGTGATAGTATTTTGACCTATGACCAGATCAAATGTGACCAACCCGAAGTAGGACTGCTGCCTGGTCACATAATGCCTCAGCCTTCTGCTCCTGACAGAAACAAGGATCTCTCTGGTAAGAAGAAGGGCGGGGGTGTATGCCTTATGATTAATGAGACGTGGTGTGATCATAACAACATACAGGAACTCAAGTCCTTTTGTTCACCTGACTTAGAATTCCTCACAATCAAATGCCGACCACATTATCTACCACGAGAATTCTCTTCGATCATAATCACAGTCGTGTATATTCCCCCCCAAGCAGACACATCGACGGCCCTGAAAGAACTTCATTCGACTCTATGTAAACTGGAAACCACAAATCCTGAGGCTGCATTTATTGTAGCTGGGGATTTTAACAAGGCTCATCTGAAAACAAGGCTCCCTAAATTTCATCAGCATATCGATTGCGCAATCCGGGCTGGCAAAACCCTGCATCATTGTTATTCTAACTTCCACGACGCATATACAGTGCCTTGCGAAAGTATTCGGCCCCCTTGAACTTTGCGACCTTTTGCCACATTTCAGGCTTCAAACATAAAGATATAAAACTGTATTTTTTTTGTGAAGAATCAACAACAAGTGGGACACAATCATGAAGTGGAACGACATTTATTGGATATTTCAAACTTTTTTAACAAATCAAAAACTGAAAAATTGGGCGTGCAAAATTATTCAGCCCCCTTAAGTTAATACTTTGTAGCGCCACCTTTTGCTGCGATTACAGCTGTAAGTCGCTTGGGGTATGTCTCTATCAGTTTTGCACATCGAGAGATTGAATTTTTTCCCCATTCCTCCTTGCAAAACAGCTCGAGCTCAGTGAGGTTGGATGGAGAGCATTTGTGAACAGCAGTTTTCAGTTCTTTCCACAGATTCTCGATTGGATTCAGGTCTGGATTTTGACTTGGCCATTCTAACACCTGGATATGTTTATTTTTGAACCATTCCATTGTAGATTTTGCTTTATGTTTTGGATCATTGTCTTGTTGGAAGACAAATCTCCATCCCAGTCTCAGGTCTTTTGCAGACTCCATCAGGTTTTCTTCCAGAATGGTCCTGTATTTGGCTCCATCCATATTCCCATCAATTTTAACCATCTTCCCTGTCCCTGCTGAAGAAAAGCAGGCCCAAACCATGATGCTGCCACCACCATGTTTGACAGTGAGGATGGTGTGTTCAGGGTGATGAGCTGTGTTGCTTTTACGCCAAACATAACGTTTTGCATTGTTGCCAAAAAGTTCAATTTTGGTTTCATCTGACCAGAGCACCTTCTTCCACATGTTTGGTGTGTCTCCCAGGTGGCTTGTGGCAAACTTTAAACGACACTTTTTATGGATATCTTTAAGAAATGTCTTTCTTCTTGCCACTCTTCCATAAAGGCCAGATTTGTGCAATATACGACTGATTGTTGTCCTATGGACAGAGTCTCCCACCTCAGCTGTAGATCTCTGCAGTTCATCCAGAGTGATCATGGGCCTCTTGGCTGCATCTCTGATCAGTCTTCTCCTTGTATGAGCTGAAAGTTTAGAGGGACGGCCAGGTCTTGGTAGATTTGCAGTGGTCTGATACTCCTTCCATTTCAATATTATCGCTTGCACAGTGCTCCTTGGGATGTTTAAAGCTTGGGAAATCTTTTTGTATCCAAATCCGGCTTTAAACTTCTTCACAACAGTATCTCGGACCTGCCTGGTGTGTTCCTTGTTCTTCATGATGCTCTCTGTGCTTTTAACGGACCTCTGAGACTATCACAGTGCAGGTGCATTTATACGGAGACTTGATTACACACAGGTGGATTGTATTTATCATCATTAGTCATTTAGGTCAACATTGGATCATTCAGAGATCCTCACTGAACTTCTGGAGAGAGTTTGCTGCACTGAAAGTAAAGGGGCTGAATAATTTTGCATGCCCAATTTTTCAGTTTTTGATTTGTTAAAAAAGTTTGAAATATCCAATAAATGTTGTTCCACTTCATGATTGTGTCCCACTTGTTGTTGATTCTTCACAAAAAAATACAGTTTTATATCTTTATGTTTGAAGCCTGAAATGTGGCAAAAGGTCGCAAAGTTCAAGGGGGCCGAATACTTTCGCAAGGCACTGTAAGGCCCTCCCCCGCCCTCCTTTCGGAAAAGCTGACCACGACTCCATTTTGTTGCTCCCAGCCTATAGACAGAAACTAAAACAGGAAGCACCCGTGCTCAGGTCTGTTCAACGCTGGTCCGACGAATCAGATTCCACGCTTCAAGATTGCTTCGATCACGTGGACTGGGATATGTTCAGCATAACGCCAAACAACAACATTGATGAATACGCTGATTCGGTGAGCGAGGTAATTAGCAAGTGCATCGGTGATGTTGCACCCACAGCGTCTATTAAAACTTTCCCCAACCAGAAACCGTGGATTGATGGCAGCATTCACGCAAAACTGAAAGCACGAACCACTGCTTTTAATCAGGCCAAGGTGACCGGAAACATGACACGAATACAAACAGTGTAGCTATTCCCTCCGCAAGGCAATCAAACAAGCTAAGTGTCAGTATAGAGACAAAGTGGAGTCACAATTCAACGGCTCAGACTTGAGAGGAATGTGGCAGGGTCTATAGTTAATCACGGACTACAAAAGAAAAACCAGTCCCATCGTGGACCAGGATGTCTTGCTCCCAGACAGAAGAAAAAACTTCTTTGCTCTCTTTGAGGACAATACAGTGCGACTGACACGGCCCGCTACCAAAACCTGCGGGCTCTCCTTCACTGCAGCCAACATGAGTAAAACATTTAAACGTGTTAACCCTCGCAAGGCTGCAGGCCCAGACGGCATCCCCAGCCGCGTCGTCAGAGCATTGCTCAGACCAGCTGGCTGGTGTGTTTATGGACATATTCAATCAATCCTTATCCCAGTCTGTTCCCACATGCTTCAAGAGGGCCACCATTGTTCCTGTTCCCAAGAATGCTAAGGTAACTGAGCTAAATGACTACCGCCCCGTAGCACTCACTTCCGTCATCATGAAGTGCTTTGAGAGACTAGTCAAGGACCAGACCATATCACCTCCACCCTACCTGACACCCTAGACACACTCCAATTCGCTTACTGCCCCAATAGGTCCACAGACGACGCAATCGCAATCACACTGCACACTGCCCTAACCCATCTGGACAAGAGGAATACCTATGTAAGAATGCTGTTCACAGCTCAGCATTTAACAGCTCAGCATTTAACACCATAGTACCCTCCAAACTCGTCATTAAGATCGAGACCCTGGGTCTTGACCCCGCCCTGTGCAACTGGGTCCTGGACTTCCTGATGGGCCGCCCCCAGGTGGTGAGGGTAGGTAACAACATCTCCACCCCGCTGATCCCCAACACCGGGGCCCCACAAGGGTGCGTTCTCAGCACTCTCCTGCACTCCCTGTTCACCCACGACTGCGCGGCCATGCACGCCTCCAACTCAATCATCAAGTTTGCAGACGACACTACAGTGGTAGGCTTGATTACCAACAACGACGAGATGGCCTACAGGGAGGAGGTGAGGGCCCTCGGAGTGTGGTGTCAGGAAAATAACCTCACACTCAATGTCAACAAAACAAAGGAGATGATTGTGGACTTCAGGAAACAGCAGAGGGAGCAGCCCCCTATCCACATTGACGGGACAGTAGTGGAGAGGGTGGAAAGTTAAGTTCCTCGGCGTACATGTCATGGACAAACTGAAATGGTCCACCCACACAGACAGCGTGGTGAAGAAGGCGGAGCAGGGCCTCTTCAACCTCAGGAGGCTGAAGAAATTCGGCTTGTCACCAAAAGCACTCACAAACTTCTACAGATGCACAATCGAGAGCATCCTGTCGGGCTGTATCACCGCCTGGTACGGCAACTGCTCCGCCCACAACCGTAAGGCTCTCCAGAGGGTAGTGAGGTCTGCACAACGCATCACCGGGGGCAAACTACCTGCCCTCCAGGACACCTACACCACCCGATGTCACAGGAAGGCCATAAAGATCATCAAGGACAACAACCACCCGAGCCACTGCCTGTTCACCCCGCTATCATCCAGAAGGCGAGGTCAGTACAGGTGCATCAAAGCTGGGACCGAGAGACTGAAAAACAGCTTCTATCTCAAGGCCATCAGACTGTTAAACAGCCACCACTAACATTGAGTGGCTGCTGCCAACACACTGACTCAACTCCAGCCACTTTAATAATGGGAATTGATGGGAAATGATGTAAAATATATCACTAGCCACTTTAAACAATGCTACCTAATATAATGTTTACATACCCTACATTATTCATCTCATATGTATATGTATATACTGTACTCTATATCATCTACTGCATCTTTATGTAATACATGTATCACTAGCCACTTTAACTATGCCACTTTGTTTACATACTCATCTCATATGTATATACTGCACTCAATACCATCTACTGTATCTTGCCTATGCCGCTCTGTACCATCACTCATTCATATATCTTTATGTACATATTCTTTATCCCCTTACACTTGTATCTATAAGGTAGTAGTTTTTGAATTGTTAGCTAGATTACTTGTTGGTTATTACTGCATTGTCAGAAGCACAAGCATTTCGCTACACTCGCATTAACATCTGCTAACCATGTGTATGTGACAAATAAAATTGGATTTGATTTGATTTCTAGGAGGCAGTTTCCCTTTAACCCTATCCCAAACCTTAACCCCTACCTTAACCATTCAGAATGAATACCTAAACTTAACCGTCGAGCTGTTTCTGTTTTAACCCTATCCCAAACCTTAACCCTAACCCGAACCATTCGGAATTCATTCCTAAACTTAACCGTCGAGGTGTTTCTGTTTTAACTCTATCCCAAACCTTAACCCTTACCCGAACCATTCGGGAATTAATCCAAATGTAATTTTACATGTATCCTCCTGGCCCATGTCGAATACTGAAGTCAAACTGTGAGATCTTGTTGGGAAAAGTACAGTAAGCACTGAGTAGTGAGGCCACATTTCAATGCAACTGGTGGCAGAAGTGAGATCTGCCATAGCAACAGATGCCTCCAGGTTCCCCCTACTGGTAGGGAGGAACATCTTCACAACACAGAAGTTACATTATTGACCAACCACTAAGTTCTAAAATGGTCACTGGGATTTACATTTCTGAAATTGACTTTAAGATGGTCTAACCCATTTTTCCCATGTAGAGTTATAAGATTATGTCTGATCAGTATTTGAGACAACACTGACATATATAGCATTTAAAAAAAAATCCATCTGTCTTTCTCATCTTAGGTGTCCTGGCCTACCTCTATATGTTTACATATCTATTGCCTGAGCTATGCACTGAAGCTGTGTGTCACTGCTTGGTTGGTTCAATATCATATTGCAAGTGCCAATAAAGTTTTCACAATCTCAGTCATGTGGTCATACCCTTTTTCTTACTCAGTGTCATAAGGTATATGGTGCAATGGGAGTGGTGTGAGGGTGCCGGTTGGCCATGGTCTCACATGGTCAGTATTAGAACTACCCCTAGAAGTCTAATACTGGGACTATCCCTAGTAGTTCTAATACTGGGACCACCCCTAGTAGTTCTAATATTGGGACCACCCCTAGTAGTTCTAATACTGGGACCACCCCAAGTAGTTCTAATACTGGGACCACCCCTAGTAGTTCTAATACTGGGACAACCCCTAGTAGTTCTAATATTGGGACCACCCCAAGTAGTTCTAATACTGGGACCACCCCTAGTAGTTCTAATACTGGGACAACCCCTAGTAGTTCTAATACTGGGACTGCCCCTAGTAGTTCTAATACTGGGACCACCCTAGTAGTTCTAATACTGGGACCACCCCAAGTAGTTCTAATACTGGGACCACCCCTAGTAGTTCTAATATTGGGACCACCCCAAGTAGTTCTAATACTGGGACCACCTCTAGTAGTTCTAATATTGGGACCACCCCTAGTAGTTCTAATACTGGGACCACCCCTAGTAGTTCTAATACTGGGACAACCCCTAGTAGTTCTAATACTGGGACCACCCCTAGTAGTTCTAATATTGGGACCACCCCAAGTAGTTCTAATACTGGGACCACCCCTAGTAGTTATAATACTGTGACCACCCCTAGTAGTTATAATACTGGGACCACCCCTAGTAGTTCTAATACTGGGACCAACCCTAGTAGTTCTAATACTGGGACCAACCCTAGTAGTTCTAATACTGGGACCAACCCTAGTAGTTATAATACTGGGACCACCCCTAGTAGTTCTAATGCTGGGACCACCCCTAGTAGTTCTAATATTGGGACCACCCCAAGTAGTTCTAATACTGGGACCACCCCTAGTAGTTCTAATATTGGGACCACCCCTAGTAGTTATAATACTGGGACCACCCCTAGTAGTTCTAATACTGGGACAACCCCTAGTAGTTCTAATACTGGGACCACCCCTAGTAGTTCTAATATTGGGACCACCCCAAGTAGTTCTAATACTGGGACCACCCCTAGTAGTTATAATACTGTGACCACCCCTAGTAGTTATAATACTGGGACCACCCCTAGCAGTTCTAATACTGGGACCAACCCTAGTAGTTCTAATACTGGGACCAACCCTAGTAGTTCTAATACTGGGACCAACCCTGTAGTTATAATACTGGGACCACCCCTAGTAGTTCTAATGCTGGGACCACCCCTAGTAGTTCTAATACTGGGACCACCCCTAGTAGTTCTAATATTGGGACCACCCCGAGTAGTTCTAATACTGGGACCACCCCTAGTAGTTCTAATACTGGGGGGACCAAGGACACAGCTCAACCCTTTGGCCACAGACTGATTTGTCACAATGACTCACTCAAGACTGCATTGTCATCCCACCCCACCCAATGATTACCTCAAGGGACACAGAGAGGTCATGGATTAGGTATATTTCTGTGCAATACAACAGAGTCAGGGTATTGTTCTTTGACTTATACTCTAGTTTTTAGGGAAAGATACTGAATCCTGCACATGCAACACCTGCATGCAAGGCAGGAGAACATTTACATGTGTTACTAACTTGTTTGCATTCCCTTTATCAACAGTCCACTCAAAAGCACAAGGTAGATTTGTAAGGTCCAAAAGTTAGCTATCTTAACCAATGCTAATCATTGCTGGACCATGGACCAACATCATGTTGCTGACCTACAAACTATTGGAGTTTTGTGAGTAGGTGTCACATCGACAACTCACATCAGAGTAAAGTTGTTTGACAAATTAGTCATTTAAAAAAAATTTTTTTTTTAAATGTAACCTTTTATTTAACTAGACAAGTTGGTTAAGAACAAATTGTTATTTACAATGACGGCCTGCACCAGACATACTGTATCTGGACGAGGCTGGGCCAATTGTGCGCCGCCCTGTGGGACTCCCAATCACGGCCGGTTGTGATACAGCCTGGATGTATCACAAGGCATGCCTCCAGTCCTCACAAAGCAATTTGCCACAGATCTTTGCACACCTAAGAACTAGTAATATCTTATATTGCATTTTCTCACTGGCATTATTCATTTTGATTCTCCCCCTGATTTCATTGCTAGTCTTCCAACAGTGGAATGCTAGCCTCTTCCAGTAGCCGATAACAACTGGTGGTTACGGTAACACAGTCAAGAAAGTTGAGGTTGAACTTGGCCACACTTGGCAGTGAAAATTGATAGAAACAGAACTCCTGCCCCTCCCTCCTCCTCCACATAAGGAGCTTGTCATGTTGTTTGCACAACTTATCTCTTATTGCTCAGTGATTGTGTGAGTTGTACTCCATGTGGAAGAGGGTGGGTACTTTTCCTCTGTGGTTAAGAGTGTGCACTGTATATTGTAGATTTATACACGGAGTACACCAAACATTAGGAACACCTTCCTAATATTGAGTTGAACCCCCCCTTTTGCCCTCAGAACAGACTCAATTCATCGGAGCATGGACTCTTCAAGTTGTTGAAAGCGTTCCACAGGGATGCTGACCTATGTTGACTCCAATGCTTCCCACAGTTGTGTTGGCTGGATGTCCTTTGGGTGGTGGACCATTCTTGATACACACAGGAAACTGTTGAGCGTGACAAACCCAGCAGCATTGCAGTTCTTGACACAAACCAGTGCGCCTGGCACCTACTACCTTACCCCGTTCAAAGGCACTTAAATCTTTTGTCTTGCCAATTCACTCTCTGATTGGCATACCTACACAATCCATGTCTCAATTGTCCATGTCTATCCATGTCTAACCTGTATCGTCCCCTTCATCTACACAGATTGAAATGCATTTATCAAGTTCCTTTTCTGTCAGTGCATTTTAACACTGTGTGTGCGTGCATTATGCACATTTGTGTGTTGGGATGTGTTCGTGTATGTACAGTGGGGCAAAAAAGTATTTAGTCAGCCACCAATTGTGCAAGTTCTCCCACTTAAAAAGATGAGAGAGGCCTGTAATTTTCATCATAGGTACACTTCAACTATGACAGACAAAATGAGAAGAAAAAATCCAGAAAATCCCATTGTAGGTTTTTAATGAATTTATTTGCAAATTATGGTGGAAAATAAGTATTTGGTCACCTACAAACAAGCAAGATTTCTGATTCTCACAGACCTGTAACTTATTCTTTAAGAGGCTCCTCTGTCCTCCACTCGTTACCTGTATTAATGGCACCTGTTTGAACTTGTTATCAGTATAAAAGACACCTGTCCACAACCTCAAACAGTCACACTCCAAACTCCACAATGGCCAAGGCCAAAGAGCTGTCAAAGGACACCAGAAACAAAATTGTAGACCTGCACCAGGCTGGGAAGACTGAATCTGCAATAGGTAAGCAGCTTGGTTTGAAGAAATCAACTGTGGAAGCAATTATTAGGAAATGGAAGACATACAAGACCACTGATAATCTCCCTCGATCTGGGGCTCCACGCAAGATCTCACCCTGTGGGGTCAAAATGGGGTGGTCCCGGTGAGCAAAAATCCCAGAACCACACCGGGGGACCTAGTGAATGACCTGCAGAGAGCTGGGACCAAAGTAACAAAGCCTACCATCAGTAGCACACTACGCCGCCAGGGACTCAAATCCTGCAGTGCCAGATGTGTCCCCCTGCTTAAGCCAGTACATGTCCAGGCCCGTCTGAAGTTTGCTAGAGAGCATTTGGATGATCCAGAAGAAGATTGGGAGAATGTCATATGGTCAGATGAAACCAAAATATAACTTTTTGGTAAAAACTCAACTCGTCGTGTTTGGAGGACAAAGAATGCTGAGTTGCATCCAAAGAACACCATACCTACTGTGAAGCATGGGGGTGGAAACATCATGCTTTGGGGCTGTTTTTCTGCAAAGGGACCAGGACGACTGATCCATGTAAAGCAAAAGAATGAATGGGGCCATGTATCGTGAGATTTTGAGTGAAAACCTCCTTCCATCAGCAAGGGCATTGAAGATGAAACGTGGCTGGGTCTTTCAGCATGACAATGATCCCAAACACACCGCCCGGGCAATGAAAGAGTGGCTTCGTAAGAAGCATTTCAAGGTCCTGGAGTGGCCTAGCCAGTCTTCAGATCTCAACCCCATAGAAAATCTTTGGAGGGAGTTGAAAGTCCGTGTTGCCCAGCAACAGCCCCAAAACATCACTGCTCTAGAGGAGATCTGCATGGAGGAATGGGCCAGAATACCAGCAACAGTGTGTGAAAACCTTGTGAAGACTTACAGAAAACGTTTGACCTCTGTCATTGCCAACAAAGGGTATATAACAAAGTAATGAGATAAACTTTTGTTATTGACCAAATACTTATTTTCCACCATAATTTGAAAATAAATTCATTAAAAATCCTACAATGTGATTTTCTGGATTTTTTTCTTCTCATTTTGTCTGTCATAGTTGAAGTGTACCTATGATGAAAATGACAGGCCTCTCTCATCTTTTTAAGTGGGAGAACTTGCACAATTGGTGGCTGACTAAATACTTTTTTGCCCCACTGTATATTTGTGTCTGATTTATTGGAGTGTGTGTGTGTGCGGTCATAATTGTGTGGGTCCGTGACCACTTCTCTGAGAAGCGACTCAGATGTGGCCTCTTGTCAGGTGGTGTCACTCCAGTATCACTGTCCTTCCCTTTATAGCCCAGGGCGCCAGGCTGTACCGACTGCAGACCTGGGTTCACATACTATTTGCTATCTTTCAAATACTCAGAGCATTTTCTTAAGTCTACCTGAGTGTCAGATGTGCAGGGTTTGCAGTCTTGGACTTTTCTATTGGTTCATTGTTAAGCAAGCAAGCTCAAACGAGCACAGAAAAAATATATGAAGTTGAAGCATTTCATTCCAAAACGTGATACATCCATTTTCAGAAATGTTGGTAAATTGACATGAATTAAAAACACATCTTGTGAAAGATATATTATTTTTTCATCTTATCAATACATGGACTAGTGAAGAGAGACGTGATATTGTTAGAAATATTTTGCAGGGCAATTTTATTTTTGAGACAAATAATCATGTTCATTTGTGGCAAAACGTCCTATATCCGCCCCCAAACAACATAACCCCAGTAGAAAACGTCTCCCAATTGTTTTCTTAAACAGTTACATGTAATAAAGTATCGATATTAAAATAATCAATTTGTTTTAACTATATTGTGCAAATAGCCTATCACAAAGCCGATTGATTGTATCCTGAGGGTGAACAGTGTAACCTATACAATGCGTGTTTTCTTTTTGGACATATAAGAATCTTTTGGAAAAATGTTATAGGGGTTTTACAGTTTTTTTCGTTAGTATAAATCAAGGGAACCTTTTTTTTTATTATTAAGGAATAGTAAGGACATTGGAAGTCTGTCGCAATTAATTTGCCAGTCAAGGATGGATTGATTCTTATTATCGGAGTGATACAGCCCGCTGTTTGCAGCCTCCGTATGTTTGCAGGGTTTCGCATCGCTGGATCTTGGCTCTCTCCTTTTCATGACCTTTAGAACGTTTCCTCTTTCAGCCAACAGTAACAGATATCACAGGCTCCAAACTGTCGAAGGAATCCATAATAATCAAAAGGTCCACGACACTCTAGAGCTCAAAGCTAACATAATGCTAGGTGGCCAGCGTGACAGCTGTCTATCACCGCATCTGGCTGACGAAGCCAAAGGTTAACCTAAATGAATAGTTCCTAAGTCTGGAAAAAATATTTAGAGAAACCTAACTTAAAAGTGAACAGACAAATATAATGGAAATGATTTGCTAAATGACTCATTTTTGGCGGCAGAGGCAAAAACCATATGGAACTCTCCATGCATCTGGACAGTGGATATAGCGAGAGCCATACATTTAGAGAGTTGGGTCAACTTCTATATATATATTTTTGATGTTGTTCTAATTCTACACATTCAGTTACATAACATTTAAAAAATATATATTCTCAGACGTTGAATATGACCGCTCTCAGTTAACGTCGGCAAGAAAACGTCATTAAATGGTTGCCAGCAGCACAGTTACAGTCACCAACGCTCTAGATAACATGAAAACACTCTATCCATCTTTGCTGGGGCGAGGAAAAAGTGCTTGACTGCCATTATGCGGTCAGAACGCTCGGATCAACCATACTCGTTGGCGGGAGTGTCCAGTGAACGCTCCGAGAACGAAACGCTCTGAATTTATGAACGGACTATCTGAGCACACTCTGAATTTACTAACACCCAGAGTGCACACTGAGCGCACTCTGGCACTACGGAGTGAATTTGCGAACACACCCTGTGTTAATGGGAGCTAACATGGCTGTCATAGAATGTTGTAGTGTCATGTAAATACATCATAATGCAGAAACCTAAATGTCCCAACTTTCTAAACACATGGCTCTGAAAATAGCATATTGTACTTTAGAATGTGTTTCATACCACATCTAAAGTAAATGTTTTAAAAGCAATAATACATACATACACATAGAAAGGTACCCATGACCATTCATTTCATATGAATTCATACAAATGTGAAACATTTACGTAAATTGCGTTTCGGAATCAAACCTTTCAATTATTTAAAATCGTATTGGCCTTATATAGTCTTTCCTTTTGGCCTTCCCCTTCCCTCAAACCCTGTTCCTTGCCCTTCCCTTTAACCCTGTTCCTTCCCCTTCCCTTTAACCCTGCCTCTGCTGTGTTCTCTTTCCCTCTCCCTGTTCCTTCCCCTTAACCCTACCCCTGCTGTGCTCCCTTCCCTCCCCCTTTCTCCCTGTTCCCGCCCCTTCCCTGTGTGCAACTGGGGAACATGCTGCAGTTCACGGAGTAGGAACAGAGTCAAACACATACACTCACACACACATTCACAACAGATAGAGGCGAAAATGGGCCAGTTACTAAGCTGGATACGAGCTCCTCGGGACAATCAGGCCTTACAGGACGTGACCGTGGAACAACAGGTGAGCTTTTATAATGTAACTCTGTTCACAGGTTAGAGAGGAGTGTGTGTGTGTCTGTTTGAGTCTTAGAGTTGTGTGTTGTACACATGAAGAAAGTCTGTGTCAGTTAGAAAGTGTGCGGCTCTGTGTCTGTTTTTGTGAATCAGAGCTCTTTAATGTGTGTATTGTTTTGAATGTTTAGTGTAGGGCTTATAAGGGAATGCAAGTCAGGAGGAAAAGTTTTGCTGGCATTAATCCAAGTCAGACGTTGTTCTCTGGTCGAGGAGGAGGGAGGAGGAGTGGTGGAATGTGAGAGCTGCTCTGTCAACGTCTGGGAACAGAAATACAGCACATTCTGTATTATATTGAACCAAGACCTTTATAATAAATATATAGATATATTTTAAAAGACCCCCCAGCAATCTTATAGCATGTAAAATAGATCATTAGATTAAAAACAAATACATTAATATTACACAGTAAATCTACTGAACAATACATCATATAGCCTCAGAAATAGTGAAAAAGTATTGATACACATTCATGGACGTAAAGGCCCGTTGGTTAGGAGTTGAGAATTGTCTGCTGCTACTTTTTTCCCATGTGTCCAGAGTAGACACCTTGGCCCTATAGATCCTGGCCGTGGAGAGCGCCATAGACTGGTTGGCAAGACCTGTAGAATTTTGAACCAAGACCTGTGTTACATTGAACCAAGACCTGTATTATATTGAACCAAGACAAAGACGAAAGCTGTGTGTTGCTTCCAGGTGTTTCAGAGTGTCTGTGTCTCAAGCATTGAAAGTCATGGTAGCCTGTCCACATCTGGGAACAGAAGTACAGTCCAGTCTGTACTGTAATAATAGAGAGGATATTAAACCAAGGCAAAGAGAAGGGATGTGCTCTTCACATGGCCCAACAAAGTGTGTTGCGTCCAGTTGTGTCAGTGTGTCTGTAGTTTATTCATTTGCATAGTGTTTGTGTTGGTTAGTTAGAGTATTATACAAACAACCAATCAAATATATGTATCAAACTCTTTACATCAGCAGTAGTCACAAGGTGAGACTGGCCTACCAAGACAATCTTCCAAAATAACTAATTCAAGATAAAAAAGGAATTGGTGCACTCAACAAAAAAAGGCAGAGATTGATTTCTTATTGCTCACTTTAATCCATTGTACAAGATGTGAACAGGTGACTGGCGATCAACGTCAAGCTGACATCTTCCTCAGAGTGACGTCAGCTTGATGTCAAAACGCCAGTCACCTGTTCTTGGTAAGCCCTTCTCCTGATTTTTGTTATTGTTGCCGAGCACCCTTTCTTTCCTTTGTCTGCTGAACCAGTATTCACAAGGTGTTTGACAGTAACTCAGCCTAGACGCCAAAGACCACAATAAATGTCGAGGTCTCAGGTCGTTATTGTAAAATAGAATGTTTTCTCGATGAAGGCACGATCAATAAATAAGAGGCACTGTGACCAAAAGACCTTGATGAGCTGATCATGTTTGTTTTTTAAGTTACAAAAAAAAAAAATCTGTTCCTTAATGTTTGTTTGTGTCGTGGTGCAACATAGAATGGGCGTGTATGTAATTCTGGTGGTGGATTGAGCATATTTTGGATAATACTTTACACATGCTTATTTTGATGAGTTACAGTTGCGTTACTCAGTTAGGAGTTGTGTGTGTATATAGTATGTTTGTCCATGTGTTCTAGTAGTATTTGTATGACATGAGTATCAGTTTTGCACTTGTGACTGAGTGGGCTGCAGTCTATTATCCCTCTGTCTCTGTTGTGTTTTGAGGGGATTTTTGGCTCTGCTTTGGACTAGTTGGGATACTTTCCCAGACCTTCGTTGTCAACATACTGACTGTGCACTCTGCCATTCCGGCTCAGCATCATCTGCTGCTTTCATCATACACATAGGAAACAGCCAAAGGGGAAATGTATCTGTGCTACACATTCCAACAATGGTGTCACGTTAATCTGCTTCCCCAGATCACTTCCTGCTGAGATGCGACAGGTAGCCTAGCCTAGTGGTCATAGCATTGGACTAGTACCCAAAAGGTTACAAGATCGAATCCCTGAGCAGACGAGGAAAAACATCTGTTGTTCTGCCCCTGAACAAGGCAGTTAACCCACTGTCCCTAAGCCGTCATAGAAAAAAAGAATTTGTTCTTAAAAAATGTAATTTTTACACTACCGTTCAAAAGTTTGGGGTCACTTAGAAATGACATTGTTTTTGAAAGAAAAGCACATTTTTTTGTTTGTTAAAATAACATCAAATTGTTTAGAAATACAGTGTAGATATTGTTAATGTTGTAAATGGAAATGGCAGATAACAACAAAAAAAAATCAATATCTACGTGGGCGTACAGAGGCCCATTATCAGCAAACATCACTCCTGTGTTCCAATGGCATGTTGTGTTAGCTAATCCAAGTTTATCATTTTAAAAGGCTAATTAATCATTAGAAAACCTTTTTGCAATTATGTGAGCACAGAGGAAAACTGTTATTCTGATTAAAGAAGCAATAAAACTGTCCTTCTTTAGGCTAGTTGAGTATCTGGAGCATCAGCATTTGTGGGTTCAATTACAGGCTCAAATTAGCTAGAAACAAATAACTTTCTTCTGAAACTCGCCAGTATATTCTTGTTCTGAGAAATGAAGGCTATTCCATGCGAGAAATTGGCAAGAACCTGAAGATTGGGGCGGCAGGGTAGCCTAGTGGTTAGAGTGTTGGACTAGTTGGACCGGATGGTTGCAAGTTCAAATCCCTGAGCTGACAAGGTACAACTCTGTCGTTCTACCCCTGAACAGGCAGTTAACCCACTGTTTCTAGGCCGTCATTGAAAATAAGAATTTGTTCTTAACTGACTTGCCTAGTTAAATGAAGGTAAAATAAAAAAGATCTCGTACAACGCTGTGTTCTACTCCCTTCACAGGACAGCGTAAACTGGTTCTAACCAGAATAGAAAGAGGAGTGGGAGGCCACGATGCACAACTGAGCAAGAGGACAAGTACATTAGAGTGTCTAGTTTGAGAAACAGATGCCTCAGAAGTCTTCCACTGGCAGCTTCATTAAATTGCAAAACACCAGTCTCAACGTCAACAGTGAAGAGGCGACTCTGGGATGCTGGCCTTCTAGGCAGAGTTGCAAAGAAGAAGCCATATCTCAGACTGGCCAATCAAAAGAAGAGATTAAGATGGGCAAAAGAACACAGACACTGGACAGAGGAAGATTGGAAAAAAGTGTTATGGACAGACAAATCTAAGTTTGAGGTGTTTGGATCACAAAGAAGAACATTTGTGAGATGCAGAAAAAATGAAAAGATGCTGGAGGAGTGCTTGACACCATCTGTCAAGCATAGTGGAGGCAATGTGATGGTCTGGGGGTGCTTTGGTGGTGGTAAAAGTGGGATATTTGTACAGGGTAAAAGGGATCTTGAAGAAGGAAGGCTATCACTCCATTTTGCAATGCCATGCCCTGTGGACGGTGCTTAATTGGAGCCAATTTCCTCCTACAACAGGACAATGACCCAAAACTATGCAATAACTATTTAGGGAAGAAGCAGTTGGTATTCTGTCTATAATGGAGTGGCCAGGACAGTCACCGGATCTCAACCCTATTAAGCTGTTGTGGGAGCAGCTTGACCGTATGGTACGTAAGAAGTGCCAATCCAACTTGTGGGAGGTGCTTCAGGAAGCATGGGGTGAAATCACTTCAGATTACCGAAAAAAAATGGACAACTAGAATGCCAAAGGTCTGCAAGGCTGTAATTGCTGCAAATGGAGGATTCTTTAACGAACGCAGTTTGAAGGACACAATTCTTATTTCAATTTAAAATCATTATTTATAACCTTGTCAACGTCTTGACTATATTTCCTATTCCTTTTGCAACCAATTTCATGTATGTTTTCATGGAAAACAAGGACATTTCTAAGTGACCCCAAACTTTTGAACGGAAGTGTATATATGCTTTCTGTCAAACACACGTGTCAGTAAGTGGTTAAGTGGGATGTAGTGAGGACTAGTGAGTATCAAGGTGTGACATTTGACACTTGTTTTTGCACACTTGTGCAATTAGCCGAGCACTGTGTGCTGAAATATAAACTGCTGTCATATATTTTATATTTCCCAATACATTTCCTAATCACACATTCAGTGTTGCCACGTGCATGCAACTCTATATATACAGTAGTAACTCTAAGCTGTACGGAGGAGCATGCAATGGGTCGGGATGACCAAAATATATTTCACAGTATATGCCGCATATACTGTATTTATATTTTGTTGTAATATATTGACACATATGCCTTTACGTTTACGTGGCTTTTACATTGTACACAATGAAAATAAGAACATATTCATACAAAATGAATAGGCCTATTATAGATCCAGGTAAGTGAAGGCCCATAGTGTGGTCATGTGTGGATTTGTCTGTTGTATTGACCAGAGCTGTAAAGAGGGGAGGGACCTATGTTCTAGCACGTGGAAATGTCTGTTATACCCTAAAGCGTGAGTGTCTGCCTGCCTGCCTGCACATTCACACAGAAGTGTGTGTTTGTTTTTGTACTATTTGGTCATTTCCTTGTAAAAAGGACCTATGAGCACCAACATGTGAAGTTCATTGGAACATGTCAAATTGGGTGTCTCTTTCTTAGAGTCTATATATTTATTTTTTGATTTGATGTATTAAGGCATATATATGTTTTTCAACCATTTTCCATCCTTACACTGCTACTGTCCTCCTCCTACTGGCATACTGTTACGTTCAGCTCATAACTGTTTTCTTTCTCTTTCTGTCGTCTGGTGGTCAAAGCAAGAGTGTGAAAAGTCTGGACAACTCCTCTCTCTCTTCTCACTCACTCTCTTCCCAATTAATGTCACCTCTCCCCCCGGGCTCTTACCAACACCTACCCATGAGCCCCCTCTCTTTCCATGTACTGTAACCAGCCCCATCACGACTGAGCACTGACCGACACCGGACGGTCATGGGCGTTCAAAAGTGGTTGAAGTCCTTCTTGGCCTTTGATTTCGAACATCCACAGATGTTTTGTTCCGGTCCAAACGAGCCTTCATTTGGCCAAAACATAGACGTCCATGGTTGGTTCCAGAACCAAATCGTAACCAATCATATACATCTATGTTTCATGAGCAAAGTACAGTATGGTAAAGAAAGTTATAGTTCAGGACAGTTCTGTACTGCATTGTGGAGTAGAGTTAAATACAGTACACAGTAGAGCACACTAGAGTTGTGTACACTATAAAGTACTGTACTGAGCTATACTCTACTTTACTGTACTACTGTACTGAATAGGGATCTGACAAATGGAAAAATGTTAACATTTAAACATAACTTGTTTTGTATCGGTTTTCCGTTAAAACGATAAGAAAAATAAATACAATTACAAGTGAATTCACAATGCAGATGCTCTGCTACCAGCGACGGTTCGTATCTCACGGTGCCTCTCTACTGTTACTGTGCCTCAATTCCACCTCGCAAAGCTTGCATTTCCTTCTCTTTTAACTTCTCAAAGTATTGCCGTACAGGACTTCGCTCCTGTCGCTTGCTTTTCTCTGCCATATTGACGTAGTGGTGGGGAGTCGACTCCAAGATAATGGATTCCTCGACTCCTATTTCTGACTGTCAAGATTAGTTTCCTCTGGGAATTGACTCCTAAGATGCAGTATTCACATCCATCTTTCATAGCAAGTGTAACAGTATAACTTTAGACCGTCCCCTCGCCCATACCCGGGCGTGAACCAGGGACCCTCTGCACACATCAACAACAGTCACCCTCGAAGCATCGTTACCCATCGCTCCACAAAAGCCGCGGCCCTTGCAGAGCAAGGGGAACTACTACTTCAAGGTCTCAGAGCAAGTGACGTCACCGATTGAAACACTATTTCACGCGCACCGCTAACTAAGCTAGCCGTTTCACATCCGTTACACAAGCTAGCGAGAAACCGAAAGTGAGGGGAGGAGCAGAGTATAGGCAGGTCGACCACCGGGCAGACAGTCATAACTGTCCACTAGGCCTATCTATCGGCAATCAGAAGCTATATCATGCAATGGAATGCTGTATCTCACAATCTTTTGGCTTGTAATGTCTCGGGGAATCTTCAGGAAAGCAGGGCATCATCAATGAATGGACTAGGATATTGAGATGAGCGAGATGCAACACTTCACTCTCACACAGTAACATACAGTATCTGCCCATGTGCACGGGTTGGCTTCACGCTGTTCCCAGCTTGGGTGCCAGGGCACCGAAACAGAGAAGTTGAGCCTTGCACTTCAACGTTCTTACTTGTTGCTGAAATTGACCCCACTATGCTGTTTTACTTTCTGCATCTACGTGGGGAAAAAAGTTGTTTCTCGGTTAGGGATTTTCTCAACTTTAAGGTTCCCAATGTTCTCTGCTGTACTGTACTCTACTGATCTCTACTGTGCTGTACTTTGTTGTCCAAACTTGTGAAACATAGACATATGATTGGTTCAGATTTGGTTCGGACCAACCAAATTTGGTCTTGTTTGGTGGTGGAGCTTGTTAATTAAAATAATAGCCAGTGTGTAGAATAATACCCACATATGCAAAGGAGGATATTGCATATTTCTACAGTCGTGTACCTATTTAGGATACATCACCATGAAGAGAATAACTTTCATATCCATAATTATGCATTTCTGTGTAGTACAGATCAGGGAACCATGATGTAATTCCATTACCGCAATTCTGTTACCGGGTGTAAATTCACCTCACTTACGATAGTTCAATAGGCAAAATATTTTTGTTCAGGTAGCCTAGTGGACTAGTAATCGATAGGTTGCAAGATTGAATCCCCGAGCTGACAAAGTAGGTCTGCTCCTGAACAAAGCAGTTAACCCACTGTTCCTAGCCGTCATTGAAAATAAGAATTTGTTCTTAACTGACTTGCCTAGTTAAATAAATAAATCTAATATTTTTTAAAAACCTCAAGGTGTCATGTCATACATAGCTGACATCCTGGTCTTTCTGCAGGAATCTTTAAATCTTAATTCGGAGCAGATATTTAAGAGTATCTGAGAAAACGTGGTCCGCTACCGTGGAATTGCCCATTTCCTTTTGAATATGTACGGTTCTGTGTGTATCAGAAAGATAGTCCAGATGTCAGATTTCTCACTCCACTGTCAGTTTGTCTTGAGCCTGACTGCTGATCCAATTATGACACGCTCAGTCGCTCCCTCATGCTCTGGTTATATAAAAGCACATCTTGGAGTGTTTCCAGGCCTTTGGGCTTACCTGAGAATGTTCTTTTTACCAGGGCGTTGAACAACATGGCATTTGGCAATTCGTTTACTCGTTTGTTCTCCTGTCTATTTACATCTATTATGGTTCAGGTAAACCCTGGCTCTGTCCCAATACTCTAAAATAAGTTCATTTCCTTGCTAACTTTTGCCTCCTTCACTTGTCTTCTTTCCCTCATTGCTACGGAGAGGTGAGAGAAAAATAACTGGATAATGGAGGAAAGGAAGTGAGTTAAAACTATTGAGAGACAGCCCTATTTGCTGTTACCAAATATGTTTCTGTTTAATAGGAAGCAATGAGCAATGTCCTGAGCAATCACACACAGTGGTGAGGTGATATCATCCATTGAGCTGCTCTGTGTTGGTCCTCATGTCAACATGAATATTTGAATGTTGAAAATATTTGGACTCTGCCACATGGACAGGCTGCGAGGGCAAACACTCCACCATAGAATGTACAGTGCTAAATATAGCAGCACGGTACAGAGACAAAAAAACAGTAGATGTGATCTGAGAGTGCACAGAACAGTCATTGGCACTCATGCAGCCATTCAGTCGGCTGTAATGTCAGTAAGTTCAACAGAAGTGGATGTTGAAGACAATTGTCTTTTGAGTATTCACCTGCATGACAATTACATGTCTGTGTCTTATCAGAGAGAAATTACTTGGCAATCTGTGGCAACTTCTGAACACTGACATGATGTGTGGACGTGTGTGTGTGTGTGTACATGTGTTTCAAAGTATGTGTGTCCAAAGTAAAGAATGTCCGATAATCGGTCTGTCAATATCTTTGGCCTTTTCTAGTCTATCGGCCCTTGAGTATCGGCACAGACAAATTGCCCTTTATAGCGTGAACGCACTTGCCTCGTGTGAAACTTCTGCAAGCTGGTGCCACTCATTGCTAGGTAGCCTGTCCTAGAGGAACGTCTGTGCTGCTTGCTATAGCTACCCACTCATGCTGCACTTTTATAATGCCACACTGAATGTGGAGAAAGTGGTCATTAATTTAGTGTTAGGCAAAACGATGTCCATACAGTCTGCACTTTACAATGTAACATACTGGTAGCTAGCTAGGTAAACAACAACATTCAGCATAGAGCTAACTTTGCTAGATATGAAGCTAACGTCAGTTCACTAATGTTACCCTAGAACCTAACATACTCAACTGGCGGACTGTGGACCGGATCTGGACCCAAACTTTTTTACTCATTCGGGCTTCGACCCCTGGTATCATGTAAGCACACATAAGACATGGAAGAAGGCATAGAATTGCAGGAAATTAGCTTTAAAACAGCCAAATCTCTGCCCCATGCAAAATGTGTAGAATTGTGGGAAATTAGCTTTGAAACCACACATTCTCTCTCTGCCAACAAGAGGGATGTGAACAGTTTGGGGTTGCGAGGTGTGGGTTTGTTACTATGCCGATAAATTACATTATCCATCTGGACCATTGACACCTAGGAAATTTGTGTGACCGGACCTTTTCAAATAGGGCAGGGGTACTCAAGTACTAAGACTTTATTTGTGATAGCTAACAATAATGCAAAATATGCTAATTTCAAAGCTGATTGCCACCATACATTTAGTTAATTCACTGAGTTCTAGCTACATTACTTTTCTTTCCCTTCCTGAGAGAACTGCCCAAGCAGAACTGCCTAGCTAAATGACATACAAGTGGTCTCTTTTCTCTTAAAGGAGACAGCGCACATTTTTATAAAATAAATCAATAGGCTACTTATATATGAAAATGTTGTTGATCAGTAGACCAAATGAAAGGGAAGACCAAATGAAAGGGAAACAGATTTTTTTTTCATCTGTAGCACCAAAGACCACTGAAATCAGCCAAAACTAGCTCAATAACTCAATGCATGCATACACTCCGATTGAATATGCATTCACCTGTATTTTGAATAGGCCTACGGCTACATCTTGATTTACCCAGTTCTTCAAGAGATATACCATTCAAATACAATTATTACCATTATGTTATGTAGTTAAATTGCGAAACACAAAGTGAAATTGATTGTGTGGTTGTATAATTAATTTGTTATTGCATACATGGTTGTCACTAGGAATATTTCTCCCCAAAATTTCAAAATGTAATAATATTTATTATCAGCATTAAATATCGGCCATCGGCCTCCTTGACTCCCAAAAATTGGTATCAGCCCTTAAAAACACATTTTGGTTGTTCTCTAGTCAATAGTGACATTGGGATTCTTTGTGTGTATTTAGGGTGGCGCTAACTCTGACAGGCAACCTACGTACAGTATAGTTATTTATGGTGTAGCAAATACATTAGCCACATATAGGAGCCTACTGTAGGGGTGGGATATAGGACAGCTTGTATCTATTGTTCAACAAAGCTTTACTCCTAAACATATTTAATAACTTCATGTTCTCTCTGACCAACAATAGGAAAAAAAAGCTTACCTCTTTGTTCCAAGTGAAACACACATTTTGACCTATAAATATACATATATTATACTTCTACACTACATGACCAAAAGTATGTGGACACCTGGTCGTCGAACATCTCATTCCAAAATCATGGGGATTAATATGGAGTTGGTCCCCTTTTGCTGCTATAACAGCCTCCACTCTTCTGGGAAGACTAGATGTTGTAACATTGCTGCGGGGACTTGCTTCCATTCAGCCACAAGAGCATTAATGAGGTCGGGCACTGATGTTGGGCGATTGGGCATGGCTCGCAGTCGGCATTCCAATTAATCCCATAGGTGTTCGATGGGGTTGAGGTCAGGGCTCTGTGCAGGCCAGTCAAGTTCTTCCACACCGATCTTGACAAACCATTTCTGTATGGACCTCACTTTGTGCACGGGGTATTGTCATGCTGAAACAGGAAAGGAACTTCCCCAAACTGTTGCCACAAAGTTGGAAGCAGATTTCCCTTCACTGGAACTAAGGGGCCTAGCCCAAACTATGAAAAACGAGCTTTACACCACTCCAGCGGAAGCTTGGTATTGCGCATGGTGATCTTAGGTTTGTGTGTGGCTGCTCGGCCATAGAAACCTATTTCATGAAGCTCCCGACAAACAGTTCTTGTGCCGACGTTGCTTCCAGAGGCAGTTTGGAACTCGATAATGAGTGTTACAACCGAGGACAGACGATTTTTACGCGCTACGTGCATCAGCACTCTGCGGTCCCATTCTGTGAGCTTGTGTGGCCTATCATTTTGCGGCTGGGCTGTTGTTGCTCCTACACATTTCCACTTCACAATAACAGCACTAACAGTTGACCAGGGCAGAAATTTGACGAACTGATTTGTTGGAAAGGTGGCATCCTATGACGGTTGCTGAGCTCTTCATTAAGGCCATTCTGCTGCCAATGTTTGTCTTTGGAGATTGCATGGCTACGTGCTCAGTTTTATACACCTGTCGGCAACGGTTGTGGCTGAAATAGCCAAATCCAGTCATTTGAAGGGATGTCCACACACAATATATATACAAAATTATGTTGTTTTTACCCTCATTGACTGTGCTTTGTACCGACCCATGTAGTGCAATTGCAGTAAGCTATTGTTACACTGCAGTTGTAGTATGAGTTCACACCATATTGAGGACTAGTGCCCAAAAGCCCATTTTAGCATGCAGCCCCATTGAGGACTTTTACTATTTTGAAGTAGTCAACTGGGTGAGACTTCTTATGGGTTACATAAGGATCACATAATTCCATCCAGGTGATCAGGAGGGATTAGCCAATGAATTATACTCGTGAGCAAACATTCAATAACTGCAGGTGGCAGTAAATCACCAACCGTGGCTTTATACCTGTTCAAACAGCAAACTCCAGGTGGCAGTATGCACCCTTTAGTTTGTTTACCAACTTATAGATGTAGTAGAAGAAGATGGCCTCGCTAGTGCTGCCCATGCTCTTACAGACGCTATAATGGGACCAATACAATGCTGCCTCCTCTAACTATCTCCATGGTTCACACTCAGTTTGACGAGTATCTCCCTAGGAACAAAACCTCTAGACTGAACCCTCCCACCTGCACTGATTTGTTCCTGACGCAGGCCAAGTTATCTGATTGGTCTAGATCCCTGAGATGGGTGGGGACTTGCATTGGCTAAGCATTCAGTTGTCTACAGACATATGGGACGTGTTGGAGAGCATACATTTTGTGCAGTTGCTGATCAGCAATATTTAATGTGTGTTGCATATTGGGATGAAAGTTATCTGACTTGCGCCTACATGTTGACTGCATGAACTTTAAAATAACCACAACATTGAGGGTCATGCAGTATAAAAAAATATATATATTGCATATTAAAATGTACAATCTACTTGCAGTGAAAGGCGCTAAACATTTACATTACATTCCGTCATCTAACAGACTCCCATCCAGAGCGACCCACAGAAGCAACCAGGGTCAAGGCCAAAAGGCCAAAAATGGGGACCCGAACCAGCGACCTATCTACCCCCAAAGGCTCCCCGAGAGCTGCCCCTCAACCATCCGAGACCCCCCCCGCCCCCCCCTCCACAAAAAATAATAATAATGATAAAATAAAATAATTCCATGCCCCCCGTCCCCCAATGTACCGACAACCAACAAAATAAACCAAAGAGAAAAAAGACAAAGACCAATGAAAACAGAAAACAACAATGCAAAAATCAAAAGACATCAAGGAAAACAAACATCATTACAGCAAGGCCAACTGAATACATTTGAGTGCATGTATGGCGCTATATACATATGCGTATATGTGTGTGTGTGTCCATGTATGTGCATGTGTGTGCGTTTTGAATGAGAGTGTGTGTATATGCATGTGTACCACCACCTCAAGCAGTTTTTGATTTTTGCCATCTCTGCGGTTCTTTCCCGTCAACCGCACCCTGCAGCCATCACCTACATAATGTCCGCGTTTAAGGTCAACTGCATTGCAGTCGGCAACTGCAGACTGACTGATCTACAAATCAACTTCCATCCTAAACAACTAATCGTTATTGTTTGTATATCAGTCAGTCTGTCACCGTTTACGGACAATGCATCACATCATGTTATGCTCGCAAACGCAGTCAACGAGAGGCACAATTGTCCACCAATCATTAGGGAGTTTTTCTCAACCCATGTGGATGTGACTGAAACTGAGAAGATGCTCTGCCGCCATTTACAAGCTATTTAAATGAACAGGAAATTTAAGAAACCTTTCTCGCCAACTAGTGTGATATTTCGTTTGCGAGTGTGTTTTTATAATGATATGGGGGGTTAGAGAATAACTTATTTTGACATTCTAACAAACAAAAAAATCAAAACAATGCCATGTTATGAGACCTTGCTGTTAGACAACCACTAACAGCAACTTTCTGTTTCTCCCCCCGACTGCAACAGCCTGATTATGACTGCTGTCAATGCTTTAAGAACACACCCAAAGGTTACCAAGAGTTACCGAGTGAGTCGGTCCCACCCGAGTTGTTCCACCCCAGTGTAAGCATGTCACGCCCACACACATGCATGCATGCGCACACACACTAGTGGGGAGGACTTGACTTAGTCAGTAGGGAAGATAAAGATAAAGACAATTGAATAAAAACAACAAATACAAAAAACAAAAGAATGCCAAGGGGAGTGATTACGTAACAAGCAGAGAGGTCAGTGGTTTGTTTGGTTTTCCTTTTTTGGAAATGTTTTGACAGACCCAATCTGGTTGGAGGAGTGCAGACATCTGTGGAACACTCATTTCCATGTTGTGCACCATTTGATGCCCAGCCCGTACATATCGTGTATAGACACGATATCAAGTATGTGTGCACAAAACAAAAATGTTACATTAAACAAATGAAATGCATTTAACATTTACATGCATTATTATCAATCATAACAAAGTATAGTTTTCCACTTTTTACACGACACAAACAATACACTGCATGGATATATCAATATTGCGTGACATTATTACATAAAACAACTAAAACCTCCCAGGGCAAGTTATACATAATCTGTCCCATTCTATCTTCCATGTGTCGTTGTCAACAAAAGTTGACTGAGGACATTCCATGTATTGTACTGTAGATTTGATCGTTGTCAGTTAAACAAACTGTCACACAGAATACATTGATTCTTTAAAGATACAAAGTAACAAGTACATTGAATGGAAAGGAACATTGAAGTGTCACACTACGATGGTACAGAGTTTGGGATTCCCCCTTAGAATAAAATAGAATTTGTTCTCTTTCAAACACTCACATCTGTAGTTTACAATAAGTGTCATACTGTCTCTGGACACTAGTGGGAGCCAGCCTGCTAGACAGGCCCTTCTGTTTACTTAATGGTTCTGCATCTTAGAAGATGACTTCTAATATCTATTGAGTTTTGTGACATGGAAGTATTGAACCATAGGTAAATCAATTGAATCCAAGCTCATATGACATCGTAGTTTAAACACAAGCACGTAGCCATGTTTTTCCACAATCTTACATAAGGCTTGGCTAATATCCTGTCGCAACATTTTCCTTTGTGTTTTCATAGTAGCTACAACAAGGTCTTTGAAGACTGTTTTGGGTAAGGGAAGAAGCACGTCCATGCTTGTGTTTGGGTCCACATTTTTTCCTCCATTATTATCTCTAATTTCTTCTCTCTCTCATCTTCACTCCTGTCCTTGCTCTTTCCTCATCCTCCCTCTCTTTTCATTCTAAGCATATAATCATTGCTTGCCCTCTTCCCCCTCCCTTGCTCCTCTCTGTAAAAGGGTGCGGTTTGAGCTAGAGGCTCCATGTGACACTCTCCCTCTCTCTCTTGCTTTCACTCCCTCCCTTTTTCCCCTCTTTCTTGTTCTTTTTACCATTTGTCTATCTTTATATACAGTTGAAGTCAGAAGTTTACATACACCTTAGCCAAATACATTTAAACTCAGTTTTTCACAATTCCTGACATTTAATCCTAGTAAAAATTCCCTGTCTTAGGTCAGTTAGGATCACCACTGTATTTTAAGAATGTGAAATGTCAGAATAATAGTAGAGAGAGCTATTTATTTCAGCTTTTATTTCTTTCATCGCATTCCCAGTGGGTCAGAAGTTTACATACACTCAATTAGTATTCGGTAGCATTGCCTTTAAATTGTTTAACTTGGGTCAAACGTTTTGGGTAGCCTTCCACATGCATCCCACAATAATTTGGGTGAATTTTGGCCCATTCCTCCTGACAGAGCTGGTGTAATTCAGTCAGGTTTGTAGGCCTTCTTGCTCGCACACACATTTTCAGTTCTGCCCACAAATGTTCTATATGATTGAGGTCAGGGCTTTGTGGTGGCCACTCCAATACCTTGACTTTGTTGTCCTTAAGCCATTTTGCCACAACTTTGGAAGTATGCTTGGGGTCATTGTCCATTTGGAAGACCCATTTGCGACCAAGCTTTAACTTCCTGACTGATGTCTTGAGATGTTGCTTCAATATATCCACATCATTTTCCTACCTCATGATGCCATCTATTTTGTGAAGTGCACCAGCCCCTCCTGCAGCAAAGCACCCCCAAAACATGATGCTACCACCCCCATGCTTCATGGTTGAGATGGTATTCTTTGGCTTGCAAGCCTCACCCTTTTTCCTCCAAACATAACGATGGTCATTATGGCCAAACAGTTCTATTTTTCTTTCATCAGACCAGAGAACATTTCTCCAAAAAGTACGATCTCTGTCCCCATGTGCAGTTGCAAACTGTAGTCTGGCTTTTTAATGGCGGTTTTGGAGCAGTGGCTTCTTCCTTGCTGAGCGGCCGTTCAGGTTATGTCGAAATAGGACTCATTTTACTGTGGATATAGATACTTTTGTACCTGTTTCCTCCAGGACCTTCACAAGGTCCTTTGCTGCTGTTCTGGGATTGATTTGCACTTTTCACATCAAAGTACGTTCATCTTCCGGAGACAAAACATGTCTTCTTACAGAGCAGTATGATGGCTGTGTGGTCCCATGGTGTTTATACTTGCGTACTATTGTTTGCACAGATGAACGTTGTACCTTCAGGCATTTGGAAATTGCTCCCAAGGATGAACCAGACTTGTGGAGGTCAATTGTTTTTCTGAAGTCTTGGCTGATTTCTTTAGATTTTCCCATGATGTCAAGCAAAAAGGCACTGTTTTAAGGTAGGCCTTGAAATACATCCACAGGTACACCTCTAATTGACTCAAATGATGTCAATTAGCCTAATCAGAAGCTTCTAAAGCCATGGCATCATTTTCTGGAATTTTCCAAGCTGTTTAAAGGCACAGTCAACTTAGTGTATGTAAACTTCTGACCCACTGGCATTGTGATACAGTGAATTATAAGTGAAATAATCTCTCTGTAAACAATTGATAAAAAATGACCTGTGTCATGCACAAAGTAGATGTCCTAACCGACTTGCCAAAACTATAGTTTGTTAATTAACAAGACATTTGTGGAGTAGTTGAAAAAAAAGTTTTAATGACTCCAAGCTAAGTGTATGTAAACTTCCGACTTCAACAGTAACTCTCTCTCTCTCTTTATGTTCTATCCTTCTCTCTCTCTCCCCCTCACCCCCTTTCTCTGCCTCTCTGTTTTTGAGGGGCTCTGCTGTTCAGATTCCTAAGCAGTGAGTGTATCAGACGCACCCAACTGCTGCCAGACAGACAGTCCATGCAGCAAAGCCACCTCTGCCCAGCCTGCTTCAGCTCCACCCATCTCTATCACTATTAAATATATGCCGATGACCAGCACTTCACTATGCTTAGGACTTGGTCAGCTCACATTACAACACATACAGTACATTCACTGCTTTGTAATCATTACTAATTTCTACATGTAGGCTGTTGTATCTGTATTATACTACTGCCACATATGCACAAACACATACAGTCACAAGACTCAGCCCAAACCTTCCCTCACACATGT
Source organism: Oncorhynchus tshawytscha (assembly GCF_018296145.1). Classification (NCBI taxonomy): domain Eukaryota; kingdom Metazoa; phylum Chordata; class Actinopteri; order Salmoniformes; family Salmonidae; genus Oncorhynchus; species Oncorhynchus tshawytscha. The sequence goes on from NC_056430.1 coordinate 47,393,823, forward strand.
AGGGGATTTGATTATCTGGCCCGTGTTGCCTGTTTTCAAATTCAAAAGTGATTGCTTTTGATAAAAATACTTTATCTGCCTTCCCAATGAGCACAAGTTTGAAAATTCCAACATACAACATCACGTTTCCATAAAATGTATGTTTCTGAACGATGTACCATGCTGCCTTATTGACAACATGGCAGAGCGGCGCAGATTACTGTTCGATTTTAGAAGGCCGCTCCTCCCTCACCGTTTTTTTTTCCTTCACGCCACGGGCCATAGACCCGGTGAACCGCGGTTTATTTTCATCAAACTCCCTCGGTGGAACTGACTGGTCTTGTTTGTTTTTCCTGGCTAGTCTTGTGAAGGAGGCGGGCACAGTGTCCCCTTTCAACCAATCAGATCCAGGCTTCTCCACTTCCTTTTTTGAAAAGGGGAGGGGCTTGAGCAGTACTGTCCTGTCAGACTTGTCCCTTTGGGAGGAGCAGATGTTTTTATCTCTAGTCTGTTTATGTGAGTGTGTGAAAGTGTATGCATGTGTGTTTTGTGGGATGTATATGCTTCATCCATAGGGAATATAAGATAATTTAGCATCAGGACAGAGTCGGGGACTATCCAGATAAATATAGGATACACTCAAATCTATGGTATGTACCTAAACAAAGCTTTTCTATGTGTGTGTGATTTGTGGTTTCCTCTTTTGGTGCCAGCCCTATAGATTTAGTTTGATGGTTTTGTCATATCGCTGAGGTGGCAGTTGACAGATGCTGTTGTGGTGAGTGACGTCATGTTTTATCTGTTATGAGCAGACATATCCACCAAAGATGTTACTTAAGTCAGTCAGATGAAGCCATGGGGCTTCTGATGTTTACATGTTCTGAACATGTTAACTTGGAAACTTGGCAAAGAGCTCAAAACTGCTGTATGTGACCGAGGGGGAAAAACAGATACTTATATGTATCGCTTGGAGGAAAATTGCTTTGTCATTCAGTTGAACTCAGACAGACTTGTTCCGTACTGTAAGATGTTACTTGGCAAGGGTCTAGGAAGGGAACTCTGTGATGTCATCAGAGTGCTGCTGGCGGTGTAAATATAGTGATCTGTTGAGATTATATTAGGTTCACAATGAGACAGTTAGACTCAAAACATTCTCCACATCATTTGAGGATAAGAGAGCCTACTTTTATACACGAACACACCCACACCCACACCCAGTCTTGTACAGCTAACTGTGGGGACACACAATTCAGTCCCATTCAAAATCCTATTTTCCCTAACCACTATCCTGTACCTTAACCCAAAACTCTAACCCTAAACCTATCTCCTAACCCTGACCCTAAACCTAACACTAATTCTAACCTTAACCCCCTAGAAATAGCATTTGACCCTGTGGGGACCAACAAAATGTCCCCACAGTGACCAATCAGAAAAACCTTTCCAAGACAAATCTCATTACATAACTGCTAACCGCTAAACACAGCCTACATCGTTGTCACCAAATTAAGTAACATCAAGTCAACATAGCTGCTAGAACTAACATGTTAGTAAACCGGCAACAATCACGCAGTACAGTGTACAGTTAGCAAGCAGTTTAGCAGTTACACCGCTGGGCCCCGGTGGCAAAATACATTTATAAAACCGAAAGCTTACCTTGACTTGGAAGAGTTCCAGTGTCGGATAGCCATAGGAAGCTAGGTAACAAATCATCCATCTCTGTTTGAGTAGGCTAAAATAGCTAGCTGCAATGGCTAGTTAAGTAATTGAACGTTTAAAAATATAGATATATATAGCTACCTCTCTGTCTCTCTCTCTTGCTTCTCCTTCATTTTTGAAGAAATTAATTTGTTAACTATTCAACTATTGTCTTTATTTTTGAGTCAACTACTCACCACATTTTATGCACTGCAGTGCTAGCTAGCTGTAGCCCTTCAGTGTGATTCATTCTCTGATCCTTTGATTCAGTGGACATCAGTTCATGCTGCAAGAGCTCTGATAGGTTGGAGCGAAACTTCCAGAAGTTGTCGTAATTACTGTGTAAGTCTATGGAAGGGGGTGAGAACCATGAGCCTCCCAGGTTTTGTATTGAAGTCAATGTACCCAGAGGAGGATGGAAACTAGCTGTCCTCCGGCTACACCATAGTGCTACCCTACAGAGTGCTGTTGAGGCTGCTGTAGACCTTCATTGCAATTACTGGGTTTTAATCAATTATTTGGTGACATGTGAACATATTTAGTATAGTTGTACCTTTTTATGAAATTCACTGAGGAGGATGGTCCTCCCATTAATCTTGCCAATGAAAAATCTATAAAGTAGTAGGCAATATCAGTGGGTTTTGTGATGAATGAGCAATCTGATTCAATGAATGCCTTTTTTCCCCAAATTTCATTGAATGGGCTCCAAAGCTTTTTACTATCATTCTTTGTCATTTATCTTTGTGTCATAGTGTAGTTTCTTCTTCTTTTTATCCAATCAGTTGTCCAGCCAGACCTATTTTCCATCTCTTTTGCCTCATCCATCTCAACCATACAAATGTTTAATACCTCATCAATCCACAGGGATTTAACAGTTGTACAGTCATTTTCTTAATGGGTGCATGCTTAATAGTAACTGGAATAAGCAATTTCATAAGTGTCAAGTACAGCGTCTGGTTGCTTGTCATTACACGCCACGAACCAACAAATATTCTTCACACCAATAACATGGGAATCACTACAAAACTTATTGTATGACCTCTTATACACAATATTAGGCTCAGCCTTTGGAACTTTGGTTTTCCTAGATATGGCTACTATATTGTGATCACTACAGCCGATGGATTTGGATACTGCTTTCAAACAAATTGATGCAGCATTAGTAAAGATATGATTAATACATGTTGATTTCATTCCTGTACTGGTTGTAACTACCCTGGTAGGTTGATTGATAACCTGAACCAGGTTGCAGGCACTAGTTACAGTTTGAAGCTATCTCTTGAGTTGTCAGCCTGATGAAAGCTAGTAAATATTTAAATCCCCCAGAAAGTATACCTCTCTATTGATATCACATACATTATCAAGCATTTCACATGTTATCCAAATACTGACTGTTAACACTTGGTGGTTTATAGCATCTTCCCACCAGAATGGCGTTTAGGTGAGGCAGATAAACCTGTAGCCATATTACTTCAACAGTAGTTAACATGAGATCCTCTCTAAGGTTTACAGGAATGTGGTCCTGAATATAAACAGCCACACCTTTTGGCATTTCTGTCTTTTCTGTAGATGTTATAACCCATGTATTGCTACCACTGTATCGTCAAAGGTATTATCTAAGTGAGTTTCAGAGATGTTCAGAATATTAATGTAATTTATTACTAGGAAATTATTGATTTCACAAACCTTGTTTCTTAAGCTACATATGTTAATGTTGGCTATTTTTAATACTTTTGGGTTGGTTGATTGTTTTTCTTGCTTTTACTGGGAAGCTTAGCAGAGGTAGACATGCTCAGGTCATTTTTAATAGTGGAGGGTGAGCTGCACATGGTGGACTTCCTACTGGGGCACACCACCTCAGTGCTAACAGTATTACCCTGGTTCATAGGCATATGATTACTGCATACTAGGGATACATACTAGGGATGCAACGGTACACAGTATTTTGTCGAACCGTTCGGTTCAATACACAGTCTGACAGTCATTTTTCTATCATTTCCAAAAATTGCTTATTGCGCTGCAGACTATACTACGTTGTACATTCAGATCCATATAACCAGAAGTACAGCCTGTGAACAGGCAAGGCAGGCAACTGCTTGGGGCCCCAGGCCGTTAGGCGGCTCCTGAGGAGTGACAAACTTTACTCCACAGCAATGTCTCAAAATGTGGTGACCGCAACCCCCTCCCCCCTTAAACAACCAATGGAAGACTTGCAATGACATCTCAGTGGGAAACCTCCCTAAAGGGGCCCCATGTAGAGAGCGGAAACTAAAAACAAATATTCTCTCAGCCCCAACGTGACTATGGCGAGCGCTAGCGAGGCAGACAGAAGCACATTTGAAGAGGCACTGCCGTCTTTCAAATCCGCTGTGTGGGAACGTTTTGGATGGAGCGTTCAATACGACGACGAGGGTAAGAAGACCGTAAACAAACAAAGTAAGTCTGCAAGCATTGCTTTTCCACTGTCGGCTACTCGAGTGGAAACACTTCTAACCATGTGTCATTTACGTCACCATCACAAAGTCGTATGTCTTGCAGGTGGAGCTGAAGCGAGGAGAGTCTGCTCGTTAGCGAAAACACAGCAATCCCTCGCTGCTTCCTTCCAACAACAATTAGCAACACATTCAGAAAAACATAAAGAAATAACGAAAGCAGTGGGAGTATTCATTAGCCAAAGATTTGCAGCCCTATTCGGTGGTTACATTTAATATTGCCTATACAAGTATGTACCCTGTTTATTTAAAATAGAGCAGGCAAAGCTAAGAAGCACTTTTTAATTGTAATGTTTTTCTCCCCTTGATTTCATACAGTAGACAGAAACCAGGCCTAGTCAGTCATGCAGTCATTTTTCTAAATGTTTTATTTGTCTATAGGCAGAATAAAGAGTCAATTGTTTAAAGGGTGATGTGTGTTTCTTACAAAGACCGTAACGTTACCGAAGTTTACATGCACGTATTAGCCAAATACATTTAAACTCAGTTTTAAACAATTCCTGACATTTAATCCTAGTAATCATTCCCTGGTTTAGGTCAGTTAGGGTCACCACTTTATTTTAACAATGTGAAATGTCAGAATAATAGTAGAGAGAATGATTAATTTCAGCTTTTATTTCTTTCATCACATTCCCAGTGGGTCAGAAATTTACATACACTCAATTGGTATTTGGTAGCATTGCCTTCCCCACAATAAATTGGGTGAATTTTGGCCCATTCCTCCAGACAGAGCTGGTGTAACTGAGTCAGGTTTGTAGACCCGCTTGCTCGGACATGCTTTTTCAGTTCTGCCCACATTTTCTATGGGATTGAGGTCAGGGCTTTGATGGCCACTCCAATACCTTGACTTTGTTGTCCTTAAACCATTTTGCCACAACTTCGGAAGCATGCTTGTGGTCATTGTCTGTTTATTAGACCCATTTGCGACCAAGCTTTAACTTCCTGACCGAAGTTTTAAGATGTTGCTTCAATATATCCACATCATTTACCTACCTCATGATGCCATCTATTTTGTGAAGTGCACCAGTCCCTCCTGCAGCAAAGCACCCCCACAACATGATGCTGCCACCCCCATGCTTCACGGTTGGGATGGTGTTCTTCGGCTTGCAAGCCTCCCCTTTTTTCCTCCAAACATAACGATGGTCATTATGGCCAAACAGTTCTACTTTTGTTTCATCAGACCAGAGGACATTTCTCAAATTACGATATTTGTCCCCATGTGCAGTTGCAAACCGTAGTCTGGCTTTTTTATGGCAGTTTTTGGAGCAGTGGCTTCTTCCTTGCTGAGCAGCCTTTCAGGTTATGTCGATATTGGACTTGTTTTACTGTGGATATAGATACTTTTGTACCTGTTTTCTCCAGCATCTTCACAAGGTCCTTTTGCTGTTGTTCTGGGATTGATTTGCGCTTTTCGCACCAAAGTATGCTCATCTCTAGGAGACAGAACGCGGCTCCTTCCTGAGCGGTATGACGGCTGCGTGGTCCCATGGTGTTTATACTTGCGTACTGTTGTTTGTACATATGAACGTGGTACCTTCAGGCATTTAGAAATTTCTCCCAAGGATGAACCAGACTTGTGGAGGTCTACAAAAAAAAATTGAGGTCTTGGCTGATTTATTTTGATTTTCCCATGATGTCAAGCAAAGAGGCACTGAGTTTGAAGGTAGGCCTTGAAATACATCCACAGATACACCTCCAATTGACATCGTTTTTCAGACGCTTCTAAAGCCATGACATAATGTTCTGGTATTGTCCAAGCTGTTTAAAGGCACAGTCAACTTAGTGTATGTAAACTTCTGACCCACTGGAATTGTGATACAGTGAAATAATCTGCCTGTAAACAATTATTGGAACAATTACTTGTCATACACAAAGTAGATGTCCTAACCGACTTGCCAAAACTATAGTTTGTTAACAAGATATTTGTGGAATGGTTGACAAACGAGTTTTAATGACTCCAACCTAAGTGTATTTAAACTTCCGACTTTGACTGTAAGTGTTGATGTTAGTTGGGTAGGCATCTTTACTTCAACATGATTGTGTTTTGATTGATTTCTACTACCAGAAAAAAAGTCAAAAGGTATATGTTGTCTAAGACCCATTTTCCATCTGTTTGACCAGAAATCAAAGCCTTTGCTTATTCCTAATTTGTAGGATGGGAAATGTGTATAGAATGTATAAATGTCTTCATTTCTCAAAAATATAGACTCTTAGCTTTCATTGACACCCAATTTGACATGCTCCTTTGAACTTCACATGTTGGTGCTCATGGGTCCTTTTGGATGTAAATGTCCATTAGCATAGCTATAACACCAGCTGAACCAGTACATGACACTACTAGGCAGAATTGTCCCTATTTAAGTCAGTATGACATACTTTGCAGCCTACACTGGTTAGCTTACTCATTTCACTGTAGCATCTAGCTTTCTGTTGCTATCAGGGTTGGAGTCAATTCCAAAGTAATGACATACTTTGTCCCCGGGTTAGCCAAATGCTTTGTCATCACTATAGCAGCTAGCCGTGTTGCTATACACAGCCCTTTTCACATGTCTGTCTGTGGGGTGGGGCCCAGTATAAGTCAACACTTTTCATAGCCCAGCTCAGTAAAGTAAAAACTATCTTTAACCCTATTGTTGAAGAAGCGCTCCTATTAAACCCCTAGGAGGAACAACCCTACTCCCTCCTGGTTACACAGACTGACATATGAATATATTATTAACCATGGCAGCATTGGGGCTTTAGGGTAGCCTAGTGGTTAGAGCGTTGGACTAGTAACTGGAAGATTGCAAGTTCAAACCCCCGAGCTGACAAGGTACAAATCTGTTGTTCTGTCCCTGAACAGGCAGTTAACCCACTGTTCCTAGGCCGTCATTGAAAATAAGAATTTGTTCTTAACTGACTTGCCTAGTTAAATAAAGGTAAAATAAATCAAATTGGCTCCTGTGCCACGCTGGCTGCCCCTGTATGCACCATTTAAATGGTGCTGTGAGTAATGTTTCTGTGCCACCAATTGATACACACCCTTCTCGGGTGTGGCTATAGGACTCTGACTTTGTGTGAGTGCGTAGATCGTTTCAACTGGTTTCAGTGTCCCAATGTCCCGTTTTGGTAACGGCTGCCAGTAGCTCCCATTGTGTGTGTGTACCTGTGTACACAATAATGTTACAGTAATGCATGTTTATCCTATGCGTACTCCTCTTTGCAAATAACATTTTCAATGACAATAATACCTTGGACAATAATACCATCTCATTATTTCCTTCCTCATAAAAAAGAAGCCTGACAAATCCCGCCCCGTCCCCCTTTCCCATTATCATGTCAATCACAACCCAGTACAACTATGAGAAATGGAGGAGAAATCATTGTAACACATGAGCACTCTGCATTATGATGCGGGTTATAATGCATTGTCATTTTATTTTTTTATTTTTTATTTAACTAGGCAAGTCAGTTTAGAACATTCTTATTTGCAATGACGGCCTTGGAACATTGGGTTAACTTCCTTGTTCATGGGCAGAACGAGATGTTTTTTTTTAACCTTGTCAGCTCGGGGATTTGATCTAGCAACCTTTTCGGTAACTGGTCCAACGTTCTAACCACTAGGCTACCTGCCGCCCCATTGTAAGACTTGTTGTGAATATTTATAATGTCTTATCTCATATTGACCCCGGACAAAATAACATCCAGTTGGAGACGGTTGAAAGGTTTTTGAGAGAACATTATGAATCTGTCATGTTCTGAACATGTATAAGAACCGTTTATTGACTATAAACAAGGGGCTGTCATGGCTAGCATTTTGGGTTTGGTTATCCCCCACAGACCTGTTCACTGTGGAATGCATGAGGAATGTTGAAACGACGTTGGACGCAGGTAGGTAGACGAACACTGAGACTCTGGGCTAGACTCAGGTGAGCCGGAGGAGCGCTAGGTCAGACTCTTGTGAGCCAAAATCAACTACGTTTTTACCTCAGTGATACAGTTTTGGGTTATACTGTCTCGTGAGAAGTAGTAGTGCTTGGTTGGACTTCTAATCAGTAATAGTGTTTTGGAACTGTCTGATAAGGATGATAGTGTTTTTGTTACTCTTTGTTTTTGCTGGAATAGTGTTTGGTTAGCTCTCAGCTAATCAATATTTGTGTTTTGATACTTTCTGATAAGCAGTAGTACAGTAGCTTTGCCACAATTTAGTTATAGAAGCAATGTTTGGCCTAGCTAGTCTATACATTAACTACTAACAGATTGGCAATAGTGTTTTGCTATTATTCAATAATAATAATAATAATAATAGCAGAACAGAATTCTCGGTTAGACTTATGAAGTAGGCCTAGTCCAATAAGTTACACCCAGTCTTGTATCACAATCAGCAGGAAAAGGGACTGATTACAGTTTATAACACTTTAGGTTGGCCCCTGAGAGATGCATTCGTTTGGTTGACTGGTTTCTGCTGTACAGTCACTGTTGACATTAAGACTTGTTGTTATGCTGCCTGGTACCCGCCCTCTATTCTCTACCCTGCCAGTGCTTTGTGTGATTCTTAATGGACTGTATGCAGTAGGGCTGACTGTTTATCTATCTGCCTGTATTAAAGGGTATCTGGGTGGTTCTGGGAGCTAGGTGAAATAGCCTAACCTGTCTACGTATGTCTACATGGGTAGACACCTACTCAGGGATTTTCCCTGAGAGAGAGCCTTGTTGTTGTGACTGGTGGTTTTAATGGTGTGCCACTCAAGCAGATACAAATCCATTCAGCATACTTTTGTGTACACTAGTATGGGCTTAATGTCACTAATTTAATGTCACTCACCTGGTGTCCCAAATGTAAATCAGTCCATTATTGGAGAGGAAGAATGCTGTGGACCTTGAGGCCGGATTTGAGAATAGGGGGTCATAGGTAGTGATGGGGGGGAAATATTGATACAGTTACATATCCGGATATTATTTTTGACAATATTTGGTATAGTTTTGACAATATTGCAATAATATCTTTGCGCTAGTTGGCTGTACCTGCACCACAATTCCAGTGTAGACAGTGCATTCAGAAAGTATTCACAGCCCATGTCCATTACAGCCTTATTCTAACAATTGATTAAATAGTTTTTTCCCTCAATCTACACAGAATACCCCATAATGACGAAACAAAAACTAAGGCTGTGTCCTTAGGGTCATTGTCCTGTTGGAAGGTGAACCTTTGCCCCAGTCTGAGGTCCTGAGTGCTCTGGAGCAGGTATTCATCAAGGATCTCTCTGTACTTTGCTCCGTTCATCTTTGCTTCGATCCTGACTAGTCTCCCAGTCCCTGCCGCTGAAAAACATCCCCATAGGATGAGGCTGCCACCACCATGCTTCACCGTAGGGATGGTGCCAGGTTTCCTCCAGACGTGACGCTTGGCATTCAGGCCAAAGAGTTCAATCTTGGTTTCATCAGACCAGAATTTTGTTTCTGAAAGTCCTTTAGGTGCCTTTTGGCAAACACCACTAAGGAGTGGCTTCTGTCTGGCCACTCTACCATAAAGGCCTGATTGGTGGACTGCTGCTGAGATGGTTATCCTTCTGGAAGGTTCTCCCATCACCACAGAGGAACTTTGGAGCTCTGTCAGAGTGACCATTTGGGTTCTTGGTCACCTCCCTGACCAAGACCCTTCTACCCTGATTGCTCAGTTTGGCTGGGCAGCCAGTTATAGGAAGAGTCTTGGTGGTCCCATTCTTCTTCCATTTAAGAATGATGTAGGCCAATGTGTTCTTGCGGACCTTCAATGCGGCAGAATTTTTTTGGTACCCTTCCCCAGATCTGTGCCTCGACACAGTCCTGTCTCGGAGCTCATCGGACAATTCCTTCGACCCCCATGGCTTGGTTTTTGCTCTGACATGCACTGTCAACTGTGGGGCCTTACATAGGCAAGTGTGTGCCTTTCCAAATCATGTCCAATCAATTGAATTTACCACAGATGGACTCCAATCAAGTTGTAGAAACATGTCAAGGATGATCAATGGAAACAGGATGCACCTGAGCTCAATTTTGAGTCTCATAGCAAAGGGTCTGAATTCTTATGTAAATAAAGTATTTCTGTTTTTTTATTCTTTTTTTTATTATTAATTTGCAAACATTTCTAAAAATCTGTTAACGCTTTGTCATTATGGGTTATTGTGTGTAGATTTGATGTGGGATAAAAAAATATATATGTACTTTTAGAATAAGGCTGTAATGTACCAAAATGTGGAGAAGTGAAGGGGTCTGAAAACTTTCCAAAGCACTGTTTATATAGCTTGTTCTCCATCTTCTTTTTAAATAGGGTGCCAGTTTATTTTCAGCACTTTTATTTCCATGACTGATCAAAACTTGTTTTCTCATGGCTCTCTCTTGTTCCTCTGCAGCAGATATATGGTGAGAAATGTTTGGAACATGAATTCGCAATAAGGTCACAGTATCGAATCATAATACATATAGAATTGTGAGAATTGCAATACATATTGTATCGGCAGCAAAGTATCGTGATAATATTGTATCGAGAGGTCCCTGGCAATTCCCATCCCTAGTCATAGGCTGTATATAGCTGGAGTGTGGAACGGTATGGCTGGAAGAGCTATAGCGAATCAGTGTGTTCAGCTGAAGTAAGTAACCATGCTGAAGAAGGTCAGTCATCCTCTATCTGCTGCTGTGAGGTCACCGACTACGGAATGTGAATGAGATGTCAAAGGCCAACAGTTATCACACACTGGTCTGACATCAGCTAGGTGGTAAATGTTTCCCATTCCTGAGGCCCTCATATGCCTGGTTAACATTATTCTTGTCTGGCCTAGCTAGCAGTTAGCACACCAGGAGAGAAATCCCATTGGTACACATTAGCCAAATGTGCTACAATTCTGTTCATTACCCATGTGTAGTGAATGCAGACTAACTGATCCAACTGATTTTTCACTTAACTTGACAAACATGTCTCTGAGTTGATGTCTGGTGTGTACTTTCTGACACTGAATTAAGAGCTAAGGCAGACCGTGGTAAGTTTGGCATGACTATTAGCTTGTATGCTGTTGCCAGTGATGTATTAGGCCTTACGCACTACCCTCTGTAGCGCCTTACGGACGGTCAGATACCAAGGAGTTACCATACCAGGCGGTGATGCAACTGGTCAGAATGCGCTCGAAGCTACAGCTGTAGAACTTTTTGAGGACCATGCCAAATCTTTTCAGTCTCCTGAGGGGGAGAAGGTGTTATCGTGCCCTCTTCACAACTGTCTTGGTGTGTTTGGATCATGATAGTTCGTTGGTGATGTGGACACCAAGGAAATGAGAACTCTCGACCTGCTCGACTTCAGCCCCATCAAGGTTAATGGGGGGCCTGTTCGGCCTTCATTTTCCTATATTCCATGATCAGCTCCTTTGTCTTGCTCACATTGAGGGAGAGGTTGTTGTCCTGGCACCACACTCACTATAGGCTGTCTCATCGTTGTCAGTGATCTGTTGTGTCGTCAGAAAACTACATGATGGTGTTGGAGTCGTGCTTAGCCACGCAGTGGTGGGTGAACAGGGAGTACAGGAGGGGGCTGAGCTCTAGTCAATGAACAGCATTCTCACATAGTTGTTTCTTTTGTCCAGGTGGGAAAGGACAGTGTGGAGTGCGATTTAAGATTGCATCATCTGTGGATCTGTTGGGGTGGTATGCGAATTGTGGTGTTAGTGTTGATTTGAGCCATGACCAACCTTTCAAAGCACTTAAAAATGGTTACCGACGTGAGTGCTACGGAGTGGTAATCATTTAGGCAGATTGCCTTCACTTTCTTGGGCACAGGGACTATGGTGGTCTGCTTGAAACATGTAGGTATTACAGACTCAAGACAGGGAGAGGTTGAAAATGTCAGTGAAGACACTTGCCAGCTGATCTGCGCATGCACGTCCTGGTAATACGTCTGGGCCGGAGAGTCGCCCGGAACTGCTGGTGCTCTCATACCTGCTTCCGTGTTGCATGCCTCGAAGCGAGCATAAAAGGCCACGTCTCGGTGAAACATAAGATATATTACAGTTTTTAATGTCCCGTTGGTAGCTCTTAATCGTAGATCGTCCAGTTTTTTTTATTACAATGATTGCACGTTGGCCAATAATACGGAAGGTAGTGTTGGTTTGCCTACTTGTCAGCGAATTCTTGCAAGGCACTCTGCCCTCACCCTTTTTTCCCATCTTTTCTTCACGCAGAGAAAAGGGGATTTGGGCCTTGTCTCGACAAAGCAGTATATATAATTAGGTTAGGTTGGAGACTTTTATCTCCCTCACCAACTTCAAACATCAGCTATCTGAGCAGCTAACCAATCGCTGCTGCTGTACATAGTCTATTGGTAAATAGCCCACCCATTTTCACCTACCTCATCCCCATACTGTTTTTATTTATTTACTTGCTCTTTCGCACACCAATATCTCTACCTGTACATGACCATCTGATCATTTATCACTCCAGTGTTAATCTGCAAAATTGTAATTATTCGCCTACCTCCTCATGCCTTTTGCACACATTGTATATAGACTCCCCCCTTTGTTTTCTACTGTGTTATTGACTTGTTAATTGTTTATTCCATGTGTAACTCTGTGTTGTCTGCTCACACTGCTATGCTTTATCTTGGCCAGGTCGCAGTTGCAAATGAGAACTTGTTCTCAACTGGCCTACCTGGTTAAATAAAGGTGAAATAAAAAAAAATAAAAAAAGGTGTAGACAAACAGTGAAATGCTTACGGGTCTTTTTCCAATGATGCAGAGTTTAAGATACATTTGTTTATATAATATAGACACAAACAATAAATACACAGTGAATAAGGAGTTACAATTAGAGTAAAAAAAATGGCAATATACATGTTAAAACAGTTAAATGCGGACATGAACATGTGTTCATATAATCTAGCTTTCTACTAAGTCCTAACAGTGATATTCCAGTGTTAAATCTCTATATCTATGGTGTACTGACGCCAGTCTCTTGTGTTCAGGTTCCCGGGGCTTGGTTTGCTGTTTGCTATCTATAGTGTACTGATGTTAGCCTCTGTGTTCAGGTGTGTTATACTCTGAGTATACTTAACATTAAGAACACCATGACATAGACTGACCAGGTGAATCCAGGTGAAAGCTATGATCCCTGATTGATGTCACTTGTTCAATCCACTTCAATGAGTGCAGATGAAGGGCAGGAGACAGGTTAAAGAATAATTTTAAGCCTTAAAACAATTGAGGCATGGATTGTGTGTGCCATTCAGAGGGTGAATGGGCAAGATAAGAACTGCAACGCTGCTGGGTTTTTCAGGCTCAACAATGTTCTGTGTGTATAGAGAATGGTTACCACCACTCAAAGGACATCCAACCAACTTGACACAACTGTGGGAAGCATTAGAGTCAACATAGGCCAGCATCCCTGTGGAACACTTTCGACACCTTGTCGAGTCCATGCCCCCGACGAATAGAGTCTGTTAACAAGGCAACACTCCATCGTAACTCCTCCTCCACATTTACTGGATTGGTTGAACAGTGCAGAAGAGAACCTCCTCCTACAGTCTTCTCGTCAAGACCAGTATGTAGGGGATCTAGTTTCAGGCATTTATTTTACGCCTGCTACGTTAGGTTAGGTTAGGTTGGGCAGGGTTAATCAGTGTGGTTTGTTGGAGTAGGTTTTGTTGCATTAGAAATGAGAAGTGCAGTTTGTTTACACACCCAAAGCCACTTCCTTTGTCATGTGCTGTCGGTTGGAAGACAGGAGAAAGCTCGCAGTGAGATGCCCGTGTTCCTTTGCTGCCATGATCACGAGTAGATGTGCAACCAAATGCCTTTTGAATCAACGTCTTTGTTTCAGTTTTGTTTATAAACCATAATTCAATTTGAAATAAACATGAGTCATACTTGAGTAGCTTGGATCAAACCAGAGTCATTCAAGTAGGGTGCTCTGGTATAGTTTTGCCAACATAGAGATACAATTAGTTTTTTATCTGTATCTCTTTGGTTGCCAAAAGATGAGCCAGTCAGAATTCCAGGTGCCACGCCCAAGCCTCCACCCTCTATTTGTCTGTCATTTCATTCGCCGTCAGTCTGGTGTGTTGCCTAGTGCAAAAATATTTATCCAAAGAGAGGGTAGTGTGACTCGTTAGCCCACTTTCCGCCCCTGGGTGTCTGTGATCTCACTTTCCCCTCCCTACTTCCTCCCAACCCAGTGGGGACTTGTTCCAATACTTTACAGATGCATCCTTCCTTTCCTTCCTTCCTTTGAGGTTCATTACTGAGTATTACTTACTGGTGAAAACAGCAGGCCGCAACCATTATTTCACATATCTAATCACGTACAGTACAAATCAGCTCGCTAAGGCCCTTAGCTGGGTTTTGACAAGGCCTTTGTGTCAACACCACTCTCCTTCCACAAGACGCACTCTTAGAACAAAGGGTTCCAAAAGGGTTCTGCCTCTGTCCCCATAGAACCCTTTTTGGTTCCGGGTAGAACTATTTTGGGTTCCATGTAGAACCCTCTGTTGAAAGGGTTCTATATGGAACTCAAAAGGGTTCTTCAAAGTGTTCTCCTATGGGGACAGCCGCAGACCCCTTTTAGATTCTAGATAGCACCTTTTTTTCTAAGAGTGCATGATTAAGTAATGTTGTCAGAGTGAACATCAAATCGAATCAAATTTTAGTTGTCACATACACATAGTTAGCAGATGTTAATGCGAGTGTAGCGAAATGCTTGTAATCAGTAATCATCTCCAAGTAATGTTGTATGGCAAAATAAAGTTAATCTGAATAGTATAAGTAGTATACAGTTAGTATAGCGCAGGATTTTACGTGTAATAATTTAGTATACAGTTTGACTAGTGAGATTTCAAACTCTGCCACTCTTTCTCTCGCTCTCTCCACCTGTCTTTATCTCCCATCCTATCATCCCTGTGTAACAGTAGAATTGTTTTAATCTGGCTTGACTGCTTGGTCCAATTGAAACTTCTTAAAGATACTTAGCAGGGTATGAGACATTCACACACATCCTTGGGACTCATACCATAAGAAATACATTATGCTGTGCTGTAACCCTGGGACATTTTGAGACCCTGGAAATCTCATAACACATACTCCTCGCCTCCTTCTCAAAACCCATTGGATAAGAAAGCCAGAGGTCAAATCAAAGGTCCCGTCCCTCTCACCTTCTCCTCTAATGGGTTTTGAGAAGGAAGAAAGTAGAGAGGACAATGCAATTGAGATTCTCCAATAGGCAGTATGGGTGGAGAGGGTGAATGCAGGCTGCTTGCCCTGTGGGTCACCTCCACGAAAAGGGTCCCCTTAAACAAACTCCACCTGGTTTCTGCATTCCTCAAACCAGCAATGTTAGTTACCCTCACCGCTTCAGTCACAATGTGTACATCCCACATACACCAAACAGTGGGGATATGGGATGTGCTTGGTTACGTAATATCAGGAGAAAAGCTGTATAGAGGTCCTTGGACAAACTGTTTTGATTTTATTATATAATGCTATCAGTCCACTGACACGTGGGGTGTCAGTCTTGTCATATCATTTCCCCTTCTCTCTAGAGATCAGCTCCTTCTCATGTCTCAGTTGTAGAGTGTATAACAGGGGATGTAGAACCTCTGGGATACACAACTAAGGTTGGTAATTGACGGGTCCTCTTTGATGTGTGAACGTGAGCTAGGGCACGAGAGAAAGATTCCCGATTTCCTGTAATATTGGTTCTGACCAAGTCTAGATACACTTTCAAGGAAATGTATTGTCGACTCCTGTGGTCTTGAATATATAACTGAAAATTGATATCATTAAGAACAACAACTTGGGCATTATAACACACGGTTAAAATCCATTACAATTCAATCACTTTTTGACAGCACCCCTTTTGATTTGAACAACACTTTCCATACATATTTGCCTGTTTTAGAAGGGTTCAGAAAGTGACCTTTTGGACCTGAATACCAAAACATTCAAGAGATAAAGGTTTTCAGAGTTGACAGCACCACATCAAAGTTGCATACCATACCATGAGACATACATGTCTTCATCACTGGAAAAGTAAAACGCTTACAAACAGTATTGTTCAACTATTTTATCCTTTCTTGTAATACATTTTTTATTTTCTATTGTCATTTTTTTTCTCCCTTAAATGTAATTTATCAACAAAAAAAATGCATAAACTCTGATTATTTTCATACTTGCATATGTTATAGCTTAGACCCTAGTTTACATCATCTGAGGTGTTTGTGTTGTGGTCGCCATCGGTTGAAACACAATATGCTCTTGAATATAGCATGGGTGTCATGTTTTGGCTGATAAATGTACTAAAATGGGAATACAATTGAAATGTAGACATTCAAATGGTACCACAAACATGGTTAGAGGTACACACATCAGAGAATGTTGACTTGAATGGGAATATCTGTTTTTTTAAATTATACGGTCAATCCTCCATAGGAAACCTATTGAAATTATAGAGAATAGAATAAACATGACCATTTATGTTCACATTCGACGGTGGGTGGACAAGCAAGGTTTAGACAAAACTCTGACACTTTGTGGCTGTGGTAACTAGTGACGACCGCATCGGTTGAGACACAACATGCTCTTGAATACAGGGTGGTTGTCATTTTAATCATAGAAATACTATTCATAGAATGGACCTATCCCTTCACACCACTGGTAGACCATTGAAATGTGAATTTAATTTAAATGTTGACTTTTAAATACTACCACAAAGATGGCCGCCATTTCAAATTTTGTTTAAAGCACCAATATTGAACTTTTTGGGCAACCTGACCAAATTCACATAGAAATGTGAGTTATAGATCTGCCATTCTCAAAGAAAGCAAGTCTAAGATGCGGTAGATCTGTTCTATGTGCACTATTTCCATGCTTCCGTGCTTAAGTTAAACAATTTTGTATTTTACTTTCGGTTTTGAAAATACAATATTTTGGGCTATGGAAAAAATATTTTACAGTGGTTTAGATGGTGCAATGACTCTACACAATGATTGCTTGTTTTGTCACACAAACTGAAATTAGACAAACTATTAGAATTATAGCAAACATATTGCCTATTGCACCTTTTTAAATGCCAGTGTTGACCAGCTAAATTGCTGTGGTCTGAAGGGATAGGTCCATTCTATTAATGATATTTCTATGATTGAAATTACGCCTACCTTATGAGGAAATTGTACAGACATTTGAGCAGCATGGAATGTTTTGTTTTGCTGTGGTTAATTTCAAGTTAAGATTATGCTTAATTGCGTCAGTGATTCTGACAAGGATTAAGTCTGTGTGTCCTACTATAAGTGATACTACTCCGTTCATTTTATGTTTTTTAACTCTCTCCCTCTTTCTCTCTCTCTCTCCCCAGTCGCAGCCCAGACAATATTCATCCACTTCAGTGGCCCAGGTTGCCGTGAATCCAGCACAATTTGAGGTACCATTACTACACACTCCTTAACATATCTTCTCTCATTCTCTCTCACCATGCCCCTCTCTCTTTCTCCCCCTCTCACACACACACACACACACCTCTTCTTCCTCTGCCCAGCCTTCACCTTCTTTTCTTTGGGATAGGTCCCAGTTTCTGATCTGGCTTCCAGTGTATTTGACCCCTTCTTTGGGCGATGCTTGGTATTGTTAATATCTTTCCTGTTGCGACAGAGTAGCGGCTGCTCAGTGTGTCCCAGTCTGTGTTCTTACCATAACACCATAAAGGACAGGGGAAACAAAAAGCAAGATCACATAGAAAAACAACACTCCCCTCTTCCTCCCATTCAGGCAAAGAGTTGGTCACACCCAAATGTTCAGGGAGTGGAACAATGACTTTAGAATTAGATATAGGCTTATGTTATTCAGCTCATTTTGATTTTGCAATTGCTTCCAACTAGAATGTTTTAAACATATCCTGAATTATTCTATACATTTCCAATAGGCTTGGTATTTTTTGTTTATTTTGTGCTTGGCTTTATTGAGGGAAAACATGCAGCACTTGCAACAAGTTTTTAAATTCTTGACTCTGTATAGGTGATGACCTCCAGACATAATTCCACACCAGTGTTGTTATGTTGTCACCCATTCAGGAAATGGGCTGTTAAAATAGGTTGTTATGGAGAAGAAAATCCAATGCATTTCTAGTTCTGGGGGGTAGTAGCGATGTACTTGGCCAGCCCGCAACACTTGCACAACAGTCAGTGTCTTCCCCACTAATGTCAGTGCAAAAGCTCTGCTAAACAGTAGCACTCTTTTAGTTGCTTTCTCTCCAGAAAAGAGAAAGATTAACTACAGAGAACACCTATAGTCAGCACACATTGCACAGCACGGTCTTTAACTGGTCTCCAGCCCAATATTTATAGGGAACCACAGATTGGACAAACTTCCTTTGGTTGAATGTCGGTTTTTGTTGTTGTGGGGTTGGGCTGGCAGTGGGGGAACTGAAAGTAGTTTTTTTGTAAATGGGTTTTAATCAACATGCAAAACACAAGGTTTTATAACCTTGGTTAAGGTAGGTCGTTGACCACTCAGCATAAAGGAATTACCAAACTGGTTTCCCTAGAGAAGTTGTATCAGTTCCCTGAATCTCTTTCCTGAATCTATTCCAAAAGTCCTCTCTCCTATGCCCAAACAATTCCATGGTGACAGCAAAGGGCATAGATGCCAACCCGAGGTGGCGTATTCACGTGTCCCCCAACTCCATGACAACACAACATAAAATGTCACCTGTTCTGGTATCTGACGTAAAACCCAGGAAGAGTGAAAATGCCTTTGCCTTGTGAAGATGTGACAGACAGTTTGCCACTTAGGAAAGCTACTAATGTTTCACTTGTATCATATGCATGCACTGCATACCTATGTAGAGATGTATGCATACACACACGGTTATGTATAGTACTATATGCATCTGTACATACTCTGCCGTATCGTCTTCATTTTTACTTGTCAGTCATTTGTTGTTCGTTTGTTGAGGGGAAAGCATCACTAGGCACGGAATTTTATATAGATAAGCAATCGGATAAGGCAAGCTGAAAATAATCAAATGTTACCGAGCCAATCACAATCCTTGTTGCATTGCAGAGTGCATCTGCCGCCTCGACCATGACTACGAAGCCAAGGGCGGAGTCCGTGACAATGGGTGGAACCACAGGAAGTGGTGTCGCAGCGGGAGGAAGTCCTACTACAGCCGGGACAACGCAGAGTGGAGCGGCCAAAGTGAAGATGCCAGAGGTAGACTGGAGATTCTTGTGGGACAATCATGGCCTATTCTGACATCTTTCACTCTCTTCCCAAATGCGTTCCCATGGGCGTAGTGTACACTCTGTTAAATGGAATCTCACTCTTTACCATTGCCTCCTTCACAGCTTGGCCTAGGGTGTGTTCCGATCTGCTTACATCACTATTCACAATGACCCCAATGAGCTTATTGATTGACTGTGCTTTTTTTTTACATGCTGGAGTACGGGATTAGGACCCTTCACTGTCCATTGGTGATGAGCATAACATGTTGCTGGCTGGTTTTCTGAACCACGTTTCCATAATGTGTTCTACGCTTGCTTCTTGGTTTGTAGACGACACTTGTGTCTCCAAACGCTGCTGGAGCAGGTGCTACTATTATTGACATACCAACACCTGGGACCAGAGGCAGTCCTAAAGACACCCCAAAGGTAATGCCAAACATCCCTCCCTTAAATATAGTAATGGTCTCATCCTCTGGCCCTGGACCTCTTAATGGCCTGAATGATTGCTGGGTTTCAGATTCCAGGTCGATGTTGCCCGTAGGCACTGATCTAGGATCAGCTTACCCTCTCTAAATGCCTAACTTAACCAATTTGGGAAGGGAATACAAAACTGACCATACTTTAGTGTCTAGGGACAACTTTACCCTACTTTAGATTTTAATGTCCCCTGCACCTCATACTCACTGGGGCCCCATTCACCTTTACATATTTGAATTTAAAGGGTGCCAATACATTGAATCTGCTCTGTTTGTGTTGTAGCCATTGACTTTTAACTCATTCCTCTTAAATATAGACTGCACCCATGCACCCTGCCAAAGCTACACCTCCTGCCCCTGGGGGAGTAAACATTGTCGGAGTGTCGGCGACACCCTGGAGAGCTGACGTACCGAAGCTCCAAGAGTCCCCGAAACAGGCAGCCAAGGTAGATGGCAGACTGTCGATGAGTGTGGGGCGAGGCCGCTTTCTTCTCAATCTTTTATTCTTTGCCCGGCTTGGCTCTCTTTTTAAACTCACTCCCCCTTTCAACACTCTCTTCCTGGGTCACTATTCCACGTCTTCTTCGTCATTAATCTCTCCCCGTGACCTTGAGGTTTAAGTCACTCTCTTTATCTTCATATTCTTCCACGCCTTTTATATAGTATCCGTTCTCCGGTTTTTCTCTCCGGCGATATCCTTCAAAACATATCTCTACTTTTGGACTTCCTTACTTCTGGCCCTCGGGTGTCTGACTGGGAATTGAACGGACACTTCTGCTCTAATGCGACTGAGTCTTACCAGCATGTCCACACTTGTGTTACGCTCAACACGTCAAGACAAACGGTGTCTGACACATCACCACAGCGAAGGCACAATGGTATTTCCACCTTTTAAACTTTTTCTTCTGGTTGCGTTGCACCACATCTTGTATTGCTTCTGGCTTTGTTTACCTGGTTTAGGTTGATTGGGGGACCTGTTGTTGTATTTCTGTTTTCGCTGTACCCTCTTTGATGCCTTACGGGGGTGCTTACTACCGTCCTAATACTTTTCTTAACGGTGGCGGCAAATTACATTCTGATTAGGCACTTATCTTATCATGGTGCCTTTCCTTTGTCATTACCTACAGGCGATAAGCTGTTAACTATCGTCCTATCACTCTACTAAACTTTGACTCTAAGGCTATGCGCAGCTCTCTGAGCTCTGCTCTGCACCTCGTCTAATGGCGTGCACCATATGCCTTTTTATAGAGTGTGCCCACCACATCAAGCAAAGCTGACATGGCTAAAAAGGATCTTGCTAAGTTGCCCCAGGCTGTTTCTGCAGGCGGTGCCGCGGCTGGAGGCCCCTCTCAGAAAGGTCCAGAGACCAAGGTAGACTCCGGATTACTGTTCGATATTAACTACGCTATAGTAGAAGACGACTCTTGGGGGTGGGGCTATCCCTGGTGTTATCATTGATCACTTCCTGTGTCCTTGTCATTCTTTCCCTGTTTTCACACAATGTAGCTGTGAATTAAAGCAGTGGAAGTGGTGAGGAATGTTTACTGTACCATTCTATATTTTATTTGATGACAGGAAAAAGAGTGCTTTTGCTCCTGCGTGAGTATTACCTTTGTGGGTTTGGTTGAATTGAGTCCACAGCCACCCAGAAGCTCAGTTGGGCATAGGAGCTGAGCAGTGTCACAGATTGTAACCCAGTGTTGTATTCACTAACCTCTCCTGCTCCGGGTTGCAGGTACAGGTGGAAGTAGGTCCCCCAGCAGCCAAGACAGCCAAAGAGGTAAATCATTGCTCTATCTTTTCTCTTTATCTGGGTTTTATATTGCACCAAAAAAAAAATGCATGGCATGGAATTTGCGTTGCTTGTGTTTGAGTTGTCGTGTCATGTGTAGGAGCTTACTGCGGACCCCTTTGATGCCCTGGCTAATTTCCTGCCCTCGTCAGAGCCTCTCACCCCTGCAGCCCCCGTATACACCGGGCCAGAGGTTATAGAGGTACAGCACCCTCACATAGTGTGTGTGTGTGTGTGTGTGTTTGCGCATGGTGCGAGTTGGATAGATGTATGTGTGTGTCCACCCAGTCCCCAAATGTAACAATGTGTGTTATTGCATGTGTCACACAGCATGGCTTGACCCATCAGGAGGGAGTGATATGTGGGGGGAACAACTGCCCACTGCCCCCAGGATACCGATTTGAGGACATGGTCAGTCCCTAACTCTTAATCCCCCTTCTCCTCAAGTCTCCTTCCTCTTGCTCCTCCTCGTCGTCATCATCATCACTTATGTTGCTGTTAGAGAGCTTTACGTTTGTGTGTCTTTAGCGTTGCGCTACAGTACTGACTTTGACATTACACATTTGACTGGAACTCTTGGTCATCAGGTCTCTTAGCCCTTAGCCTATCCCTGGACACTTGGACACTTGACTTGATAGGTGTAAGCAATAGGGCCAAATGTCCACCAAGCTGATCCGAGACCAAGATTGAGCTACTACCATATCAATGCAATTCTTTCAGATCTACATGATGTGCCCTAGAGGGTCAGAGCCAGGGTTTGTTTCTGGACCAGGTGGGGAAAAGCCTGTGTGTCGTTACCGCCCTTGAATAACCTTTTTGTCATTATTTTCTGAACATGATCAGAGTTGATTTAAATGTAGGCGTACTCAACTATGTAATTAATTAACTTATATTATATAGAATAATTTCTGATTTCTTTTCATTTTCGTAGGCCCCAGTTGCAGATGTCAAGCCAAAGGATGTCCCAGTAAGTCATTGTATTTACTACCAGGCGATGCACTGTATGCTGTGGCGAAAACACAGAGATATTGACCCCCCCACCCTCTCCTTTCCTCTTTCTCTCTGCCTCTCTCTCTCAATCTTTCTCACATACACACACGGACTCACGCACACACACTTCATGAACAAAATAAACCATAGGCCTGATGCCCCGGTCTCTTCTGACAGTGTTGGATACCTCTACAGTGTGGAATGTTGCATTGCGCTGAGGGGTGTTGGCTTTGCAAACAACAGTAGGGCCATCTCAACCAGTCGGTTCTAGTTCTGCCACAGCCTTTTGTGCACACACACTACAAGAGGATACATTGTCAACACACAATCACTCATTACTCCACGCCTATTCACCCATACACAGACCCCACATTTGTGTAGGAAGTGACGTGTCACATTTTGTGGACTATCCAGATAAATTTGCTCTTCCTCTGAGCGACCCAGCCCAGCCTGGGAGACAGCATATGAACGGTGACGGTCTAGTGAATCCAGCTGTTGTGGTTTCATCTCACTGTGATTATTTTCTGCCGGATTTAAAGCTCTCAACATGAAAAAATACAAAATAATTTCATAGAATTGGAACAATTACCACTTTATTTTGGTCACTGACGGACGAAATTGTGCTTAAAGCTGAAGTTGGAACGAGTCTGTCTGCATTTGAATGGTGTCGCTCAGTGGACGTTTCATAGAACATTCTCTGTCGGCAGTTAAATGAAATAGTATTGTAATATTAAGTATGATCATATTTATTGTGAATGTGAATGTTGTTTAGAATTTGATTGTTACTATATTTAGAAAGCATTTTAGTAATTTTAAGCCATATTGCCCCACTTTGTTTTAAATAAAAAGAACATCGTTTGGTTATGTCTATTTTGGCGGAAATCAAAATGTTGCCCGATTATTTAATTAAGTGCCAAATAAAGTAACAGGGTTGACCGTAACAGGGTTGACCGTAACAGGGTTGACCGTAACAGGGTTGACAATTTCATCTTAAATCAGCCATACATTGTGACAGGGGAAATGGAAGTTTGTTGTGTGCAATAGGGAGTGGCAATTAAATGCAAGCTTTACAAAAACGTTGAAATTGTTAAATAAAAATGTGCCTGTCTAAGTTTTGACGTGTTTACACCAGAACATGGTCAAAAACAGTAGAAACCGCTCACCTGCTTTTACTCTGTAATTTGACTATTAGATGTTCAATGTTTCTTTTGGGGGGAAAACATATTTAAAAAGGTATAGTTTCTCCATATTAAATCAAGAGTTCAGTACACATAACAGGGTTGACCTTAAAATGAGGGACAGATGTAAATGAATCACTAATCACATGACATAAATAATAATCTTCAGAAATGTGTCAGTCGTGTGTGTGTGTGTGTATAGGTGGCAGGGAAGTCAGGCGCAAGAGAGTCAAACGGAGTGTAAAATGGAGTCTTTTAATGAATGTCCACGTAACATGCTCCATAACACTAATAAGAATAGAATATAAACAAACATGGGTACGAGGACCCGTCGCGCACCTATACAATAAACACAACACTGACAATAAACAATCTCTGACAAAGACATGAGGGGAAACAGAGGGTTAAATACACAACAGGTAATGAATGGGATTGAAAACAGGTGTGTGGGAAGACAAGACAAAACCAATGGAAAATGGATCAATGATGGCTAGAAGACCGGTGACGTCGACCGCCGAGCACCGCCCGAACAAGGAGAGGCAACGACTTCGGGTAGAAGTCATGACAAAATGACTTTGTCAAAGCAACAAATTAACTAGGGCTGTACGATGATGGTGAAACTTGGCGAAATGTTGTTGTTAAATGGGTTAAAATACACAGGGTTGACGTAGGGACATGTCAAAATGCTGAATTTTGCCACTTTGATTTCTTCAGATTTATTTAATTAATGTTGTCTATATAAAAGGGCACTTCATTTAATATAACAGGCATTTCAAATTCAATATTGGTGCACTATTTCTACTTTAAATATTTAAAGGGACGCAAAAGAAACCCATTTCGTGGAACGACCCATACACGCACTTATTCACCCTCTGTCCCAACTTTGGGCCACACCTTATCTTGCACTGTAGTTCTCTCTGTTGTATACCTCTGCTTCTAAGAAATTCTTTGGATACGAGGCAAACTCTTTTACCGATCAAGTATTTGGCCAAAGTGAGTTGTCTAAAATTGGCCATTGGTTATGTGTTTTAAAAATTTTTTTAGAATACAACTGATGCTAAGTAAAGGGATTCTTTGCCAAGTGCTTGGTTGCGAGTAAGATCCTAGGGAATGTAATGGGTGTGTCAGTACTTTTCCTTCTGGTCTGCTACGTGTGGTCTGGTCTACATTATTCTGCCCTCTTTCAATGGTTGGAGTTAGTCTAAAGCGCCATCTAGTGGCAGATTATGAAATCACAACGTTTACTGTAATCCTTTGTGTATAACTATGCTTTGTTTGTTTGCTTGTATCAGAAACCCATGAGCACAGATGAAGCTCTGGACTCCCTCTCCTTTGGGTTCACGACCTCTACTGCTCCCATCCCTCAGAAACAGGAGAAGGTGAGACTTCACTATTTCCAGGTTATAATCACTTATGGGTCATGTTTCCTGAAACATACATTGGGTAACAGGATCGTTATTAGTCCCATAGTCTTTCGGTTGAGACAGCGGTCCCGACTCTTCATGTTTAATATATGATAGTGATACAATTTCATCTATTAACAGAAAGTGGAGGACTTGGCTGCCATTGATGCTTTGTCTGCTGGCTTCTCCAACTTCGCTCCCCCTCCACCCGCTCCCATCAAGGTAAATGAAGAGCGCTGATATTTTACTCGACTCCTCCATTGTAAAACTATATTCTAAAAGAAATTAGCGTGACATGGTAAACTCTTATGAAAAGCCATGTCAGGGAATGTCAATTGACATAACATGGTCATAATGACACCTGGCAACATTTTGGCTAGGTTGTCGGACTGCTGACTTTCTAGCCACCTACTGGTTACTATGTCATGGTACTATGTCATGGATGAATAGCCTGCCCTGCATACTGTTGCAAACAACATGACAGTGTCATGTAATTTTGACGCACACCAATGTCGGCTGTAATAGGTTATGACAACTGTTATGTCATGTAAAGATACGCTCCTGTGAAGACCACTTTATAGTGAAGGGTTCAAGTGAGCTTTTTACCAAAGGGTTTCCCCATCTTCCTCTCAACTAGAACCCAAGCAGCAGTATTCAACGGACTCAAATAATCTCTCTCCTCCATTCCAGAAAGCTGAGTTTAAGTCTCCCGTTGTGACCAAGTCGGCTGCTCCCCCCGCGGACAAGAAAACTAAGGTGGAAAAGGTAAGTAACCCCAAAGAAAGCAAGTCCTACGTCATGACCACACATTAATATGCCATGCGTAACAATGTCATCAGCACTGACAAACGCTTATGTCCACTGTTATATTGGGATGTCCATCATTGCAGCTCAGCCAACGGAATCAAATAATCTCTCTCCTCCATTCCAGAAATCTGAGTTTAAGTCTCCCGTTGTGACCAAGTCTGCTGCTCCCCCGGCGGACAAGAAAGCTAAGGTTGAAAAGGTAAGTAACCCCAAAGAAAGCAAGTCCTACGTCATGACCACACATTAATACGCCATGCGCAACAATATCATGAGCACTACATAAACACTGACAAACACTTATGTCCACTGTTATATTGGGTTGTCCATCATTGCAGCTCCGCCTGTCATGCTTTGAGGCGGGTTGGGTTCTGTACTGTGTCGGCAACAAAAAATATTTCCATGCAAAATATGTATTCTATGTAATACTTCTGTCGGGTCATGAAGCTGTTATCTATTGACGTTTGTTGCGTTTCAGTTGGCTGACTCCCCAATGGACACCAAGCCTAAGACAGATGAGGTTTGTCATAGGAGGGATACAGTTTCTATCTAACCAATGAAATACTGTTACTGTTGTACTATGTATCATCCTGTGTGCTTGTTGATCATTCAATCTAACCCCTTATGTGTCCCCCTTTCTCTGTCTGTCCTTTCTTTCTTCATGTCTCTCTCTGTCCCTCTGTCTGTGTCTCTCCAGGGTATGTCCCTGGATGCTCTCAATGCTCTGGGAGACACGCTGGCTGCTCCAGAACCAGCGCCCGAACCTCCCAAGATCAGACCTGAGGACATTGTCACGGTACACTTGACTTGTATTCCGCCTGTGCTACATTTGTGTGTGCGAGTGCGTACGCGTGTGTAAAATGTTTTGGTGCACATTTCCGTTCTGCAGGAGGGCAAACTGACATCGGAGGCGGGTGTGTTTGTGGGTGAGAGGGACGACACTATCCCACCAGAGTACAGGTTCCCCAAGGACAAAGTCAAAGACCTGCCTCCTCCCAAGAAAGAGGTGAGCCTTCTGAAGCCATCAAAAGCCTCATGTCGCACACCTATAGTAAATACCAGTGGCGACCTCCAAAGGGATCTGATGTTATAGTATACTGAGATTTGAGTCACAGTACTCATACTTCTCCCCTCTGTACTCTGTTTTCTCTCTCATTCTCCAGCCTTCCATGGACTCTGGCGAGGCTCTGGACATCCTGTCAGGTGACTTCATGTCTTCCTCTGTGGCTCCATCTGTCCAGGCTCCTGTCCTCTGCCCCCCAGCTCCTCCCAAACAGGTGAACAGCACCCTCTATCATTGGTCGTTCACTTATCAAACCATCCACTAATTGGTCAACTCTGTTATGAATTGATTTACCCCTCCAATAGTTTCATTTTCTATAAGTCTATTGGTAATCTTCTAAGTGAAAGTCACTCCAGTGCCATTACTTTAGGGCTATCATAATATGGCATGTGAGTAAGAATCAATAACAGCCATTTTGTCAATCTTATGACAGCCTTAGGAAGGCATTATAAGCTGTAAGTATGTGAGTCTATCTCTCCCAGGCCAAAATAGATGATTTAGCAGCCCTGGATGCCTTGGCTGGAGACTTTGTGGCCCCTACTAAGGCCTCCGCTGTCCAGGCCCCCGTGGTGCCTCACTTCGACAACCCCCCACAGGTAAACTCACAGGTGTTTTGTATATGTTTAGTTATGTTGTGTGTTCATTGTATTCAAATCATATTGTTTGTGTGTGTATGTGTGTACAAGTGCTTGTGTAGGTGTGTGTGTACCTTGTGTATTGCCGGCTGTCGGGTCATGGTGTGTGTATGCCATATGTACAGTATACCTTGCGTACTGTCATATCATATGTGTATGTGTTTTGCTCTTGCTTCCTGTCTATAGAGAGCCGTTTGTACATTTGACCTTGAAGCCCCCAGCATGGCCCCTGTTGTACCCGGAGCCACTACTAAACCCGGAGCCACTACTAAATCCGGAGCCACTACTAAACCCGGAGCCACTACTAAACCCGGAGCCACTACTAAACCCGCTACCACTACTAAACCCGCAGCACCTACTAAACCCGCAGCACCTACTAAAACCACCACTGATGAGGTAACCACGCTACGTGTAGACACAGGAGAAATCTAAGGCGCAGTAAGAGACTCAACTGAAGAATAAATGTCCCTGCACACAGCTGATCCCTGTGTGTGTCTCTCTCTCTCTCTCTCCAGGGTATGTCCCTGGATGCTCTCAGTGCTCTGGGAGACACTCTGGCTGCTCCAGAACCAGCGCCTGAACCTCCCAAGATCAGACCTGAGGACATTGTCACGGTATACATACACTGAACAATAAAGTTATTCTATTCAATTCTTACAATGACTAGCTTACAGTATAGTACATAGTGTAGCAGTCCCAGTGAAATTTTTTAAGGATAGAATTCATTTAGGCTCTGTTGTGTGTGTGTGTGTATATACATGTGTGTTTTTTTTATTTTTATATGTGCTGTATAGGAGGGCAAACTGACAGAGATGGAAGCTGTGCTTGTGGGTGAAAGGGATGACACTCTCCCACCAGAGTACAGGTTCACAGAGGACAAAGGCAAAGACCTGCCTCCTCCCAAGATAGAGGTGAGCCTCATTTACGCAAAGCACAGGTCATTGGGAGATCAAAAAATACATTACTTTTCACTATGAGAAGAAACAGAACTAAATATAACCAGGAGTTATTGGTGTAAGGGAATGTGATAATCTTAACTGTCTCTCGCTCTCTCGCTCTCGCTCTCTCTCTCAGCCCTCCATGGACTCAGGTGAGGCTCTGGACATCCTGTCAGGTGACTTCATGTCTTCCTCTGTGGCTCCAACTGTCCAGGCTCCTGTCCTCTGCCCCCCAACACAGGTGAACAACACCCTCTACCATTGGTCACTCACTTATCAAACCATCCAGTGATTGGTCTGCTCTCTATAAAACTATGACCAGCCAATACGTGTTTTTATGTCTGGTTGCTTTAAGTGTCTCTTCGTTTTTCATCGGTAGCAGAACAACTCACTTAACATATACATTTTCCCTCCATCTCTCCTCTCCTCCTTTGTGTCTGTAGGCCACAGATGACTTTGCCTTGGATGCCCTGGCAGGGGAATTTGTAGCTCCAACTGTTGCCCCTGCAGTCAAATCTGCTGCTAACCGCCAGGTACTGATACACACACACACAATGTGAGATTATTGTTGTCCTATGCCTAATTCACATTTAGTGGCTCAGTCAGGTACCCATTGTCAGCAGTGACATGTAACCGTGTGTGTGTGCAGCTGTCTACAGGGACCGTAGATGCTCTGGATGCCTTGTCAGACACCTTAGTGAACATGACTCCTATCCCAGAGCCCGTTCCTGTCTCAGTCAGGGACATCGTCAAGGTACTTATAAAGAGTGATATGAAGGCTTCATTAAGCCTACACATGATGTATTTAGTTTAAAGTGTGACCGACTGGAAATTCACTCTTGTGCAATACAACTGTTGAAGGCTATTCCTTGGTCAAAAAAATAAGCCTTACCTCACTGCAGTGAAACCTTTAGCCTATATGAGCTAATGCTATCTGTTGTTTTACCTGAGTCTGCTCTCTGCTTATTCTAGGAGAAGAAGATCATGGAGGAGAAGCTTATCAAGATGGGGGAGAGAGATGTCAGCCTTCCAGCTGAGTACCGGCACACAGAGAAAGACCTTAAGGTAACATATACAGGGTTGTAGTAGGAAATAAAAGGGGTATTCCTGAAGATGCTAATGTAATGTGCTAATGCTAGCATAAATGCTAACGCTAATACGTGGTAAATGCAATACACCAAAAAAAATGGTAGTAAACGGCCCTTACGTTATTTTTACGCTCTTCTATCGAAAATATGCAAAAACCAAGTTTGGGAAACGTTAATATTTTTTTTTATTTGACCTTACTAGGCAAGTAAGTTAAGAACAAATTCTTATTAACAATGATGGCCTAGGAACAGTGTGTTAACTGCCTTGTTCAGGAGCATAATTACAGATTTTTAACTTGTCAGCTCGGGAATTCGATCTAGCAACCTTTCAGTTACTGGCCCACCGCTCTAACCACTAGGCTACCTGCCACCCCAGGTGTAAGTAAGGCTGTATATTTTAATAAGGTTGTGTGTATTTTCTCCTCACAGGCAGAGGCCAAAGCCCAGGCGGATGTTAGGCCCAAGCAGGTAGCGTTTCTGTCCAATTGTATCTATAATCGTACAGATCAGTCATATTCAATGTCATACTGTGTTGAACACAGTGCCACTCATAAAAGTCATATTGAATTCATGTAAACCGTATGTACACTTGTGACCCGTCTTCCTCCTTCCTTAAAGCCATCTATGGATGACAGCAGTGCCCTCGACCTCTTGTCTAGAGACTTCTCTTCCTCACCGTGTCCTGCTGCAACCTCAGTAGTTGTGACAACAAAGCAGACACAGCCCAGTCTGGAGGTACGTACACAGGGCCCGATTCAGACCTTTTTGACGCGTTTTGATTTAAGCACTTCTCAGTAGTTGGTACACAGACTTACCGAATGCATGTGCATCACGCACTCTCCAGGTGTTGCTCCCTTGCACGCTCTCTGCATTTGAGGCTACTAAGCCCATGAAGCTGGTCTGCAAAATTCTTGATATTTTTTTTTTTTAGCTCAGACTCCATGTCATTATCAGATAAGACCTTTATGTGCCTCTGCTACTCTATCATGGCCTCTCTTTCACACAGGTACATGTTCATCTTCTTTTTTTTGTCAATATACTTCTTCAGTGTCATTCAGTCTATTTTTTTTCATCACTTGCTGCTGCTCAAATGGACTTCTTCTCTTACTTCCTTGGCTGCTCTTTCAAGAACCTCCAAGGGGGCCTGCTTGTTTTCCGTTTGTATAGACAGGGCATGATGATGTCTGCTCTGTAACAATAAAAAACTATCTTGAGTTCATATGCATGACACCTTGCAAAAATACTTAGCATATTATGCATTACCCATACCCATTGGGTGCGTAACCTGGGCCGTCCACCCACGATGCTCAGAATGACTGAAATCCCATTTAGATTATGGTAATTAATTCTAACAGAACAGGCAAGTCGAGGATGCAATGATTTGCGGTCCTTCTAACCTAATTCTGATGCGCACTTTGAAGATGTTATACTTACTGTCCACATTTACTTATCCTCAGCCAACAAGACGAGTAACGAACAGCAAAATCACTAGCCTATGTCAATCTACTATTCCCCATAGTAGAAAATTTAACCTACAACAGTGGAGGCTGGTAGGAAGAGCGATAGGAGGATGGGCTCATTATATAGGAGGAGGATGGGCTGGAATGGAATAAACGGAGCGGTATCAAACATATTGAAACCGCATGTTTGACTCCGTTCCATGAATTACATTCCAGCCATTACAATAGCTCCTATAGCTCCTCCCACCAGCTTCCACTGGAGGGTGAACTTGCCATTGATTCTCTGGTTATGGAGCAACAGATATGGTTGTTGGTTGTCTTATAGCGCCCTCTAGTCTTATTGAGACGTATTACAAGTCTCCCGTATCACTTTACCATAGCCCTCCCTGAAGTTATATCCACACTGAACAAGGTGTCAATTTTGTTTATTGCAGAGCGACAGCAAGTCAAGGTCTAAGTCAAAGGTAAGAACTAGACCTTAAGAAAACCAAATGAAATTAGATCCTAATAATCATTTGAGTTACATGCCCATATTCATGTGATTTGATATAAATGTCCTCTAATTGACTTGACCTTTGACCTTTTGTCTCAGAAACAACAGGAGGAGAACCCATCAGCCAAAGACCACCTGTCTGGAAAGATGAGTTCAGATGTAGTGCCAGGATCCAAAAATAAGGGTGGCAAGAGCTAGACCTCTAGGTAAGGACTTGACCATCAAGTACCTCAGGAGCACAGATGTCAAAAGTAGCCTACAAGACTCAACCAACTTGAAACAATGTGACTGTGATACTGCAATGCAGGCTTCTATATGTACTAGCATACTTACAATTTAGTCTGATTTAGTATCATAGTACAGGATTATTTTGTCGTCTTCTGTGAGATTGACTGATGTATGTTTTTTTTTTTCAGGTTTCTAGCGCACTACATGTCCCCTGCCACATGGAGGCGCCACTAGAGGGAGCTGCTGTGAACGATGATTCTATTTTTCTAAATGGTGGAGAATGTATACTGGATGAAAAACAAACATAACCACACACACACACACACACACAGACACATGCTGTGTGCAATGCCTTTCCTGCTTGGTTTCGCACATGACAGAAGATTGTACTTGTTTTGGTTTCTTTCCTTTGAGATGAGAGCAAAATAAAGAGAGAGTGAGAGAGAGAAGGCGAGAGAGAGTTTGTTGTAATTTATTCCTCATGAATGACAGAGCAGCTGTCCAATCCTGTGAGAAAAATAAAATGGAGGTGTTGCCCTAGCTAACAGTCTGTATTGCCCGAATGTTGCAGTGATGTTGCGAATGTTGAAGTGATGTTGCTTCAACATTGCTACAATGTTGGGTAATAGTGAGCGTGATCTGGGTAATAGTGAGCGTGATCTGGGTAATAGTAAGCGTGATCTGGGTTTAGGAACAGTGTATAGTGGGTATATAGGATTGTGATGTCTTTGCAATCTTGCTGTACACAGAAAAGCATGTTTTCTATTATGTGGACAGCCAACATAAGACACTAGCGTACAGCATAGTCTTGCTTAGTTTGATGATAATACTTAGTTTACAATATTGAAATGTGTAAAAGGATTTACAGGAAGTGATCTGCTTGGTACGGATGCATCTGATAGCTCATGCAATACTATATATTTACTTTCTTGATAGATATCGCTTTACAGAAGGGTCTATATGTGTGTACTTTGCCTCGTAGAAGCATGTATTGGTTTCCGAAAGTGCACTTACAAGTAAACTTGGGTGGTCACTACCTCTGTAAACTGCCTTTGTTTGTATACTGTAAAACAGTCCAAGAGCTATCACTTCTACTCAAAAAGTCAAAAGCTGGTATGACAGAATTCTACATACAGTATTTCGGTGCAGGTCTCAAACTCAAAACTTGAGAGATATTTTGGAAATGGGAATTCTAATTTAATAAAAATGTCAAAAATAATTGGTTTGCTGTGTGTATTCAGTATTCAAGTGTCTGTAGTAACTGCTTGTGCCTCAACAACAGAAAAACAAACATTTTGAAGCTAACATGGGGTAGCCTAAATGTACTTTGCCCTATAAAATGGCAATAAGAAAATGTCAAAAACAATTAATGACTAGTAGAATACACAATTGGGAAGAGGGTAATTTGGTATAGGGAACCTACTGTATATTTTGTTGCAGGACAGAATACTTTTTAATATATTTTAGAAAGGATTTCACATGCAATATTAGGAAAATCTTTATCTTGTGCAAAGCAGCTCCGTAGTTTGTACATTTTGTTAAGTTTTACAACGCTGCTTCCTCTGATGTTGGCTGTTTTTCGAAGTGCAACTGCCTTGGACGCTTGTAGAGTAGAATTTCAATAGATGTCAAGTGTTTGTAAACAAAACATTTGAATAAAAAAAGATGTAGCTTTACCATTTCTGTCTCATCATTCAGATTGTAAGAGATGGAGATTTCACATTAACATGACTTAGTTACACTCACACTCACATTTTACATACACTATGTTACAAACATTCAAGTAATCCAAAAATATTGCTTTCCTACAAATATACAAAAATGAATAGTATGGGGAAGAAGTCCAACAATTTGAGGCATAAAATGTTAAATTAGTTTTATGGGGGTTTCACTGCAGAGCTTGTGTCTTTGGTAATATTTACAGGACATGGAAGTCAAAGTGAAGAGCATCTTAATACATCTCCATTTATTAGAGTAATGACATGAATCATATTCACAAAGCTGCCATAAAGCCAGTATGTTGATGAAAGGAAGAGAGAGAACTAGGCTATTTCAACTAGATAAATGGTGTTACAGTTGAAATGTATCAAATATAATCAATTGAATGGTTCATAGCAAAGAGACAACGTTGAGCCATCTTGTTTCCCTCTTTCGCAGTGGAAATCATTGTCTGTGAAAAGAAAAGACAAGGAACAGCCGTGTCATAAGCATCACTAACTACATTGTGAATGTCAGGTTGAAGTTTCAATCTGTTCAATATTTTTTTTTATGTAGTTGTTTTGGTCTGTCTAGTTTTTCCCCCCCCCAGCAATAATTGTAATTACTTTACTATAAACACTGACCAATAATATTCCATAAAATATATTATGCAAAATCATGTTTCAACTAACAAATGTTATTTTTGTGTTCTTATGTAGCTTGTACATGCTGGTTTTACTATACCTGATGTTTTTACTAACCTACACTAAAACACACCGCTCAATTTAAAACAAAGGAATATTTAGATGGTTGTGGATAGTTAATTCATTGTATACATGTTGAAGATTACACTAGTCTGTTGTTGGCTATAGGATGTTGTTTCCCTGGTGCTCCCATTCTCAGCCTGAGTACAAGAGAAAAACAAAAGAGAAGCTTGTCTTTCTAACGACAAACTGTTAGGTCGTTTAGGGGAGAAAACCCCCAAAAGTGTGCACCTTGTGTGCGTTTACTATGAAAGCAGTCTCCACCAAAGCGGGAACATTGCCTTTAAATTTATGTCACTCTGTAAAGCTGAATTTCCGTGATGCAGATTGAATAGAGTCTTAACAGTCTGGTCCATAATTATTGACACTCTTGATAATGATGAGCAAAAAATATAAGTCCGTAAGGGAGTTGCAGTGATGAGACAAGACTGTAACTACCAATTGGATACCACGAAAAAATGTTTTAAATTAAAACATTTAAAAATAAATATTGATATATTATTATTATTATTAATAATAATACAAATTAATGTATAACATTGAAATACACAATGATAAATTATAGCTGAGTCAATAGAGCACAAGGACATCCTTGCCGGCCGAACCCCCCCCTAACCCGAACAACGCTGGGCCAGTTGTGCGCCACCACATGGGTCTCCCATGGGACAGCTTGGGAAATTCCAGAAAATTATGTCATGGCTTTAGAAGCTTTGTAGACCTCCACAAGTCTGGTTCATCCTTGAGAGCAATTTCCAAACGCCTGAAGGTACCACGTTCATCTGTACAAACAATAGTACGCAAGTATAAACACCATGGGACCACGCAGCCGTCATACCGCTCAGGAAGGAGACGCGTTCTGTCTCCTAGAGATGAACGTACTTTGGTGCGAAAAGTGTACATCAGGCCTCCCGGGTGGAGCAGTGGTCTAAGGCATTGCAGTGCTAGCTGTGCCACCAGAGACTCTGGGTTCGAGCCCAGGCTCTGTCGCAGCCGGCCGCGACCGGGAGGTCCATGGGGAGACGCACAATTGGCCTAGCGTCGTCTGGGTTAGGGAGGGCTTGGCCGGTAGGGATCGAGCACTAGTGACTCCTTTGGCGGGCCGGGCGCAGTGCACGCTGGACCAAGTCGCTAGGTGTACGGTGTTTCCTCTGACACATTGGCGCAGCTTGCTTCCGGGTTGGATGCGCGCTGTGTTAAGAAACAGTGCGGCTTGGTTGGGTTGTGTTTCGGAGGACGCATGGCTCTCGACCTTCGTCTCTCCCGAGCCCGTACGGGAGTAGAAGCGATGAGACAAGACAGTAACTACTACCAATTGGATAGCACGAAATTGGGGAGAAAGAGGGGGTAAAAAAATAAAAAAATACAAGTGCAAATCAATCCCAGAACAACAGCAAAGGACCTTGTGAAGATGCTGGAGGAAAAAGGTACAAAAGTATCTATATCCACAGTAAAACAAGTCCTATATCGACATAACCTGAAAGCCCGCTCAGCAAGGAAGAAGTCACTGCTCCAAAACCGCCATAAAAAAGCCTGACTATGGTATGCAACTGCACGTGGGGACAAAGATTGTACTTTTTGGAGAAATATCCTCCGGTCTGATGAAACAAAAATAGAACTGTTTGGCCATAATGACCATCGTTATGTTTGGAGGAAAAAGTGTGAGGCTTGCAAGCCAAAGAACACCATCCCAACCGTGAAGCATGGGGTGGCAGCATTATGTTGTGGGGGTGCTTTGCTGCAGGAGGGGCTGGTGCACTTCACAAAATAGATGGCATCATGAGGGTGGAAATTATGTGGATATATTGAAGCAACATCTCAAGACATCAGTCAGGTAGTTAAAGCTTGGTCGCAAATGGGTCTTCCAAATGGACAGTGACATTTTACCCCCAGTGCATACTTCTAAAGTTGTGGCAAAATGTGGCCATCACAAAGCCCTGACCTCAATCCTATAGAAGATTTGCGGGCAGAACTGAAAAAGTTTGTGCGAACAAGGAGGCCTACAAACCTGACTCAGTTACACCAGCTCTGTCAGGAGGAATCGGTCAAAATTCACCCAACTTATTGTGGGAAGCTTGTGAAAGGCTACCCAAAACATTTGACCCAAGTTAAACAATTTAAAGGCAATGCTACCAAACACTAATTGAGTGTATGTAAACTTCTGACCCACCGGGAATGTGATGAAATAATTAAAAGCTGAAATAAATAATTCTCTCTACTATTATTCTGACATTTCACATTCTTAAAATAAAGTGGTGATCCTTACTAACCGAAAACAGGATATTTTTACTAAGATTAAATGTCAGGAATTGTGAAAAACGGAGTTTAAATGTATTTGGCTAAGGTGTATGTAAACTTCCGACTTCAACTGTATTTACTATGGAAACATATACAGTCAGGCCTGAAATTATTGACACCCTTGATGAATATTATAAAAAATGACTGTATAAAATATATGATTCAAATACTGAGCTATATTGTATGCTACATTTGTATATTTAATTTTTTGTAAAAAAAAAAAAAAAGGGAAAGTATTGTATTATAAATCCTGGGTTTATAGTATATTATTTTATACTACTAAAATTGCACAAAGAGATAGATTTTGTTTAACAAGTTTAAAAAAAAGGTAGGGGTCAAAATTATTCAAACTTATTGTGAGGATAATGACATTGGGATTGGAGAACACATTTTGGGGGGGGGATCTTAGACCATTCATCCATACAGAATCCTTCCAGATCCTTGATATCCTTCGTCTGCACTTCTGGACTGCCCTTTTCAATTCAAACCACAGGTTTTCAATGGGGTTCAAGTCCAGAGACCGAGATGGCCATTGCAAAATGTTGATTCTGTGGTCAATTAACCTTTTCTTTGTGAATTTTGATTACTGCTTGGGGTTATTGTCTTGCTAGAAGATAACCTGCGGCCAAGTGTCATCCTCCTAGCAGAGGCTACCAGGTTTTTGGCTAAAATGTCCTGGTACTTGGTGAAGTTCATGAGGCCGTTGACCTCAACAAGGGCCCCAGGACCAGTGAAGGCAAAATAGCCCCATAACATCACTGATCCACCACCATATTTTACTGTATGTATGAAGCATATGCTTCTGTTTTGATATTGTATTTCCATCAACTAGGTTCAATGCTCTTGTTTTGCTTGGTGGGCAAGGGTGTTTCATGTGAGTGTATATACTGTAAGTGGGTGTTTCATGTGAGTGTATATACTGTAAGTGGGTGTTTCATGTGAGTGTATATACTGTAAGTGGGTGTTTCATGTGAGTGTATATACTGTAAGTGGGTGTTTCATGTGAGTGTATATACTGTAAGTGGGTGTTTCATGTGAGTGTATATACTGTAAGTGGGTGTTTCATGTGAGTGTATATACTGTAAGTGGGTGTTTCATGTGAGTGTATATACTGTAAGTGGGTGTTTCATGTGAGTGTATATACTGTAAGTGGGTGTTTCATGTGAGTGTATATACTGTAAGTGGGTGTTTCATGTGAGTGTATATACTGTAAGTGGGTGTTTCATGTGAGTGTATATACTGTAAGTGGGTGTTTCATGTGAGTGTATATACTGTAAGTGGGTGTTTCATGTGAGTGTATATACTGTAAGTGGGTGTTTCATGTGAGTGTATATACTGTAAGTGGGTGTTTCATGTGAGTGTATATACTGTAAGTGGGTGTTTCATGTGAGTGTATATACTGTAAGTGGGTGTTTCATGTGAGTGTATATACTGTAAGTGGGTGTTTCATGTGAGTGTATATACTGTAAGTGGGTGTTTCATGTGAGTGTATATACTGTAAGTGGGTGTTTCATGTGAGTGTATATACTGTAAGTGGGTGTTTCATGTGAGTGTATATACTGTAAGTGGGTGTTTCATGTGAGTGTATATACTGTAAGTGGGTGTTTCATGTGAGTGTATATACTGTAAGTGGGTGTTTCATGTGAGTGTATATACTGTAAGTGGGTGTTTCATGTGAGTGTATATACTGTAAGTGGGTGTTTCATGTGAGTGTATATACTGTAAGTGGGTGTTTCATGTGAGTGTATATACTGTAAGTGGGTGTTTCATGTGAGTGTATATACTGTAAGTGGGTGTTTCATGTGAGTGTATATACTGTAAGTGGGTGTTTCATGTGAGTGTATATACTGTAAGTGGGTGTTTCATGTGAGTGTATATACTGTAAGTGGGTGTTTCATGTGAGTGTATATACTGTAAGTGGGTGTTTCATGTGAGTGTATATACTGTAAGTGGGTGTTTCATGTGAGTGTATATACTGTAAGTGGGTGTTTCGTGTGAGTGTATATACTGTAAGTGGGTGTTTCGTAAATACACGAGGGTATCAGTGGGTGTAGACATATGCAGGACTCGCGATTGCAGTGGCATATAGGGATGAAGAGGAGGAGGAGGAAGCCACAGCCAGCAGCAAATGGGCCCAAATGATCAGATCACAGGATGCACTAGGGTCCATCTTTCCCACAGCAAAAGCACAAGTCAAACAGGGAACACATTTTTGTTCAGCCACATTGGATAATGGCAAATACCCAGTCAGTGTAACTTTGGTTATCCAAAACAACCCTATCAATGATGATTTAAATCATGTTGATGATGATGAAGCAAAACTTGGCAGTTGTAGATCTGGTTACCTCTATGCCTGTGGTCATTGGTGGCGTTGTCGTGTTTGTTTTAAGTGGAGTGAGGTGTGTTAGCATGGATAACTTTCAGACCGTTTAAAACTTATTTAGGCTAACTTTGGCCACAATAAACCTCTGATTGAAAAACCCTTGTTGCCATTGTTGTCTGAAACTGGATTATTCCGATCAAATTAATGTATAAAATGTAGCCCAGCTAGTTTACTCACCTGGCCCAGCAAGTCAAATTACTTCACCAAATACTTGCGCATTACTGTTGATTGATGCACAGCTGTAGACCACACTATCTCGGGCCTTTTTGAAAGCCTTCAATATCAAGATGTCTTTGTTTATCTGGTCCCCACTGAACACTTTGGAGTCAAAAAAGTATGTGCTTTTCTTAATTATTGGAATTTAACGTTGCAATATACTCCATTCCAGCGTTGTCCTTCACTCGAAACCAAATCAACATGTTGCCCCTAGGTTTCGGGCTCTATCCCTTTTCTCTGTTAGAGAACTCAGTTCGAGAGTTTTTGATAGCGTTTGTGAACATAATTGAGATTCAACAAATAAATACATAAATAAGTTCTTATTTAAAGATGTATTTAAAAAATGGAAATGACTGAAACGTGATCAATTATACAACTGGGTTACAAGCGTATAGCCTAAAACCATTTTGTTCACAATAAGACATTCTAGAGACAAACCTACAACATAAATTAATTTACCGTTCAGATCGAAATTTAAATAGCAGTAGACAATGCTATTTATTACAATGGTATTGTTTGTTCCAATAAAAGTTTCCTATTTAGTCAGTTTACTACATGAATGCCAATAACATTGTGCATATAGGCCTCCCTAGGCTAATTGTATTTCAGATTGAAAAAGCTAAAACATTATATATTGCCACACTTATGAACTAGGCCTTTTAGAGTGCATGTATTCTGGCGACGTGGAAATCCATCGATCACTGTTGTTTAAACTATCCGCCCTACATTGAAGGAAAAAACTCCATAGGCTATACCATGCTTACCTTGACAAAAGAACAGTGAAACAAGTGTCTGCATCCACTTTTGGCCCATTTTCATGTATTTTGGCACAGCAATACTTCCAAGATCTCCATCATGGTATGTACAGTAGAACCCGGTATGATGAGGAGCTCAAAACGACCTTAAACCCCTCCCCAAGTCATTTCTCATCACTGTTAAATCGAATCATTTGCAGGAGTCATTGCAGGTGGTCTGTAAAGGCTGCTCAGGCAGAGCTCACCAATCTGCGCGGCGCCTCACAACAGGCTGGCGGCTTTGTGCACAAATTGCACGCGGTCTGTGCGCTCACCCACAGCACATTGTGGCGACAAAAA
The DNA here is from genome assembly GCF_018296145.1 of Oncorhynchus tshawytscha. Taxonomy (NCBI): domain Eukaryota; kingdom Metazoa; phylum Chordata; class Actinopteri; order Salmoniformes; family Salmonidae; genus Oncorhynchus; species Oncorhynchus tshawytscha. The sequence continues at coordinate 47,434,195 of NC_056430.1, forward strand.
CGAGGTAAAGACTAGGCCAAATACAAATGGAGTCAAACTTTCAACGGAGGGGGAATGAATGTAAGACAAGAGCAGCAGCTGCACTTTTGAGGACGAGATTCTGTGCTGCCGGGTGACATCGGTTGCAAGAATATCCGAATAATAGCATCAGCAGCCCTATAATTATAAAGGCTATTATCGAGCCTTGAGACTATTTGTTTCAAATAATGTTAACACATTTTTAAAAATATGTTATTTATTTGTAGTATTGCTATTATATTTGCAACAAAATGTACTTATCATGTAGAACGCCTATATCATGTCCAAATTAGGCTATAGGCCTATATTTCACTCATCTACAGCCTAAATCAGTGCATGGTGTCAAAGTTTAATAGATAGCCTAGACATTAACAGATTAGACATCTGAAATAACCCTAAAAGAGTATCACACAGCCATAGATCCTGACATACTGTAAGATAACGTTCAAATACATTTTGTTTTGAAGGGTGAGGCTCTGCTTATAAGATTAGTTAAGGTTCCTCTCTTGTGCAAATACAATAACATTGAATCGAAATTAATTTGGATAACTTTTGGATCAATTTTGATAACAATCTGACACTATAAAGCTCATAAATAACAAGGCCTATTCATGAAAGATACAGTGATGTGAATAAATGTTTGGTTACATCGCCCCCTAAATGCAAGACATAGTTCACCAAAAGTACATTTTTGTAAATAATTTTTCCTCAACCCTACCAGCCCTTCCCTGATTGGAGTAAACTAATAGACAACACTTACAGCTATTTTTTACTCACACAGTGCACTCTAATCTTAATTTCAACCCTCAGATGTCCACAGACTAACCCATCTTTCCCAGTACTCTACTATTTTAATATTTCCTTTTGCAATACTTCCTACTATTTTACTGGGATGTCTTACGAGGGTCTTGAACCTCTGTATTTGTACAATTTCTACCGAGATTGCCCTAAAAATAAATACTTTACCTAAGAATATATTCATATTTCCCATTGATTGGTTGTGTTATTTGTTCAAGATCTGCTAGCATTGATTGTAGGTCCATCTGACCACAGACATTATGATTTAACAACCATTCCTGGACCTGACTCCAAGAGCGAGCCACTGAAGGACAGTACCAAATGAGATGATCTGTTGATTCAGTTTCCTCGTGCTGCACAGGGCTGACTGTTCAACGGTAGCCTAGTGGTTAGAGCGTTGGACTAGTAACCGAAAGGTTGCAAGTTTAAATCCCCGAGCTGACAAGGTACAATTCTGTTGTTCTACCCCTGAACAGGCAGTTAACCCACTGTTCCTAGGCCGTCATTGAAAATAAGAATCAAACATCTCCAATCTAAAATCAAATCTAGAGTCGGGCTTTCTATTCCGCAACAAAGCCTCCTTCACTCACGCCGCCAAACTTACCCTAGTAAAACTGACTATCCTACCGATCCTCGACTTCGGCGATGTCATCTACAAAATAGCTTCCAATACTCTACTCAGCAAACTGGATGCAGTTTATCACAGTGCCATCTGTTTTGTTACTAAAGCACCTTATACCACCCACCACTGCGACCTGTATGCTCTAGTCGGCTGGCCCTCGCTACATATTCGTCGCCAGACCCACTGGCTCCAGGTCATCTACAAGTCCATGCTAGGTAAAGCTCCGCCTTATCTCAGTTCACTGGTCACGATGGCAACACCCACCCGTAGCACGCGCTCCAGCAGGTGTATCTCACTGATCATCCCTAAAGCCAACACCTCATTTGGCCGCCTTTCGTTCCAGTTCTCTGCTGCCTGTGACTGGAACGAATTGCAAAAATCGCTGAAGTTGGAGACTTTTATCTCCCTCACCAACTTCAAACATCTGCTATCTGAGCAGCTAAACGATCGCTGCAGCTGTACATAGTCTATCGGTAAATAGCCCACCCAATTTTACCTACCTCATCCCCATACTGTTTATATTTATTTACTTTTCTTCTCTTTTGCACACCAATATCTCTACCTGTACATGACCATCTGATCATTTATCACTCCAGTGTTAATCTGCAAAATTGTAATTATTCGCCTACCTCCTCATGCCTTTTGCACACAATGTATATAGACTCTCTTTTTTTCTACTGTGTTATTGACTTGTTAATTGTTTACTCCATGTGTAACTCTGTGTTGTCTGTTCACACTGCTATGCTTTATCTTGGCCAGGTCGTAGTTGCAAATGAGAACTTGTTCTCAACTAGCCTACCTGGTTAAATAAAGGTGAAATTTAAAAAATGTAAAAAAATTTAAAAGAATTTGTTCTTAACTGACTGACTTAAATAAAGGTAAAATAAATAAAACCTATATTGAGCATTATTTTTGTGGCAAGAATTTTATATAATATTTTAAGTGAAAATAACGGATTGATGTATCGATTGTTGTTTTGTATATACGTTCATAAACCCCTGTTCCCAACTATCTTGAACTTTATACGGCATAGTTGTCAAACCTCTCTACCTTCAGTGAAACTGCTCCATTTTACGATTTACACTAGTCATTTTAAGCCATGCATGGTTTTTCACTGAAGGCAGACAAACCCATGCATTCCTTTTTCTTTTTAGTAATTACTTCCATTTTTGTGGCAGAGCTGCGTGAGTTGGAATTACTTTTGTAATTGAGAACACGTCTCCATACACATTCGATAATTGCTGGTGTGACAATTTTACCGTCCTTATTTACAATGTCATTCATAAACATGATACCTTCCTTATACCTTTTTATTTCTCAAAGAAACAAGGTCTTTCCTCTATCGGTACATTGAAGTTTTTCATTTGCTGTAATATTTGTTCTGTCTCTTCTGGAGGATGTAATTGGAATTGTACCCAACTCTGTATGGTTTTATTTAAAAAGGAGGATACTTTAAACAGGGTTTCATTGTCAATCCACCGGAAATGGTTGGTTTTAATCTGTATGACGGTTAAAAAAACAAAACATTTTTTTAAAACGTTTTGAAAATTAGATGTGTCTCTCTTAGTAGCCTGCTGGAAACCAGGTTTGGATTTCGATATCATTTCGGTATAATGTTGGCTTTAAGAGAGAGGTTTAATGCCGTAATATTTAATAGTTTTAACCCTCCAAACTCATCCCACTAGGCACAAACCGGTTGAATCAACGTTGTTTCCACGTTGAGCCAATGTGGAATAGACGTTGAATTGATATATCTGCCCAACGGGGATGTTCCTTATATAAATATGCCCGTTTAACTTTAGCCTACTTCCATTGATGATTCAAGTCGAGGAAACGAGAATGACTGCACCTGTTGTATCGATGACTCAGTGGGGAGGATTTGAGGATGGAGGTCATAATGAGCAAGGAAACCTGCCTGCAGAACCCAATGTTTTGAGACATATTTTTCAAAAGGCAACTCAATTGTAGTCTAGACTCATTGTAGACTCATGTATCCACTTCATTTATCACCTTTTACGCATATCAACATGGATAGGCTATTACGCCACAGTCTCACCAGCCCTATACTGGCTATTATAATAATTTCTTGCCTAATTGTTGGCGTAGGCGAATGTGTCGCCCGCATTATATTAGAATTTTGGCCACACTCTCAAAACTTAGCCAAGGACATGACAGTTTCAGCACGCTGGACAGAACCAATGACGGGTCTGTTCTCCTCTTCTCTTCACTTCTACTGGTCTGTTCCAGAAAATCCGCTGTCCTTTCTCCTAATACCTTTGTGCCTGTATGTTTCTCTTCAGTTAGCTAAGATATGTAAAAAGAAGCTTCGATGGAAAGAGTCCTGACTCAAAGACAGACTTACCGGAAGAGTGTAGGCTTCAGAAACCAACTCATGCGATCAGCCAAGTGACATCACCTGTGGCGCAACGCTGTAGCCTATACATCCTGTAAAAGTGTGGAAACATGACTTTAGCTTCAATACACACAGTGCATTCGGAAAGTATTCAGACCCCTTGACTTTTTCCACATTTTGTTATGTTACAGCCTTATTCTAAAATGGACGAAGAAAAAAAATCCTCATCAATCTACACACAATACCCATAATGACAAACTGAAACCAGGTTTTTGACATTTTTTCAAATTTACTACAAATTAAAACCAGAAACACCATATTCACATAAGTATTCAGACCTTTTGCAATGAGACTTGAAATTGAGCTCAGGTGTATCCTGTTTCCATTGATCATCCTTGAGATGTTTCTTCAACTTGATTGGAGCCCACCTGTGGTACATTCAATTGATTGGATGTGATTTGGAAAGGCACACACCTGTCTATATAAGGTCCCACAGTTGACAATGCATGTCAGAGCAAAAACCAAACCATGAGGTCAAAGGAATTGAGCAATCAAGCAATCGGGGCAGAGTGGCCTTGGTCAGGGAGGTGACCAAGAACCCAATGGTCACTCTGACAGAGCTCCAGAGTTCCTCTGTGGAGATGAGAGAACCTTCCAGAAGGACAGCCATCTCTGCAGCACTCTCTACCTTTATGGTAGAGAGGCCAGCCAGAAGCCACTCCTCAGTAAAAGGCACATGACAGCCCTCTTGGAGTTTGCCAAAAGGCAACTAAAGGACTCTCAGACCATGAGAAACAAGATTCTCTGGTCTGATGAAACCAATATTGAACACTTTGGCATGAATGCCAAGGGTCACATCTGAAGGAAACCTGACACCTTCCCTACTGTGAAGCATGGTGGTGGCAGCATCATGCTGTGGGGATGTTTTTCAGCGACAGGGACTGGGAGACTAGTCAGGATCGAGGGAAAGATGAACGGATTAAAGTACAGAGAGAGCCTTGATGAAAACCTGCTCAGAGCGCTCAGGACCTCAGAATGGGGCGAAGGTTCACCTTCCAACAGGACAACAACCCTAAGCACACAGCCAAGACAACGCAGGAATGGCTCGGTGAAAGTCTCTAAATGTCCTTGAGTGGCCTGGACTTGAACCCAATCGAACATCTCTGGAGAGATCTGAAAATAGCTGTGCAGCGACGCTCCCCATCCAACCTCACAGAGCTTGAGAGGATCTGCAGAGAAGAATGGGAGAAACTCCCCAAATACAGGTGTGCCACACTTGTAGCTTCTTACCCAATAAGACTTCAGGCTGTAATCGCTGCTAAAGGTGCTTCAATAAAGTATTGAGTAAAGGGTCTTATTTACTTATGTAAATGTATACATTTGCAACAATTTCTAAAAAAAAAACTGTTTTTAATTTGTCATTATGGGGTAGTGTATGTAGATTGATGAGTGAAAAAACAATTGAATCCATTTTAGAACAAGGCTGTAATGTAACAAAATGTGGGAAAAGTCAAGGGGTCTGAATACTTTCCAAATGCATTGTATCTTCAATATGAAGCAATCTTCACTCGACCTGCAGCTGTGGGCGTAAAAACACTTCCATTTGACTTTCCATTTTAGAGATGAAGTGCTCCCCTCGTCTTGTTCATGTTGCAATAACAGCATGTGTCACTTCATGCCCTTCCTTTACTTTGGAAAAGGAAAGAGCACTTTTACTTACTTTAGATTATACTATAGTATCCCAAATCTGAATGTCATCTTTAATACTGAGACAATAACTCATAACCTTTTCAGTCAGCAGGGGGATTGTGTTGGTGTGTTCTGTAGTTAGAAGGTGGGTGTCCAGGAAGAGCCAGTCAGACAGAAACAGAGGGGCCCTGACAGTTAGCCAGTTTCCATTCCTTTGTATCGGCATTGACTCACCTAACCATCCATGGTGCTTTCTGTCTACCCCCACCTGGGCTTCCCTGTCTTAGTCACACCGAGGCCTCTCTGACCCCAAACATTGTGTGTGTACGTGGGGGGGGGGATGACCGGGGGATGCCGGTGAGAAAGAGAGTTCCCTGAACATTTAGCACCAAGCACCACATTAGACAAATGGAGAGTGTGAGTAACGTGCCATTGACATGTAGTCAGAAGAAGGCTCCCGTCATTGGAGATGCAACAAAAGCAGTATTAGGATCATTTCCCCTGCCCTTATAGGGGCACTATGGATTGTGGGAAGGGAAGAGACGGAGAAGCTTCAGTTGGGTGAACTCAGCGTACAGTAAGTAACCATGGCCGACTAGACAAACAGACAGACAGACAGATTTTAAATACCTTATTTGAATCAACAAATCTCATTACAGTTGAGAAGGACTCAAGCAACTCAAAGGACACCGATATCTGGACACTTATGGACACAGAAAGCACCTCCTTCTCCAAACAACTAAGCTGCCCATGACAGCTGACACGGAGCAGTAGCTTGCTATCTGCTTTGCCTTTGTCCTATGCAGCCCTACAAAAGGACAAATACTTTCAGTCTATGTACACACGTACATGCACCTATCTAAGTATACACTCGCAGATGTGTAACCCCCAAAAATGTATATGGAATTGGCTATTTTTAAGACAATAGGACAGTGTGTAAGACAATAGGACAATGTGTAAGACAATAGGACAATGTGTAAGACAATAGGACAATGTGTAAAACAATAGGACAATGTGTAAAAAAAATAGGACAATGTGTAAGACAATAGGACAATTTGTAAGACAATAGGACAATTTGTAAGACAATAGGACAATTTGTAAGACAATAGGACAATGTGTAAGACAATAGGACAATTTGTAAAACAATAGGACAATGTATAAAACAATAGGACAATGTGTAAGACAATAGGACAATGTGTAAAAAAAAATAGGGCAATGTGTAAGACAATAGGACAATTTGTAAGACAATAGGACAATTTGTATGACAATAGGACAATGTGTAAGACAATAGGACAATGTGTAAGACAATAGGACAATGTGTAAAACAATAGGACAATGTGTAAGACAATAGGACAATGTGTAAGACAATAGGACAATGCGTAAGACAATAGGACAATGTGTAAGACAATAGGACAATGTGTAAGACAATAGGACAATGTGTAAGACAATAGGACAATGTGTAAGACAATAGGACAATGTGTAAGACAATAGGACAGTGTGTAAAACAATAGTGATCAAGTATATTAGAAGTCCATTGTAAATGAACTAAGGCTACATTAGTTAAATACATTTTGCTACGGGGTTTCTAATTGGGAATGCTGAAGCCAATGACATGAGGCCTTTCAAGATGCAGATTTGAAATATTTCAACATAATTTGTTCTCAGTTTAAGCTGTCTGAGAGAGATATCTATTATCATGGTTGACATTGTTTCCGTTGTTTCTAAAGATTGATGTTTTAACTTTATGCGTTAAGTTTTGCAAATGCTTTGTCTGTGTTTGTTTAGGGCTAAAATGTAAATATAAACTGTATACAGCACTTCATTAAAATGTTTTGTCAAATGTTTTGTCTGGCATTGTTGAATTAATCACTGTGTATAGTCAACTATATTTCAATGTTTCGTACATTACATAACCAAGCCATGGCCGAGTGATCAGAGATGAAAAATGTTCGGTAAAGTATTTGACCAAATATGCACAGGGACTGTGGTGTAGGCTATATGCACATAATAGGGGGAACACCAAACAATAACAAATGTAAATAAATGTGGTTCTTGACATTGCTGTAGATTGCCCTTTGGTGTAGCAATAGAAAGCGTAACAGAAATGGATGTGCCCAAGTTTACTATTATGGCTACTGTCAGAAGGACAATCTACAACTGAGACTACAAATACTAAACATTATGAGACTAGAAGAGCAACAATATCTTCAGCAATACTTACATAATATTTTGTGCAAAGGTTTAAACATATACTTTTCTAACTAAAATATAGTACTATTGTTTGTATCATAAAAAGCTATGTTTGGTTGTTTCATTTTCTCGTCAAATAAGAGGAAAGACCATAAAATTGTCATAGACTGTTTTCTCTGCTACAACCACGGCAAGCGGTACCGGAGTGCCAAGTCTAAGACCAAAATACTCCTTAACAGCTTCTACCCAAAGCCGTAAGACAGCTGAACAATTAATAAAATGGCCACCGGACTATTTACATTAACACCTCCCCCCCCCCATTTATTTTGTACACTGCTGCTACTCACTGTTTATTATCTATGTATAGTCACTTCACCCCTACCTACATGTACAAATTACCTCAACTAACCTGTACCCCCACACACTGACTCGGTACCGGTACCCACTGTATATAGCCTTGTTATTGTTATTTTATTGTGTTACTTTTTATATATATTTTTTAAACTTTAGTCTACTTGGTAAATATTTTCTTAACTCTTCTTGAACTGCACTGTTGGTTAAGGGCTTGTAACTAAGCATTTCACGGTAAGGTCTACACTTGTATTCGGCATATGTGACAAATAAAGTTTGATTTGATTTGATATCTTTCAAAAACATAAAAGAGAAGAAGAATTTTAGGAGTACTCTTGTTTTTTCATATAATCCTTATTACACATTACATTCATAGGCTAATGTGTGTTTGTTGAAGTGGATATTTATAAAAGTGATATACGTTATTTTTTACTATGCTCATGCAGATACCATATATTAAAACATAGGATTACTTTTCAATGATAGTTTTTACTGTATATGCTTCCGTAACAATCATTGATATATGTTTTCTCAAGTGATTACTATTCTTTGTATATATCTTTTATTACAATACACGTTCAGTACATCTCTCTTTCGGATAACCAAATACCATTCCAGATAGATGTATTGGCTGTTGTGAACATGTGCACTAAATTGGAACATGTTGATGTGCAGAGCAAGAACATAGGATGCTTGATTTAGGGCAAGTGAAATGAGTAATGTTAATTTGATAGTACTGTTTCCACTGGTGTTTACCAGGACTGTAAAATAAAGTGTTTTCCTATGTATTTAGTATAGTATCAATGGGTACTTTTGTTCTGTTACCTGTGACAAAGAAACATCGTTTGTCAACCATAGGCTACCAAATACATAGTGATGCTTTTTTCAATTAATCTTTAAAAAAAACTATGTGTAGGGTAACGTGGGGTAACTAGTGCTGTGTAAGGTGCCTCGTGACAAACCATGTCCAAGTCATCGTAAAGTATAAAAGATAACTGTGTAACTCGATTAATTTACTTGTAGATGATTTGGTAAATGCTAGTTTAGGCACCATTCACTTGCATTGGATTGCCGGGTGGGCAAGATGCCCCATTGGAGGGGGGAGGCAGTTACCCCCAACATTCTCACCTTAGTGAGATCTACTGCTTTATTAAAAACTGATAAAAATGTGTATCTCTAAACAAGTGGATTATTTATCTTTAGGCTCCCCTAATGGTATATACTGTATCTATACACAAGTTTATAGATCTAACTTAATCAGATTAATATATATATATATACCAAACAAACACTTTACAAAAAACAAAAGGTTGAAACCCAAACAAAAGAGCGAGGAGTACCTCGAATAATGAACATACGTGCACAATGATTAACACAAGGGATGAGACCTGTAATCATCTGCGCAATCCACAATGGCACGAAAGCCAAAACACACAGCACAGGTACTCGCACGCACCAACGGACATTGTAACAATAATAGACAGCACCATGGTGAACAAAGGGCACATATATACAAATACTAGTCAGTGGGAATAGGGGACAGGTGTGCGTGATGAAAGTTCCGGGGGAATCTGTGACAGCAAACAGGGAATGTGTTGGGGGGAAAAAATGGTTACCCCAGGTGGCTAGTTACCCCATGTTACCCTAATTATTACAAAATGATTAGATAAAAACTCTGTAAAATAAAGTGTAACAATGAACTGAAATTCTGTGTACATTTCTGATGCCCACTTATCTTCCACCATCTAAACCACTGCAGTCAACTTTTCCCATTTATTTAGTCATGACAAAATATCAAATGAAATAAAGAATGAGACAACCCAATGAGAGGAGTTTTAATAAAGTTGAGGGTTTTTTCATGTCTGACGACAGTGTTTTCTCTCACTTTTCCTCCCTCCCTCTCTCTCTCTTTCTGTCTCTGCCTGTGGCGGGCTCTGTGGTCGCTCTGTGGTTGTTTTGTTTCAGTGTCAAGAAGAGGGGCTCAAAGTTGAAAGAACAGAGAAAGAGTGATAGCGTCTCAGTGTGCACAGTGCGCTCTCTCCTCTCTCTTTCTCGTGCCCTCTCTTTCTGTCACACAGGAAAGGGTCTTGTTCACTCGCTGAGACCTGAAGAACCACGGAAGACAGATGTTTTTGCTGCAGGTGTGCATGCTGTTTCATACAAGCCTTATCGTTGTGTTTATTATATATATACACACTAATATTGTGGTTGACATCAAGAAAGACAGTTTTTATATAGTGTGTTACATGTCTCTGCTTTCTGTTCAATGCAATATGAAGTGAAATGGTGGAGCAGGCTTGATTATGTTTGTGTTTAAACGCACAGTCAGATTAAAAGTCTCCCACTCAACAGTTAAACAAGGAAATACCACACACACACACCTCGCTCTGGTCCCTATGATAAGATGACAGTAAATGGACATGAAGTAATGAATGACAAAAAAAAACTATTTTATTCATCAACACATGATGCACACAGACAATAATCACATTAGGCTACTGAACCAGAATACAATGCTTCATATTGCTTTGACTCTATTGAAAGTACAGTTTTGCCAAATATCAATAGGCAAACCACGGTATTGTTCTTCCAGATGGGCAATGCATGGCAAACACAAAACAATAGATATACAGTATGCACCTATTTACAAGTAATGTATTTTATTTATTTATTAAAAGCTGCTTTTGTGGTATACTAGCACATGAGAGTAATACCAGTTCATAAAAAATGTCTTCTGTTAAATACATCCACTTAATTAGAAAACCACAGCCAGAGGCAGTAACATTGTGGACAGCATCCTAAGAGTTTCCTTTTAGACCGTTGCATTTTCAGGTAAGTTCATTGCTGCAATGAACAAAGAATAGAAAAGTGACATGCTAATAAAACTGTGTTCAGATTTAGTCGAATTGGATTCCTGGAAGGAGAGCCAATGACACATAGAGCACTGTCTCAGAGTCTGCAGTGCGGGCTCTCTGTCTTACTTCATTGGTCTTTTCCTGTGAGGCGGTTACAAAACAGACAAACAGACAAACAGTCAAAGAGAGTCAACTACACAGAGATGAATACAGGGACAAAGATTGTCTCAATTATAGAGAAAGTCAGATCGACCACACAACATTTGAGATTAGAAGCGTGACCAGGACCTGTATTCACAAAACATCTCAGAGTATAGGATCAGGTCCCCGCTGTCCATGTAATCGTACTCACTGTGATCTAAAAGGCAAAACTGATCCTACTCTGACGCTTTATGAATACAGGCTCAGATCAAAGAGTCAAAGAGTAAGTCACAGAAATCCATACAGAAGCAGGTAGAGATATTTTATTGTGTTGTGAGAAAAGGGGAGAGGAGGAGAAGATAAACATCACATGGAACTTACTTGGCAAACTGATGTCGACACTTTTTGGGTAGTCCTGCAACACACGCACACAATTCATTCAGAACAGCATACTAACAGTCATAAACATGAATACATTACTGTCTCCCCCTTTCAACCCCATAGGAGCAGCAGGTATACTGATATCCCACACAGAATACATCGATTACGATGTTGTTGCTTACTCCCAAAATAATGCACTTTATTGTCTTTCCCTTGTCAAACGTTAAATGTTGCAGGTTGAAATGTTGTTCGTCCCTGGTCGGGCTTCATTTATAATTTGATATCCACGTAACTCAAGTTTTCCCGCAAATATTCCATTGCCATCAATACACAGTTTACACGAGAGTTAAGCACGTACATCTCAAGTAAGGATTAGGCCCTGCGTGAGCAGTGTCTTTGACAATTGACAATCCGAATTACAAACAGCACTGGAGCTGGGTGGTTCTGCTATATTGCTTTACCGGCAGGTAAGCAAGGCGAAAAGACACTCACGGCTGAAGTAGTACAGTGTGTAGATCAAAGCCACAGCCAGGGTGAGGAGTACTCCGACCAACGGCCACAGAACTTTGTAGCCACAGCCTGGAACCCAATACAACACACTGTTACAGTGTTTTAGCAGCTTGTAACACAACATCCAACCAGTTGTAACATAACTAAACATACAAAATGAACCTGTAACACATTCAACTTGTTACGCAGACAACAAACAACTTATTAGACAGACTTCTTAAAAGTTATGAACCTCACCTTCTGGGGTTTGATAGTTCCTTTTGGTGCAGCGGCCGGTTGGGATTCCTGGGGGCTTGGCCTTGGGCTTCGTGACAGGGGTTAATGTTGGGCGAGTTTCTGGTGGGACACAAAAATAGACAGACAAACGTACGAGACACACCGTGAGAGAAACAAAATAAACAAAACATAACGGAGAGAGATTTGGACAGATGAAGAAGCTTAAGGATGACAACTCAAAATACAGGTCTGCAACTGGTCGCAAGGGAAAATTCTAATTGCTTTTATTTTCTATAACAAGGCTGAATTCCGCACTGACGTTCTGACTTCCCAATATTTGGTAATGAATTCCAACCCAGCTCTGAAGGGACACAAAGCGAAATCTGAATCAAAGGTTGAACTGTTTCGGGAAGAACATGGAAAATGAGGAGACTGCTGTGTTCCCGGGTCATGATAAATATAATATGGCAGATGTGAGTGAGTGCGTTCCACAGTCGTGTAACTCGTTCTAGGAGGGAAATGTAGGAATTCTGGATTGATTCAGGAAATCTTCTCATCTCTAATCAGTCATATGAACAATGGGAAGCGTCAGTGCCGTGCAGAGTAATGGCTTCCTCTCACCTCCGGGTCTGAGAAGAACTCCTGGCCTCCACAACTCGTTCTCTTTCTGGTTCTGGAGCATACAGGAGTACAACCCTGCGTCCTCTGCCTTTATTTTAATGATGCGCAGTGTGAAAACCACCTTGCTCCCCGTGTCCCTTTTACTGGCCTTGAACCTGTGTTCATCCACCCCGGGTCCGAAGAAGGCCCGCTCAGCATTGTTGAGGCTGAGAAGGAACTGGAAGCCGGAGTTGTTGTGGTGTGTGCGGAACCAAAAGACTGTCTGGCAGGAGCGGCTGGAACACTCACAGCTGACGACCTCTGTGTTGTTGATTGGGGGGTATTGGACAAAGTGGGACTCGGTTGGTGTCAGGCTGTACACTGGAAAAGGAGAAGTGAATGGGGGTTGAGTTTGGCTGGACAAACTGTCGCCACATCAAAGAAGACCAACAATACTGATGAAATAAGGTCCTATTGTCATTTGTGCATGCTGGACAGAGATCACAATGATAAGAAGACATGACGGATGTCCGTAACACTGGTATGCTCTTTCATCATTTTGCCCTGACAATTTTTTTTTACTAGATTGAAACATTATTTGCTTGTGCTTCACTGTAAATAAATGATTGTGCTTTCAACAGTGTTATTGAAACCTGTTTATTTACGACAGGTACATTTAACCAGAAATACATCAAGCGAGACAGAATGAGATAAAGAGTCGAGATTGTTCCATTTAAAATGAAGCAAAAAAACCTGAAGTGGTGGAGAGATAGACACTGTGTTCGAACCAATAATTTTGCAAGAATGGAAGTGTTAAACTATGGCACCTTGGGACCATGACATGTAGCAACACAACAGAAAGGTTAGACGAGAGACTTATCTATAAAAGGTGACATTCTGAGGCAAACGTTGCGAGAGACAATGCTGAACTGTTTCGCTTCGCTTCTTTACATGCAATGCTTCACAGAAATATGTATACATATCTTAACTTCAGAGCTCTCGTTTGGATTTAAGAAAAGCTATTGGTTGTCGTTGAATGTCAGTCATGTTTTGGAGATATCACAATTATTGAAGGTCTGTGCATTTTTGGCTCTGGCCTACTGTTTTTCGTTGGACGTTTATCCAATCATCACTAAAACAACGTATCACCCAAATCACCAAAAATATTTGACAGGACTTCATACAAAGAAAACACTGGGGCCTCATCCACACTCCTTTAACACTTAACATTTCCTGGTGTCAAACCTTCTTGCAAACATACACAAGTCTAGACAGAAATAACAACCTTCGCCAAAATGGAATGAGAAGTAAATAACAACAGCGCATACACTTGTCATTCTGACTATCACTAGTTGTCAAGGTAGGCCTCACGCTGTTCCTGAGACCTCAACAGAAAATAACTTGTTGACCGTGAGGTAGAGATAATATTGGGGTCCTTTACCTGTTTTCCACAAGCACACCATTGTCCATACCAGTGCCAACGGGCTCATCTTGAGTGGTCGTGTGTTTATGATGCGCGTCGTCTCGAGGGTTAGCTGAGGGTCGGCAAAACTGCTTTCTTTTCCCTTCCTGCATCTGTCAGAGAACAGGGGAGCAACTGAACTAACATGGCCAAGTGTCGCCTGGGTAACACCCCTACGTGACAACACACAGCCACGCACCAGGCCTATCAGAGAGTGAGACACACACACACACACACACATACTTCTAATGAAGAGAGGAGATGAAAGTTCAATGTATATCTAATGGCAACATGTCAGAAGTTCTCCACATATAAGACGCTTCATATCCTCTTGTTGATTGCTCAAAAGACTTTGTCTGTACATGTCACAGTATCATACACTATTATCAATAGTGTATGATACAGTCATGTATAATCAAATTTAAAAAACACATAAACCTTTGAAGTTTGTATACATGAACACTTTTTATTCCTAATTCAAAATGTTTATTGCGGTATGCTGTAGAAGTGCCCAGACACTTTCTAAATCATTTCACTTGGTTTTAAGAAACTTACCTCACCAGTTATAACTCTCATCGGGAATATACTGCTATTACTTTGCAGTAAAGGGGATGCTACACAAAGATGTATCTACTCAGAATAAAGTAACGCTCATGGACCAACAAAGTGAACAATTCCATAATATCAACAATTACTTTTCCCAACCGATGGACATCTAGAACCATAGGCAGAAATTTCAGTCAAGGTCGGCAGTATTTACAATCTGTAACAATAGTGCTGGTATACACTAGTTTTGTACTACGGTGCCTTTGGAAAATATTCAGACCCCTTGACTTTTCCCACACTTTGTAAGGTTACAGCCTTATAATTTTTTTTAAAATTAAGTTTATTTATTCCCCTCAAACTACACACAATACCCCATAATGACAAAACAATAGGTGCTCTTTTTTTTTTAAATGAACGTAAATATCACATTTACATAAGTATTCAGACCCTTTACTTTGTTGAAGCACCGTTGGCAGCGATTACAGCATCGAGTCTTCTTGGGTATGACGCTACAAGCTTGGCACACCTGTATTTGGGGAGTTTCTCCTATTCTTCTCTGCAGATCCTCTCAAGCTCTGTTAGGTTGCATGGGGAGCGTTGCTGCACAGCTATTTTCAGGTATCTCCAGATATGTAAGATAGGGTTCAAGTCTGGGCTCTGTCTGGGCCACTCAAGGACATTCAGAGACTTGTCTGAAAACCACTCCTGCATTGTCTTGGCTGTGTGCTTAGGGTCTTTGTCCTGTTGGAAGGTGGACCTTCGCCCCAATCTGAGATCCTGAGCAGGCTTCATCAAGGATCTCTCTGTACTTTTGCTCCGTTCATCTTTGCCTTCGATCCTGACTAGTCTCCCAGTCCCTGCCACTGAAAAACAACCCCACAGCATGACGCTGCCACCACGATGCTTCACTGTAGGGATTGTGCCAGTTTCTTCCAGACGTGACCCTTGGCATTCAAGCCAAAGAGCCAGAGAATCTTGTTTCTCATGGTCTGGGAGTCTTTTAGGTGCCTTTTGGCAAACTCCAAGCGGTCTGTAATGTGCCTTTTACTGAGGAGTGGCTTCTGTCTGGCCTCTCTACCATAAAGGCCTGATTGGTAGAGTGCTGCAGAGATGGTTGTCCTTCTGGAAGGTTCTCCCATCTCCACAGAGGAACTCTAGAGCTCTGTCAGAGTGACCATCGGGTGCTTGGTCACCTCCCTGACCAAGGCCTTTCTCCACCGATTGCTCAGTTTGGCCAGGCAGCCAGCTCTAGGAAGAGTCTTGGTGGTTCCAAACTTCTTCCACTTAAGAATGACAGAGGTCACTGTGTTCTTGGGGACCTTCAATGCTGCAGAAATGTTTTGGTACCCTTTCCCAGATCTGTGCCATGGCACAATCCTGTCTCGGAGCGCTACAGACAATTCCTTCGACCTCATGGCTTAGCTTTTGCTCTGGCATGCACTGTTAACTGTGTGACCTTATATAGACAGGTTTGTGCCTTTCCAAATCATGTCCAATCAATTTACCACAGGTGAACTCCAATCAAGTTGTTGAAACATGTCAAGGATAATCACATGAGCTCAATTTTGAGATTCATAGCAAAGGGTCTGAATACTTATGAAAATAAGGTATTTGTTTGTTATTTTTAATAAACTTGCCAATTTCTAAAAACTTGTTTTTGCTTTGTCATTATGGGGTATTGTGTGTAGATTGTTGAGGAAATGTTTTGATTGAATACATTTTAGCATAAGGCTGTAACGTAACAAAATGTGGAAAAAGTCAAGGGGTCTGAAAACTTTCCGAATGCACTGTATATGGAATTGTTTTATACCAATGCATTTAAAACAAAGGCCAAGCTTTTCTGGTGTGACTAGTTTGCACAATTACCAAGTCTCACCTCTCCTAACCTCTCTGCCCAGGTGTGTGACCTAGCCCAGCTGCAGCCGCACTGAGTACTGGAGCACGGCTGCAGATCAAGCCACCTTAACTCCAGTTCATGTCAAAGAAATACAAAACCAACCAAAAATGAAGCTCAATGAGTACTTCTGTAATTGCTAAACCTGATAAATACCTGAAAATGTCTGAGTCTTGACAATTTCAACAAAGCATGAACCTTACCACTGTGAGATGTGAAGCAGCATTGAGGTCACCTTTCCTACAATAAAAGTTAAGTTATAAGTAGCCTATTTTTCATATTAAAAAATTATATTTCACAGCAAATATTGTAACTCACATTTACTTGTTCACAACCTTACAGTAAGATTTTCAATGTTGTGGATACGTTTTTAATTTTGGTTCTCATGAACAAATATATTTAACACCACTCACTTACAACCCATATGTGATCATGCTTTCGTGTTTTGTTCACGTACATTATCTTATATCCTCTTTATGCCTGCCTTTATATGGGCACCCTGAGAGACGCACACAGCACACCAACTAAGGGATACAATTCAATAGAATGTGGAACGATCCGCAAAATTGGTTCATTTTTGTATTTCCAAAAGATTTCCTTTCGGTAAGAACATTACATCAGATACAATGAGTTCCAAAAGTATTGGGACAGTGATATTTCATTTTTTGTTTTGGCTCTGTACTCCAGCACTTTGGATTTGAAATTATACAATGGCTATGAAGTTAAAGTGCAGACAGGCAGCTTTAATTCGAGGGTATTTCTTATCCATACCGGGTGAACCGTTTAGAAATTACAGTACTTTTGTACATAGACCCCTAAAATGGGGGTGGGGGGACTAATAGGGGGGAAAATTGGGGCAAATTCCCTTATATGTATATTAAAGTAGTCAAAAGTTAAGTACTTATTTAGTGCCATATTCACAGTACGCAATGACTACATCAAGCTTGTGAATCTACAAATTTGTTGGATGCATTTGCTGTTTGTTTTGGTTGTGTTTCAGATTATTTTGTGCCCAATAGAAATGAATGGTAAATAATGTAGTGTCATTTTGGAGTCACTTTTATTGTAAATAAGAATGTTTCTAAACACTTCTACATCAATGTGGATGCTACCATGATTACGGATAATCCTGAATGAATAATGATGAGTGAGAAAGTTAGACGCACAAAGATCCTAACCCCAAGATATTCTAACCTCTCACCATTACAATAACAGGGGAGATTATCTATGCATAGTCACTTCACCCCCACCTACATGTACAAATTACCTCAACTAACCTGTACCCCCGCACACTGACTCGGTACCCCCTGTATATAGCCTCGTTATTGTTATTTGTGTTACTTTTTATTATTACTTTTTATTTTAGTCTACTTGGTAAATAATTTCTTAACTCTTCTTGAACTGCACTGTTGGTTAAGGGCTTGTAAGTAAGCATTTCACGGTAAAGTCTACACTTGTTGTATTCGGCGCATGTGACAAATACAGTTTGGTTTGAATAGCATGTCTTGAGGGTATGATATTTGTGCGTCTTGAGGGAATAATATAAACGTTCTCTCTGATCATTATTCACCATTCATTCAGGACTATCGGTAATCATGGTAGCATCCACGTTAATGTAGAAGTGTTTAGAAACATATTCTATTCTTATTTACAACAAAAGTGACTCCAAGATGACACAATACATTATTTACCATTTATTTCTATTGGGCACAAAATAATCTGAAACACAACCAAAAGAAACAAGCAGATACATTCATCAAGTTTGTAGAGTCACAGACTTGATATAATCATTGCGTGCTAGGAATATGGGACCAAAAACTAAACTTATAGCCTACTTTAATACACATAAGTGAATTTGTCCCAATATTTTTGGTCCCCTAAAATGGGGGGACTTTGCACAAAAAGTGCTGCATTTCCCAGACGTTCACCCGATATGGATGAAAATACCCTGAAATTAAAGCTGACTGTCTGCACTTTAACCTCAGTCATTGCATAATTTCAAATCCAAAATGCTGGAATACAGAGCCAAAACAACAACGAATGTGTCACAGTCCCGATACTTCTGGAGCTCACTGTATATATAGCAGGGTGATGGAGATATACAGTTGGGGTCATGCAAAGTTACCCTGTACTACAATGCAGTAAAAAAGTGCTTAAAAGTCCATGTAACTGAACATTTCAGAAATGCTATTCATAAAATCGGTTATTATTATATAATTGCTAATGAACTTGGCATTTAACGTCATCCTGCCAGAGAGTTTGTCGTAAAGGGAAAGTTCACCCAAATTACAAGTTATGAACAAATGTGACAGCAATCCATGCTTTGGTCTATTTACCAGGCCAGTGTTTCCAAATGCTTAATCTAATGCAAGTCAATAATATTGATTAGCATTTTACATTCTTCATGACCAAGTAACTTAAGTGAAGTGTGAAAAATGCTCATATCGGTACCATTGACTTGCATTGGATTTGTGCCACAAATGCTAAAAGGTTAGCATTTGGAAACAGTAAGGTCAGGTAAACAAAACCAAAGCATGGATTGCTGTTATACCCTTTCCAATAATTATTTACAGAGTAACAAAATACATTTGGTAATTTGGGTGAACCCTCCCTTTAATAATGTACCTTGCTGCAGTAAAGCAAAAGCATTCTGAAATTGTAAACTGTTAATGCCTAACTAAAACTGTATGGCTGTGGAGCTTGGTTTTTAGAGTGTGTGTGGGGGGGGTATAGGGGGAGAAACAAGGCCTAGGTGGGGGTCGTATAGGAGGAGGATGTGGGCACGGCACAGCTCTACGGGGGTCGAGGGTTTGAGAGAGACAAGGAACCAAACCACAGGATTCTTTGAAAACAGGAGATCTCAGAGGGCTTCAGAGCATCTCTACGCGCCTCAGAACAGTCAAGCCTTTGTTGGGCTCTTGAGTCGCAAAGCTGAAATGGAGAAATATTTAGTCTCATGTCTGTTCAGGAACACAGTGTAGGAGATCTAAGAATGTTCAAGCATTATTTCCCATCTGTTTGTTTGTATTATTGTTTGCAAAAAAAGTAATTAAAACATGGAACATCGGAATCTTGATAACAATGATCCAATTGACGTTGTTCAAATATACACCAGATATAACTGCTGTATATAAACTGTCATTCATTCTACAATAAACCATAGCAAGCCAAGTGTCCTCATTTTTACCACTTGCACCTGTTTGACCCAACACAGACACATTGCATTTTCTGCAGAACATTGTTCCAGAGATTCTCACTCCCTTCGAAACGAGATCTACCGGTATGTAGACCGGGGTATCAGGCAACCTCTACATTCAATCAGAGATACATTTGTTTTTATTTCCTCCTACAGCTAATGTTATTACACTGAGTAACACAGTCCTACAGCATTGTAGCTAACTAATAGTAAAGTCATTTCAGCCCTAATTCCTAAGAACCTGATATCTTTTATAGCCAACATAACAGATATGCATTCTAATTTACAATCTAGAAAAGTAGATTTGTTGAAGACCACATGTGTGCTTGCTCATTTTAGTATTTTTCATGGCAGTGACAGACTCCAAGATTGCAGAGTTGGATTGATCGACTGCTGCCCCCCTGTGGTAAATCTTGGCCCAAGCATAGAAGAGGTAAGATCTTTTTGTTTTTAACAAAAAGCACTCTTCTTTTCTCTCATGAGATTGAAGGCCAGCATCCCGGAGTCACCTCTTCACTGTTGACGTTGAGACTGGTGTTTTGCGAGTACTATTTAATGAAGCTGCCAGTTGAGGACTTGTGAGGCGTCTGTTTCTCAAACTAGACACTCTAATGTACGTGACCTCTTGCTCAGTTGTGCACGGGGCCTCCCACTCCTCTTTCTAGTCTGTTAAGAGCCAGTTTGAGCTGTTCCATGAAGGGAGTAGTACACAGCGTTGTACGAGATCTTTAGTTTCTTGGCATTTTCTCGCATGGAATAGCCTTCATTTCTCAGAACAAGAATAGACTGACGAGTTTCAGAAGAAAGTTCTTTGTTTCTGGACATTTTGAGCCTATAATCGAACCCACAAATGCTGATGCTCCAGATACTCAACTGGTCTAAGGAAGGCCAGTTTAATTGCTTCTTTAATCAGAACAACAGTTTTCAGCGGTGCTAATATAATTGCAAAAGAGTTTCCTAATGATCAATTAGCCTTTTAAAATGATAAACTTGGGTTAGCTAACACAACGTGCCTTTGGACCTAGCTATTGGAGTAGGTACAAGGCTAAGTGCAAAACGACATTCAAGTTGGAAAGACGATTGTTTACAGACGGAAATGGGTCCTCTAGGATAGCTGTTAGCTAAAGTTGACCTTATCATAGGCTACAGTGCCTTATTCAACATTTAACAGTTAGTGAACTAACCTTAGCTCCCTAATTTGAGAATGCCCTTGCCTTGGCTAAAGACGTTAGCATTGCCACCTAGCTTTTTAGCTACGAACTGTAATTTCACATTCTTATTGAACTCACTTTCAATCTGTGAAACATTGGTATTATTAGTGTTTATACAGAACCCACGTTATGAGTAGAAATAATGTTATTTTCAGTATCTGATTCCACTAGCAAAACATACTTTGCTCTTCCATCTTTGTTCCTATCTGAGCAGCGCATGTGCATTGCATAGATAACTAAAAATATGTTGCAGAATGGTCCTTGTTGTCTGGGTTCCTTGGGATGTCCCAACTCTGACTTTACCCCATTGAAGTTGATATTTAAAATGGTGAAGGTAAATGACCACCATACAAATATTCCTCCCTTAGTGGTCTTATTTTTGTGGACAGACTTTGAGCGGAGTAAACCTTCTCGCTTTGCCTCTTCCTCTCTGCTTTTTGAGATCTTATTTACTCTCTGTAAAGTTAGAATTTTGTCCTCAATGTGCATATAATAACTGAGAACATGTTCGTTTTTCTTTTTGTTTGTATTTTCAAATCATGTTTTCAAAAAGGATAACATTGCTCTCATCATATGTCTCTTGACCTATTCTTTCGTTGAAACAAATCAATTAAAGAGAGGACAATGATGAAGACATTAATAACAAAATAGATACTTTATTAAAGGAAATGGCATGTGCATGATGTTACATCTGTAATTGATAGTCTACAGCAGCAAAAAGGGGACAGAAGGAGAATGCAATGGTAAAGAGTGATGCTATATGATTATCAAAGTGGATAAACCACAAAATTGGACCAATTCACATGAGATTAGAATAGAGGTCATGAAGGAAACAGACAGAGACAAGGAAGGATTTAAATCAGCCACGGTTGATAGGTTGTCTAAGGTTATTTTCGCTTCTGAAATTCTCTGGCCAGGGCATCCAACTGCAAAGAGAGTAACATGACATGAATTACAGGTACAGTATTTTTTTGCCTTAATTTATTCCACATGTCAAAGTTATTTTACTTCCGGACCCGGTTCCCCCCACCATTTCCACCCCTGGATGTGCAACATGCTTGTAACACCTGTAGACAAATAATAATACTATGCTAGCACACACTAGTGGCATTTCATTATTCACTCTGAATGAGGGACTGATTTAGACTTGGGACACCAGGGCTACATTCATCAGGGCACAACATTATGGAAATATCAGATAGAAATACATTATGTAGAACAAACATGCCTCTGACAGTGAAAAGGGCATCACATATGCAATGTTCCTCAACATTTGCCTATTCATCGACCATGTAGAAAAGAAAACGAGAAGTATTCCGTCCCCTCAGGCTCAGATTTGAGCTATCCCTGCCCTATATGATTGCCACCTGATACAGTATCATTAAATTAATGTATTACTTTTGTCCCGCCACTGCACTCACAATAACGTTTTTAAGGATGTTCCTTCGCTGGGGTCTCAGGTAGCTGCATTCTCCTGCCTCACAGAGTTTAATCTCCTCTGAAATCTGAGACAGAGAGATAACAGCATGATGGTGACACAAATGGCTACTGTGTGTTACCCAGACAGGTGCTAAAAACACCCGTATTGACTCCTGATGAAAATAGCTGTATGTAATATCCATTTGAGTCATTGAGATTGTAGTACTGTGACCCACCTCAGAGGTGGTAAATGAGTCCAGCTCCCTCTTGCCTCCAGGGTACCAGCCATGGGACCAGTGCTGGGAGGAAGACAGCTGGGCTCCCAAACACAGCAGCAGCCCCAGCATAAACACCAGTCTAGCCACACTCACCATCACTGGATCTGAGTGGAGAGGGATGGAGAGGGACGTTGTAGGTGAAGACAGCATGCGACACTAGTCTGTGCAATAAGGCGTACCTTTCACAAGGAAAGAAAGGGAGGGATGGGGGCTGGTTATACAATTATTGCCTCAGTAACGAGAGAAAGTGCGAGAGGCTGCTTTAACACAGGCTGCTCAATTCCCCCCAAAATTATCTAAACAAATGTGTCTTTTGACCAATCACATCTTTTTCCAATAATTGGGCAAAAGATCAGAATTAGGCTGTCTGTGTAAACGCAGATTATGTGGCCTGTCCTACTACTGCTGGTAGTGACATTGGTGTCAGAAGTGTGATGGCGCCTTCTGATTGGCCAGACTTGCAAATCAGGGTATCCAAATGTTGGCGAAGAGGAACAATTGGACAGGCAAACAGCAACACGCAACAACAAGCCTTAAAGTTTAAAATGTGTTTTTCTTGTGCCACTCATAACTTATCCAATGCTGGAGATATATTTGACACAATCAAATAATATTTATGCAGGGGGGGAAATTCTCCAAACAGATTTTGCAGTGGGTTTTAAAGATTAGTTTCTCATATGCAATTGTTGAGGTAATTTCTTCTCAAGATTCCACCAAGGCAGGATTGAAAATAAAGAATATGTGAACAGCGTAATATTTATTGAGGATTTTTTTACGTGAAATTATTCATAAACAGCATCAAATCCAAAGCAAATGCAATAATCCTATCCAAGATCTCACTTCATACCCATTAATACTCAAGAGCAAAAATCATAGCAATCCTTACCTTAGACCCTTAGTTCGATAATCACTGTGGTATTTAATCGGTTGTCACTGTTGATGTCCCCCAGGTACGTCTGTGTCCACTGTTCACTTCTGCCTATTATTAACCTGTTGGTATACAGCAACTCAGTGGCACGTCACTTTTCCTGAGCCGATAATGAGTGTTGTAGAGCTGGTCTCTTATGGTATCTCTGAAGCATCCTCTTCCTCCTCAATTTATGTCCCCACCCCCACGCCACTTGGCCCTGCCCATCGCTGACCCCTTTGCTCCTTCCCCTCCCAGCGGTCAGCTGAGCGGTGTTCAGGGACGCGGGGTGTCCGTAAGATCCGCTCAATTCCAATTATCATCGCCAAACAGTCCTGACCTCCCTCGGGATGTCCGTCCTCACTCTATCTAATACCCCCATTTCACCCTCCCTCCCTGCCCCCTAACACCAAAATCAACACATTTAGTGACATAGGGTGAGTATTGGTTAAGTGGGACACATGGCAAAGTGGGACACCTTAGCTTTGTAACGGATATCGTTGCATGTGTACAATAACATAACCAACAATCAATGCCTGTGTGTTAGAAATGATTTAAAAAAAAGGTTCAGTGGGTATGATGTCATCATTATGGCCGTGGCATCCCGTGTAATGACACGTGTCTCTAGACACATAATGGTTAGTAAAATGACATAGGGTTCTGAGGTGAATAATCGAATGTTCAATTTAATTTTCCTTACTAGAAAAAGCTTGCATAGCTGCATTTTACTTAAAAAAATATAACCTAACCAACATAAAAACTCCTAGCTAACTACTGTATACTCATAACCATACAGGTATATGACAACAACAAAAAGTTTATTTTGCTGTATTTGACTCTGGTGACAATAAAAGTCGAAACTGAAACTGATGAGGGATAAGGTCTTTCTGGTTTCATTCTACAAAATGTCCATTAGAGTGTAGTGTTTAGAATGTTGAGCTGATAGGCGGAGATGAAGTTCATTTGATTTATAGTCTATACAATTACATATAGGCTACATCATATAACTATAATAAAGTATGATAATAATAAATTATCATTCTTAATGTTCCACAAATATACATAAAGAATGTTAGTATGAATAATTGAATAATTTGTTATTTATCACACAAATATTGAAATTACTCATATATCCTCTAATTTATCCTTCTTCACAATAAAGAATTAAGTGTCCCACTTTGCCAATCAAGGTGTCCCAATTTGACAGGATCAACGTAAAAAATGTGGTCTCAGCACAATTTACGTTTGCAGAAGAGTCATCCATCCTGTGTTTAACATTTCTTGCTTTGCTCTTTTGTATAGTGTATTAGAGTTCTTAAGATATTTAGAATGGTATCATGTTGGAGGTTAAGACAATGGGGTGGCTCTGTAAGGTGTTCCAGAAAACACATTTTCAGAAAGTGTCCCACTTTACCGATACTCACCCTACAGTATATACACATACACTACCGTTCAAAAGTTTGTGGTCACTTAGAAATGTCTTTGTTTTTGAAAGAAAAACACATTTTGCCCATTAACATAACATCAAATTGATCAGAAATACAGTGTAGACATTGCTAATGTTGTAAATGACTATTGTAGCTGGAAACGGCTGATTTTTAAAGGAATATCTATATAGGCGTACAGAGGCCCATTATCAGCAACCATCACTCCTGTGTTCCAGTGGCACGTTGTGTTAGCTGATCCAAGTTTATAATTTTAAAAAGCTGTTAGTAGCCCATGTGCCTATCCCTAACAATTTGGTCTGTTTTCACCTCTTAATTTTGCCTACTGTTCTGACTTGGTGGTGCACATGTAGCCTATAACCTGTTTTTGAGAAATGTATCTATTGAATATTGTAAGAGCTTTCATTGTATGCTTATATGCCCTCTTTATTTATCCTACGGTTCTGACTTGGTGTACAGGGAGAACACTGTAAGAACAGCCCATGTTCTGAATTCTGTCGCTGTACATTTCAAAAGTGCTGAACAAATAGTTAGTTATATTGACTACGTTCGTCCTAGCTCGCCCATTAATGTCTTAATCGATAGCATTATATCTGCTTGTCGTCCCCTTTTGTACATCTCAATTGCCAGTAGAAACCACATTTGTTTAAGCAAGTCAGCCATATCAGCTATGTTTTTTTTTAAAGGCAGTAAATGAGGCTGAATTAACTGTTTCGTTGCCAGACAAGGCTCCGCTAATAGCCAGGTGTAGCACTGGTAAGGTGTTGGGACTGCTGTTGGGATTCTGCTGTTGGGAGAGCTTTATGTAGATCCTAACAATTTGTAGGCACCGTTTGTCACTGGTATAGTGCAATTAATGTATTGATTGGTGTTGTGTTGTGTAGTGGCTTTGCTGGCATGCATCCCAATTTTTTTATGTTTAGCCCCACCAAGATTTACATGCTAAAATTGCCACTGACAAGTACAACTATCACTTGAGAACTGACCAAATTGGTGTCATTTAGCTAACAGTATGTGGGACCAGTCAACATCATCCCAGGGATCAGTGTTGGTCTGCAGTCCAGGGGTTGAGGATCACTGACCTAGGCCAAATCCCATTTCCTCTGTATTTGCCCATGCTTAAAGTGGTGCCGTGGCCTGTCACATGGCCTCCATCACACTGGAGTGACCGCCAGGACACGGTGACCATGGGGACACCAGACGAGCAAACACGAGCACGATCAAACATACCAGCCGCCACCATCACTCTCATTTCCGGTCTGACAGGCCTTTTTGCTTGGGGGAAGGGGTATCAATTGGAGAGTGGCTAATTGTCATGTTTAAAATGCATAGGGGGAGTTCCTATCAGGCAGTTGTTTGACAGTGTCGTCTCTCTGTTGACTTAGACAGAAATACTTTATCTGCTGACTGACACGGTGCTGACAGAAGGACATGATGACAGAGCACTGCATGAGTCACCGAGGAGACATCGCCTTGTCCACCAAACCTTTCTGAGACGCGCCAACGGAACCGGAGAACCTGGGCCCGTATTCACAAAACATGTAGGATTAGGATGTAGGAGTAGGATGTATGATCAGTTGATCTTGGATCAGTTGAGCCTTTTAAACCATAATGAATAACAGGAGGGACCTGATCCTTATTCCTCTAGGGGCGTCAAAACTAATTTTGTCCTGGGGGCCCGCAACGAGGTCTGGAGGGCTGCACAGAAAATTGGTTATATTTCCTCACCGGTGAAATTTGCAAAAAAAAATCTATAATTTGGGGAAATGTTGATACTCATTGACTGTCTAGCTTTCATTTAGGTGATTATTAGCGAGCTGGACAGTCAAGGATCTCTATGAATGTAAGTCCACTATAATTTCTACAGTTTCCATTTGGTTTCAGTCATTTTAAAGTAGGGTATGAGTTTGTTTGTTTGCCCACCCGTGGGATAGACCATGGTTAGTTGGTTTAGGTGTGTTAGTGAATAAAAGCCTACACACACAGTGGCCTTCCAGGTCCAGATATCCATATCCTTGCATGAGTAGGCTCAATCAAGTTCTTACGTCAAGCTGCATAATTTAGATCATGTGTTATTCGGATATAGATTAAAATAGGGGTCTTCAACGTTTTCTTGCCCAGGCAAACCAGCGTCCCCCATCATGTTTTTATTTTATATTATTTATTTAACCTTTATTTAACTAGGCAAGTCAGTAACATGTTTTTTTCCCCCCATGTCTTCTGTCATCTGCTGAATAGTAAATAGCAAGGACAGGTAACCCACGTTTTATATGGAATAGACTTGGTATATAGTTTTGCATTATTTTGACCTCCCCACATTATAACTGGAAGAAGTGTCAACTGTAACATAGCCTATTAGATAGAAAAGTAACTCCAAACGTGTTCACTAATACTGTAGCTGCTGTTTAAACAAAGGTTAGCATTGTGTTGGCAAAAATCAAGAAAGCTTGCCAGCAGCACTTGTGACTGGTATTCGCAGGGGCTTTTTCAAAGCATATGTCAGATACTCCAGTGAGTGTAATTGGTTCCAATTAGTGTAATTACTCAATTAGGAGTTAAGGAATAAAGTTGACATTGTTAGAAAGAAGATATTCCCCTTTTTCTACTGAAGGTATGTAATTAAAATGTTGTTTCTTCTGTTTTTGCTAGCAATATTCATAACATTGGATTTTTATATATATATATATATATATATATACAGTTGAAGTCAAAAGTTTACCTACACCTTAGCCAAATACATTTAAACAGAGTTTTTCACAATTCCTGACATTTAATCCTAGTAAAAATTCCCTGTCTTAGGTCAGTTAGGATCACCACTTTATTTAAAGAATGTGAAATGTCAGAATAATAGTAGAGAGAATGATTTATTTCAGTTTTTTTTTCCATTCATCACATTCCCAGTGGGTCAGAAGTTTACATACAGTGGGGCAAAAAAGTATTTAGTCAGCCACCAATTGTGCAATTGGGCCTGTAATTTTCATCATAGGTACACTTCAACTATGACAGACAAAATTAGATTTTTTTTCTCCAGAAAATCACATTGTAGGATTTTTAATGAATTTATTTGCAAATTATGGTGGAAAATAAGTATTTGGTCAATAACAAAAGTTTCTCAATACTTTGTTCTATACCCTTTGTTGGCAATGACAGATTTTCCACATTTGAAGCTGCACAAAGAATGGTAAGTCGTAGTTAATATAGCCGACAGCTAACATTACATCATTTATAACTTAGCTCGTGTTGCATGTAGGTTAACGTAACGTTAAATCAATGAGCCTCTGAACAGTCAGTGCGGGAACGTGATCATTGCACCCAAGATTGAGGTACAACTGGCTAGTCAATTGGTATCCTAAATCCTGCCTGATGTTACTCCCGTTGCTAAAGCCATTGACATACGTTAGCCTACTGTAACCACACAGAGAAAGGGTGTGTGTTAAGGTTGGGTGATTGTGTGCAAGCCTACATCGCCCCATAGTGATCCTTGATAGTTGATCGCTATGGAGAGAGGGGGGGAGTCTTTCTCATGGCTACCCTTGTATTTCCATGGAAATATAAAGTTTATTTGGAAAGTTGTAAATATATATATTTTTAAAAACATTCATGATTTGCGTAAATGTAATATACTAACTATTACTTTTGTTTAAAATATGAAATGGTATGACATTTGGTGAAGAGCTCATCATGACATGTTTAGGACTCGAAACTCAAAGTTTAGGACTTGAGACTTGACTGGAGACTTGTCGGTCTTGACTTGAGTGCCAAGACTTGAGACTTACTTGTGACTTGTTAAACAATGACTTGGTCCCACCTCTGATATATACACAGACATACACACACACAGTACCAGTCAAAAGTGATGGAGTGCTTGTTGGCTGCTTTTTATTCACGCTGTGGTCCAACTCATCCCAAACCATTTAAATTGGGTTGAGGTCGGGTGATTGTGGAGACCAGGTCATCTGATGCA
Source organism: Oncorhynchus tshawytscha (assembly GCF_018296145.1). Classification (NCBI taxonomy): domain Eukaryota; kingdom Metazoa; phylum Chordata; class Actinopteri; order Salmoniformes; family Salmonidae; genus Oncorhynchus; species Oncorhynchus tshawytscha. The sequence goes on from NC_056430.1 coordinate 47,463,241, forward strand.
GCACTCCATCACTCTCCTTCTTGGTCAAATAGCCCTTACAAAGCCTGGAGGTGTGTTTTGGGGCATTGTCCTGTTGAAAAACAAATGATAGTCCCACTAAGCTCAAACCAGAAGGGATGGCATATCGCTGCAGAATGCTGTGGTAGCCATGCTGGTTAAGTGTGCCTTGAATTCTAAATAAATCACTGACAGTGTCACCAGCAAAGCACCATCACACCTCCTCCTCCATGCTTCAGGAGTGGGAACCATACATGCAGAGATCATCCGTTCACCTACTCTGCATCTCACAAAGACACGGCAGTTGGAATCAAAAATCTCAAATTTAGACCCATCAGACCAAAGGACAGATTTCCACCAGTCTAATGTCCATTGCTCATGTTTTTTGGCCCAAGCAAGTCTCTTCTTCTTATTGGTGTCCTTTGATGCAATTTGACCATGAAGGCCTGATTCATGCAGTCTCCTCTGAACATTGGATGTATTTGCTACTTGAACTCTGTGAAGCATTTATTTTGGCTGCAATCTGAGGTGCATTTCACTCTAATGAATTTATCCTCTGCAGCAGATGTAACTCTGGATCTTCCTTTCCTGTGGCGGTCCTCATGAGAGCCAGTTTCGTCATAGCACTTGATGGTTTTTGCGACTGCACTTTGATAAACGTTCAAAGTTCTTGAAATTTTTCGGATTGACTGACCATGTCTTAAGACAAGGGTTAAGGGTGAAAAATGGCCCGCCACTATGTTTAACAGCAGAGAAACCCCCTAAATTATATATTTTTCAACTTGAAATTACTTTTCCTTTTCCTAGAGTGACCCCAACATTAGAAAAAATGAAACCACTTGTTTGTTCATATTTCCATGAAAGCTGTACACCACCAGGGTATAAAGATTGTCTTACGGTCATAGACCCGACAGTTATAAAATCATGCACACACCACAAAAACACAATGAGAAATTGAGATGTGTGCTACTGATTGAACTCAGCCAGCAGCTCCTGAAGAGGAAGATCACCATGGTTGGCACAGTTAGAAAGAACAAGCCTGAGTTCCCCCCTGCAATCCTCTCAACAAGGGGGAGTGAGGCGTTCTCATCAAAGTTTGCCTTCACCCCCACTCTAGTTTCTTACCTCCCAAAGAAGAACAAGAATGTGGTCCTCCTGAGCTCACTGCACAAAACGGGCTGAGACCAGTGATTGTGAGGACAGGAAGCCAGCCATCATCCTGGACTACAACCACAACAAAGGAGGCGTGGACAACCTGGACAAGGTGATTGGAACTTACAGCTGCAGGAGGATGACTGCCCGCTGGCCTCTAGTCATCTTCCATAACATCACTGATGTGTCCTCATACAATGCCTTCGTGATCTGGAACAAGATCAACCCTACCTGAATGCCTGATGAGCGGAACAAGAGGAGGGTGTTCTTGGAGCAGCTGGGAAAGGCACTTGTAACTTAACACATTCAAAGAAGGGAGCACCTCCCCCGCACAGCAGCCTCTGCAGCGCGTGTGAAAACTGTTCAGGGGGCTGAATCTTGTCCTGATCCACCTGAGGCTGCAGCTGGTGCAGGCAAGAGGAGGAGATGTCAATTCTGCCCCCCAAAGGACTGTAAAACAAATACTATGTGCTGCACATGTGAGAAATACATCTGCAAAGTTCATGCACCCACACTTGCATACTGTCCTACATGTGCTAATTAGAGTTGATTGATTTATGTTCTTCACGTTTTGTTTTGTATCCATCGTCTTATTTTATTCTTATTTATTGTTGTTATACACCTTGTGGGTGGGGGCAATGGTTCAAAAAATAGGAGCAGACTACTATTTTGCAGTTGAAATCCTCATTGTACAGTTTAAAAACATATCATTATTTTGTCAAAAAAGTTCAAGACTGTTATTGTTTCCCTTCAATAAAATGCATTCAAAACTACTTTCTGCACATTTTTGCTACT